>NC_133325.1:178507844-178850344 GCF_042186555.1 Aquarana catesbeiana | reverse complement strand
AAGAAATCAAATTCTGAATTTTCTTAACAAACAAAAGGTGGATATTATACTCTTCCAGGAGACTCATTTTCGTTCAAATCACATTCCGAAACGTAATAATCGAAACTATAACAACTGGATACACAATACATTTGCCTATTCTAAATCAAAAGGGGTATCTATAGTTTTTCATAGGAACGTACCTTACCAAATAATACAAAAATATACGGGTAATATATGGTAGATCTTTGGTTATAAAAGCAATGATATATGGGAAAATATTTACAATTATCAATTTGTATTTACCAAATCACGATCAGATAAAGACCGGGACAAGGGTCCTAAATAGTAGCATGGAGAAGGCAGAAGGAATAGTAATTATGGGTGGAGACTTTAACTTTGTTATGGATATAAGAGCTGATACAACCAACACCCATGCTTGTAGAAACAAGTGCCATCTAGAAGAATTTAAGGGGGTATTAGAGAAATATCATTTGGTAGATATTTGGAGAGTTCAGCACCAAATGGAAAAAAATTACTCATATTACTCTAATATACATGATTCCTATCATAGGATAGATTACTTTTTTATCAACCACCTAGGAATGTCAATGACTCCATCATCGGATATAGGAGGGTTCTTATGGTCGGACCATGCCCCACTGTTTTTGGAAATTAAGGTATTGGAGCGAGTAAAAACAAAAGGGAATTGGAGATTAAACGACAACTTATTAAAAGATAAAGAGTGTATAGAGGACATAAGTAAAACAATAAAGGAATTTGTAGAAATCCATGAGAAGGACGAAACATCACTGCCCATGCAATGGGAAACATTAAAATGAAATCTCAGTTGATAAAAGAAATAGAGGAATTGGATAAAAAGCATAAGCAGAATCTAGAACCATCAGATAAAATAAAGTTAAAAGAGAAGAAAATAGAATTACAATCCCTGCTTGACGAGGAATCCCTAAGGATAAGAGATTGCAGAAGGGCACAATGGTATCAATACGGCAACAAAACAGGGAAAATACTCGCTAAACAATTAAAGGAACAACAGACCTCAGCAACAATAAGTAAAATCTTAAAAATAAACGGGGAATTTACATATGATCCAAAAGAAATAATAGAAGAATTTTATACATACTATTCTAATTTGTATAATATTAAAACTTCACGGGTGAATAAGGAGAGGGATTCGAATAGAGAGGAAATAAAGGAATACATCGAAGAAACAGCCCTTCCTAGATTCCCTAAAGAAATAATCAAGTCATTCGAGAAAGATATCTCTTTGGAAGAAGTTCAACAAGCGATTAAAGAATTAGTTCTAGGAAAAAGCCCAGGACCTGATGGGTATACCACCAGATTTTATAAGAACTTTCAAGAAATAATTGCCCCGTTATTAAAAAAACATACAATTCCATATCGGACATACAAGGCTTTGTACCACAAAGCACAGAAGCTCACATTACCTTAATTCCAAAACCGGAGAAGGACCACACGCTATGTAAAAACTACAGGCCAATCTCTCTAACCAATATAGATATACGTCTATATTCTAAAATTATTGCGAATAGAATAACACCAATCCTACCCAACTATATAAAATTAGATCAAGCCGGGTTTACAAAAGGTAGGGAGACTAAAGATAATATCATAAAAACTTGTACTTTAATGGAATACGCTCAAAAAACAGGTATTGAAATGTGTATGCTGGCCGTAGACGCGGAAAAAGCGTTTGATAGGATAGGGTGGCGCTTTTTAGAAGAGACATTAAAACAACTTGGTATGGGCCCGAAAATGCGGAATAGGATAGCGGCTCTGTATTCCAACACAAAAGCGAAAGTGAGAGTAAACGGAATGTTATCGAAGGATATAAAGATTTCAAACGGCACCCGTCAGGGGTGTCCCCTCTCTCCCTTGCTGTTCGTACTTATAATGGAACATCTAATAACCGCAATTAGAAATAACAAAGACATTAAGGGGATAAAGGTAGGAGAAAAAGAATATAAGATAGCGGCATATGCAGATGATCTGCCAATATACATAACCAATCCCATCATAACTATCCCAAACTTAATGAAAGAATTTACAAGATTCGGGGAATTGAGTAATTTCAAAATAAATTATGACAAATCAGAGATATTGAACATAACAGTAAACGGAAAAAGCTGTCTACAGATGCAAGACGATTTTCCATTTAAATGGAAGCAAAAAGCAATAAAATACTTGGGAATCTATTTAACAAAAGATCTGTAACTACTACAGGGGATGAACTATGAGAAAGCAATTCAAAATGCTATTAAACTTCTACAGAAATATGATAAAATGATATACTCATGGACGGGAAGAGTTAATATCGTAAAAATGGATATCTTGCCAAAGCTCTTATATACTTTCCAAGCGTTGCCATTAGAACCCTCAAAGAAACAGATGAAGGAGCTAAGAAAAGCAATAGTCGAATTCATATGGGCGCATAAAACTCACCGGATAAAAAGAGAAAATTTAACTAGGAAAAAAAGAAATGGAGGGCTGGCGTTACCAGACTGTGCAAAATATCTGCAGGCAGCATCACTGACCAGCATAATAGACTGGTATCATAATAAAGAAAACAAGCAATGGGTCGATATGGAGGAGGAAATAATAGGGCCCCAGTTAAACGTCCTTCCATGGTTAGAACCCCATTTAAGACCAAAAAGAAGTGAGGCGACTCTATAAGTGCCACGTTAAAGGTATGGGACGGTATAATGAAAAAAGGGAAACTCTCTACAACAATAGGTCCCATGACTCCTTTGTTTTATAACCCCGAATTCCCTCTAGCAATGATGAGTAAACATTTTTTAAAATGGAACAGGCTGGAAAATACAAGATTGGTCCAAATCTTGGAGAATGGGAAAATGCCCACGTTGAGGGAAATGGGAGAGGGATACGAAAAAAAAATGGCTGCAGTACCAACAACTACAGGCATTTATTGAACCTAAAATAATTAGGTTAAATAGACCACTGACCAAGTTTGAAAAACTATTGCTGGGAGAACAGGTTCCAATAAAGAAATTGTCGAAAATATATGATGAACTTATTCTGAGTAGCCCCCTCAAAGAGTTGACAAGCGTAAAGAAATGGGAAGATCTTTGTTGGAGGAAGAATGGGAAAGGGTTTTTGAAACTATACACAGAGGGTCCATTGCAAATAAATATCAAGAGAGAAATTATAAGATCATGATGAGGTGGTATAGGTGCCCAGATACCTTAAATTCAATTAACAAAGGAAACAGATTTATGTTGGAGATGCAAAGTAGAAAAGGGAACAATGGAACATATATGGTATGGATGTCATCTGGTGAAAGGATTCTGGAATAAGATATATGAGATCTATCGTAAAGTATCAGGAGTGGATTTGTCCTTGAGTATGGAAATTTCATTATTGTCCCTGATACCTAAATCAATCAAATCAAATAAAAAAGACATTATTCACCATATGACATCAGCAGCGAGAACGATAATAGCAAAAAACTGGAAAAAAAAACAAAGAGTCCAGCTTTAGTAGATTGGATATGTGAGATGAACGAAATACAATACATGGAGGAACGAATTAGAGAGGAAGGGAACATAACAAACCAACTACTTGAGAATTGGAAAGAATGGGAGAAGTTTTGGTCATCGCGGGAGGTACTAGAATTTATATAAGGAAGGGAAAGGGAAGGAAAAACCCTTTTTTTTTTTTTTTTTTTTTTTTTGTAAGAATGAGGTGAGCATGGAGGTAAAAGGGGGGTGGGTTAGGGATAATGGGTTAATGCTGTTCTTTTAGAGGTATAGTAAGAGCAGGATAAGATGAATTGAAGAATGAAGGCGCTTACAGACTGTTAAAAAGTATAAGCTTTTATGTAAAAGAAATAAGAAGAACATGCTGTAAATTGCTTGGTTTAAATGTTTAAATGTAAAGATATTTATGATTGTTTTAAATGAAAACTTAATAAAGAGAGATTGAAAACAAAAAAAAACAGGTTCATAGCAGAAAAGGTGAAAACTTTTCTGGTCCATAGGAGGTATGCAGGGTGTGAAATTGGAAGCAGTTATTATCAGAGCTGTGGCTCTCTATGGACAATAAAAAGGTTTTTTTTGTAAATTTTACAATAAATGTACATAATCTGATTGAAAGATATTGGTGAATGCTACTGAGATTTTTATAAGTGTTGAAAGGGAATACTTTTTCCTGCTTTCTAGCTGCTGCCATTTTAAATTAAATCTGCTACACATAGTATTTTTTCAGTTAGCAAATAACCCCTTCCCGCCGACCGTACGCAGATATGCGTACTCGGCTTTCCGGGGTTATACCGGGATGATGCCCACAGCTGCAGGCATCATCCCGGTACCGTTGTTTACAGTGGGCGATCGGCTACCCGTGTATAACAACCGATGCGGCTAAAAGCCGCTCGGTTGTTATACCCGAGGAGCGGGAGGGGACATCCCCCCCCTCCCGCCGCTGTTACCGGGCCTCCCGTGCGATCGGGAGGCCCGGTGTCCAATCGGGAACCTTCGGCGGCTGGGGGCGGGCTGGAACGAAGCTGTGAGCGGCTTTGTTCCAGCCTTCTTGTTGTAAACGCGGAAGCGACGTCATGACGTCACTTCCCGTTTACTCGGCTGCCAATAGCGCCGAATTTAAAAAAGTACACAGTATTCAGAATCGCCGTTTTCGGCGATCTGAATACTTTGAAGTGTAAAGGAGGGATGGGGGGTCTTTTAGACCCCCCATCCCTTCATAAAGAGTACCTGTCACCACCTATTACTGTCACAAGGGATGTTTACATTCCTTGTGACAGCAATAAAAGTAAAAAAAAAAAAAATTTTTTTAAACACAATTTATAAAAGTAAAAAAATAAATAAAATAAATAAATAAAAAAAAAAAATGTTTTAAAGTGCCCCTGTCTCCGCGAGCTCGCGCAGCGAAGAAAACGCATACGGAAGTCGCGCCCGCATATGTAAACGGTGTTCAAACCACACATGTGAGGTATCGCCGCGATCGTCAGAGCGAGAGCAATAATTCTAGCCCTAGACCTCCTCTGTAGCTTAAACCTGGTAACCGTAAAAATTTTTTAAAGCGTCGCCTATGGAAATTCATAGGTACCGTAGTTTGTCGCCATTCCATGAGTGCGTGCAATTATAAAGGGTGACATGTTTGGTATCTATTTACTCGGCGTAACATCATCTTTCACATTATACAAAAAAATTGGGGTAACTTTACTGTTTGGATTTTTTAAAATTCATGAAAGTGTCCCTTTTCCAAAAATTTGCGTTTAAAACACTGCTGCACAAATACCGTGTGATAAAAAATATTGCAACAATCGCCATTTTATTCTCTAGATTCTCTGCTAAAAAAATATATATAATGTTTGGAAACTCTAAGTAATTTTCTAGCAAAAAATACGGATTTGAACTTTTAAACACCAAATTTCAAAAATAGGCTTAGTCATGAAAGGGATAAGCTTCCAGAAAGGTTTGGCACGGTAGAGCTCTTCAGATCCAGATTTTAGCCCTACCTTTCATCCAGGGCATCAGTTGCAGAAGACATGCTAAGAGGATTATCTTCAAGTTCTTGAGCAGCTGAAATGTTAAGTCAAAATATGAGCAACACCCTACACAGCATGAAGAAAGGATACAAAATGAACTTGTATTCCAAAATTGTACATACATACTCATCAGCATTATCAGTTCACAGTGAATATGCCACCTGATTTATGATTCAGGAAAACCCTTCAGAAGTTTGTTTCATTAAAAATTTTGGCTGCACACTAACGTCATGTAATACAATCATCTATTGACTGTGGAAACAGCAGGACTGCTGAATATTTATGTATAATCATGGATGTATTGTATTGTTTTTCAAAGTACTATCAATCAATGTGACAAGGGAGTATCGGAACTTCTGGCCTAGGAGGCCTTTTAAATGGTAGGGAAAAATGTCATCACGCAAAGTGTGCCTTGATGCTTCAGAAATTGGTGATCATGTGGAAAGGTGGATGCTGTTTTAAAGAACATAGTTTACTGTAGCAAACATTTTCACATACAAATGCTAAAAGTAAGGGATGGTAAAATAATGTATTTTAAGAGTGGAGCAACATGACTACTGCTCAGGGAAAATAATACAGACTCACACAAATAAAATCCTCAAAATACTATTGCATCATCATAAATAATCCTTATCATTCAGCTCTATTAAACAATCAGCACAAGACATTTCACAATTCTGCATTCTTTCACCAGTGACATCCTATTCAGCTTTTGGAATACAGTCACATAACATCTCAAAACCGCAAAGGAAGGCAATGACAGAATTCCCTGTCAGACAGGTCAGAAAAAAAAGGATTAGATCTATATATACTGCGCAGCAGTTGTCACCGACTGCAAGTCCCACAGTGACTGCAGGTTTAAATGCATCTCCATTCAAGACCACCAGCCCAACATACTGTATATTATTTTTACTACCAGAGGGGCAAATGCCCCTGGCCCAGTCCTCCCTTCAATTATGAACATGTCTATGCTGTCTGGATACCAAGTTTGGCTGCGCAGAATGACAAATTCTTTGGTGATCATTCGGTGGGAGTTTACCTTGCCTTTTTTTTAATGCCAGAACCTAATTCTTGCAACATTGTCACTGTGTGAGAAAAATATTTGTGCCATTTAATAATGTTTAAAAAAGTTCCTAGGAAAGGAGATATCAGTCTGGCACAGAAAGTGCAACTATAGGTCAGTATCCTAAAACTTAAAGGCCACCAGCGGTCGAGGTATTTACCATTTGCCTGGTTAAAGGGGAACTAATTTTAGACTGTATTGCTTAACGTACTGGACAGTCATCTCGGACAGCTAGGGAGATGCCATCCAAAAAGAAAAAACGCATAAAAATAAATTAACTCTGCCACATGATAAAAGGAACACCCCCTTCCTGCCCAATCCATTTTGCAGCGCTGTCACACTTTGAATGACAATTGCGTGGTCATGCTACACTGTACCCAAACAAATTTTTTATCATTTTCTTCACACAAATAAAACTTTCTTTTGGTGGTATTTAATCACTGCTGGGTTTCTTATTTTTAACAAAAAAAATAAAGACCAAAAATTTTGGAAAAAAAAAAAGTTTTTCATTTTTTTTTCTGTCAGTAAATTTTGTAAGTAAGTAATTTTTCGCCTTCACTGATGTGCGCTGATGAGGCGGCACTGATAGGCTGAACTGGTGGGCACTGATGAGGTGGCACTAATATGCCGCACTTATGGGCACTGATAGGCGGTACTGATGGGACTTGATGGGCGACACTGATGGGCATTGATTGACAGCAGTGATGGGCAGCACTGATAGGCGGCAATGATTGCCAGCACTGACTTGCATCGCTAATGAGCACTGATTGGTGGCACTTGTGGGCAGTGTATGGTGACACTATTTTTCACTATTGTAATCAGGGCACTGATGATCAGAGCCCTGATTACATTCCTAAATGTCCCCTTGCGTGGAGATGCCGCTGATCGGCTCTTCTCGCCACACACTCTGTCAGTGTGAGGCGAGGAGCGCAGATTACCGGCACTTCCTTGTTTACATGTGACTGGACACAGCCGATCACATGTTTAAAGAGCCGCGACTCTTTACACAGATCGCGATCGCCGTGCGCCCACGAAAGCGGCCATTCATATGACGGCGTCCCAGAACAAGAGCCGCACCACCCCATCATTTGACAGTGGGCGGGCGGCAACCAGTTAAAGAATTATGTATTAAGCTGTTTAAGATATGTTGTAAATCTGGGCATTTGTGATATGAACATTAATAATAAGCAACAAACCATCATCTATTTCTGGTTGCTCTTCATCATCACTGTCAATTAGCCGGCTCTTATTTTTAACCTTTACCCTATGAAAGGAAAAATAAAACAATGTTTAATTGAAAATGCATAAAAAGATTACCTGCATTTATGTTAATCAACTTAAAGCAGACCTTTCATGCCAAGCAAGGATTGCCTATTCACCAGGCCTGCTCCCCCATCTGAAACCGTCGGCAAAAATGAGAGAGGAGAGAAAAAAAAAACAAAAAACCTTGGGATGGGGTAGTTAGTTAATACACTTACATTTCCTTTCTCCCAGCTTTCATACCACAAGGGGTGACCTCGCCATACTTCTGACAAGAAGCTCAAATCTCACAATATGATGCTTAGGCACAGAAGTTATTTATTTGAAATGGGAAAGAAGTCCTAAAGTGATTAAGTGAACATTGCTACTCTAATGCAAGGTCTGCTTTAACTCCAAAAAACAAACATTTCAATACCTTTTACTTGACTTTTCACGATCTGCAGATGCGCTGGGTGATGTCTGTTCTGTTTTTGGCAGCAAAATAAAAATTATTAAGAAAAAAAACAAAAACAAACAAAACACCTGAAAGTACTATGGTAATGGTATGCAACATCCTAAAAAGCCAGAAGATTAAGGAGCCTGCCTAGAAATTAGGTAAGCCACTAATGTTTTATTTTTACTGTTAGTACCACACAACCAAATACTATACTTTAGCTTAAAAGAACTACAATTAGTACAACTAAAGAATACAAAAGAAAAATTCTATTTGAAAATGCAAACTATATCGGAAATATAAAGTTAAAAATCATAGTAGTTTCAGAAAGAGAACAATGTTTTTATGCATTGTGTTTATGTTAAAAACATTTTAGGGCATCAAATAAAAAAATAAAAATTGACCCTCTTACCCTGAGGTGCAATTGCCGTTTTCTTTTTTCGGGCAAGTAAGAGAGCACGCAACGCCTCAGCTCTCTGCTCTAGATTGGATCCCTGGTCATCGGAGTCTATTGGAACATCAATAGGCTGCTCTTCTGGAGATGACAAAACAAGAGAACTGGCTGCCTCCCGAAGTTTCTCAGCACTTAATTTTCCTGAAATTCTCCAAAAGGATTCCTGAAAGTAGATTGATAATATATATATTTTTTTTATTAAGTAGTAAAATAACCTCACTATAAATTCTGTAGTCCACAGTCTCATTCCTGAAGAAAATAATAGGAAAATTGGATTTTTAGTTCACTTTCTGGTTTTTTTGGGTACATCAATGGACATTTCAGATTGTAAATCTAATCAATAAGATGACTGATCCACTGAGAAATGTTAGATTGGGGAGCTACAAAGCACACCAAAACCTATTCTACTAGGTCCCTAAACCACTTATTGAAGACTTAGATCACTGGTGAGGGAGCCCTTAACAAAATATCAAATACTAAAAA
This sequence comes from Aquarana catesbeiana, assembly GCF_042186555.1. Classification (NCBI taxonomy): domain Eukaryota; kingdom Metazoa; phylum Chordata; class Amphibia; order Anura; family Ranidae; genus Aquarana; species Aquarana catesbeiana. The sequence goes on along the minus strand of NC_133325.1, from coordinate 178,841,109 downwards.
CCCAAGAAAATATGGATATGGGCTCTACCCATCACCACCCTTCCACACAGAGGCGATTCCTCTATACCACAAAGTATATTAATTGCTCAGTCCTACTCTAGAGACATGACAGCTCCCGATTGCTAAAACGTAATCAAGATCTTCATATAAATTAAAAATGCTTTATAGTCAAACACATAGACATACATTGCTATAAAATCGACCTGCTGCTTTTTCTCCACCTAACTGAAGAACAGGTAGCAGTTTTATAAACTTGAGCTACAGAAGCCTGATGGTGAACAGCCCAGGAAGTACCAACATTCCTGACCGAATGAGCTGGCCCCCGAAAACAGTGATGACTGACCGACTGAGAAATGTTAGATTGAGAGGCTGCGTGACCCTTCCTTAAGCCGTCAGGAAGAAAACCAACTGATGAATTGCAGCAGCCAACTTCATGTAACTCCTATTAGCATGAATCACACCCAGTGTAATACCCCGATTGCAAAACAGTTGAGACGTTGTGTAAAATCCACAGTAAAACAGAATGCAATGATTTGCAAAACTCATAAACCCTTATTTTATTCACAACAGAAAATAGAAAACATGGGAAATGTTTAAACTGAGAACATGTACCATTTTAAGTAAAAATAAGGTCATTTTGAAATTGATGGCAGCAACATGCCTCAAAAGAGCTGGCAAAGTGGTACTAACAAAGAAAAGCTGGATAAACAAACATTCTGCAACTAGTTAATTGGCAACAGATCCGTAACACGATTGGGTATAAAAAGAGCATCCTAGGGTTGTGTGGCTTGCCGCATGGAGCTGTGAGAAGTGATCTCCTTTAGCTCCCGGGTCCCGCAGCTCTACAGGGCTTTTCCGCACCAGGAAACTCCACCATTCTCACCCCCCATGGGGAAGGACAAGTTTAAGGAGCAGAAGGGCTCCGGTGGCAGCCGTTCAGGAGGCGATTTGGGAAACTTTTTTACCAGATCTTCGGCCACGGCACAGCGCTGGCCTGAATCCAGTAATGGTGCCGGTGCGTCTGTCCTCAGCCCGCCCCGATACAGCCCTGGACATGCAGGTGACACTCATCCAGGTGCAGTGTCAGGTGCCCGACACTCATCCCCTGAGGGCCCTGATCACTCCAGGAGTCACTCCCATGCCTCTCTGGGCTCTGGAGATGGCTGGGATACGGAATCCCAAATTAAATCCCTCCACAGCTACTTGAGGTCTCTACTCACAAGCTGAGTTTGAGCACTGTGTAAAGATAATTGAGAAGGCATACAGGCAGGAGATCTCTGAGCTTAAGAAGGACATTGGGTCCGCATGACAATGCAATGCAATGCTATGCTATGCAATGCTGTACAGGCTCATGAGGAAACACTCACACTGTTATGCTGCAGCAACTCTCATACCAACAGGATGATATTGAAAATAGAAATGGTTGCAATAACATCCAAATCCGTGGGTTGCCTGAGTCTGTGGAACCTAAGGATTTACAAATGGCAGTGACCGCCATTTTCAATCAACTACTGCAAAAGCCCAAAGATGATCCCATTGAATTGAACCGTGTCCATATGGCCTCCGGCCCACGGAATCCGGATCCTTTCTTCCGTCCTCATGTCGGGTTAATTTCCACAGGGTTAAAGAGGCCATCATGTGTGCTGCCAGCTCTCAAGACACTATACTCTAATGACACTCCAGTGAGGATTCTCCCAGACCTTTCCAGTCAAACCCTGACCACGAGAAAGCCCCTCACGCAGCTTCTGCAAGCTCACAAGATTAAATACCAGTGGTGCTTCCCCTTTCATCATGAAGGTAAAACAGCTATCTTTCACACTTTGGGCGATTTACCAGCTCTTCTTAGCACCTTGGAACTTCCTCAAGTCTCCCTGCCCGATTGGCCATTTGCACCAACTACTCCTGGCTTGCCCTTTGCCCCCCCCAATGGCAGAAACAAGACCGCAAGCCAAGATCCAGATCTTCGTCCCACAAAGATCCCAATGACTGAATTGCTCCTGGATGATTCATCGGCTGTTTTCCCTCAACAGGAACTACTCCTACACTTTCAGGAATCTGCCTTTTCCTGCCTTTGAGAATTATCCTCCCTGAGTGTTCAAATACTGTTCTGTTTATACTACCTATAGTTCTACATTCTTCACTAAACGTACATTCGTTCAGGGAGACCCAACCTCCACATTCCCCTGGATGAGCTTCTTACTACACCCCCCCCTGCAAGATATATTGTATGGTTTCCTTTCCGTTATACTCCAGTATATTGCTTCATTGCCCCTCAGCATTGTTTATACGCTCTTACTCCCCGATCTCATTCTATGGTACTTCTGTGAGGAGTTTTCTTTTTAATGTTAATTTAATGTATGTTTTATTTATTTTTTCATACTAGCTTATTGCCCTGCGGAGCTGAGGGCCCAGGGGCTACCCTATGCGTCCCCTTCGTCCCCCCCCCCCCCCCCCCCGGCTTTTTCAATGCCAGTGTAAGCACTGTTCCTTATTTAGCTATGGTTCTCAATGTATGGTTTTGTGTTTTTTATCTATGGTCTTAGGGTGCCACGTAGTGGCCTATTTAATTTCTTTTTTGTCTATTCCATCTATCACTGCATCCACTCATTCTATGTAATCTTATTCCCGTTTCAACGTTCTTAAACCTGGAGATAGACGCTAGCATATACTTTTTCCTACTCACTACCTTTCTTTATTGTATCCCTTCCTCCCCGCCTCCTTTTGCCCTTCTTCTCTACTTCTTGTTCTTCTCTTCCTGCTGGGAAATATTGGTTTGGGAGGAGCCTATATTTCTTGATTACCACCCCCCCGATTTACATTATATGCTATGGCTGTTAATTTTTCAGTTAATTTAGCATCTTTCAAATGTAGGCGGTTTAATACACCGGAAAAGCAGAGCCAAATTCTTCACCACTTTCATAAAATGCGCTCTAGCATACTACACCTGCAAGAAACGCAGTATTTGGGCCAAGTGCTTCCTGGACTGCCCCTCATTACTGCAACTGCTATGTAGCACTCTGGCCACATGGGAAGTTAATACAGCACATGCAAACCTGAAAAAACCCTGTAATTAAGCTAAATATAATTAAAATAAAGTAAAAGACAAGTCCACTGTTAAGAGGGTACCGGAAGGGCTACTGCCAGGGCATTTACTGTTCCATGCTGCAGGACTCCCAAGGAGGATCCAACCTTCACCCATAACTGTGGGCCATGCCACAAGGGCCTTCAGAGGGTCAACTCCCCAGCTGGTATCACTGGGTAGTATATCATTGCACAAGGTCCAGTCACGTAGAATCAGTGTTGACTGGCAACATTACAGGCCCTCCCTGCGTGTCCAGGACAGGGTCTGGGTACCATTCCTCTGGGAGTAGTAAGCCACACGCAATTAATCCAGAAAAGCCAGTCTCCTAATGTCAGACTGAACCGCTGAGAAACTAGCCGTTTATTGATCAGAGACTGCAAAGACATGGCCATCAACAAAGACACAAACTGTCTTGCCTGGATGGGAAGGGTTATGCTTTGGAAAGGATTTACTATCCTTGTTTGCAAGTATCCATTCACCCTGAGGTGGCAGCATAAACCTATCGTAATGGATGATGATGATGATGTCCTGGGATGTACAATACAATTTGATACGCTGCCAAGTCAATACTTGTTAATTTTGAGGGGTGAGCTTAGTGTGTAAAAAACTTTTCTGGAATTCGAATCAATAAAATTATTATAACATGCTGTGATGGAATCTTTAACCACTTCCGGACCGGCTCATGACGATATATGCCGGTACTTTGAAGAGGAATATAGTTGTTATGGCAGCAGCTAGCTGCCATAGCCCCAGTATCCTCTTCTTTAGTGAGAGGTCCAGTTTCAGATAAAAGTGGTCTCTGCAGCAGATTCGCCGCAAAATCACTTTTACCGGTGGTGGGAGAGGGGGCCCCCCTCCTGCCGCGTACCGGTGCCCTCCGCCGCCGGCAGCAGCAATCAGATCCTTCTCCCTGTGTGGTATGGAGGTGAGTGAGCTGAAGATGGCCCCCACCCAGCTCCATACCATAGCAGGGTGGAAGCGACGTCAAAATGTCACTTCCGCCCATAGCTCTTAAAGGGACATTAATTTTTACAAACAACATTTTTTTTTTTCTATTGCATTTTAAAATATGAGATCTGCAGTCTTTTTGACCCCAGATCTCATATTTAAGAGGTCCTGTCAGGCTTTTTTCTATTACAAGGGATGTTTACATTCCTTGTAATAGGAATAAAAGTGACATTTTTTTTTTTAAAAGAACAGTGTAAAAATAAAAAGTAAAATAAATAAGAAAAAAAAAAGTGACATTTTTAACACGCCCCGTCCTGCCGAGCTCACGTGCAGAAGCGAACGCATATGTGAGTAGCACATATGAAAACAGTGTTCAAACCACACGTGAGGTATCGCCGCGATCGCAAGCGAAAACAATAATTCTAGCCCTAGACCTCTTTCTGTAACTCAAAACATGCAACCTGTAAAAAATTTTAAACATCGCCTATGGAGATTAAGGGTAAAAGTTTGTCTCCATTCTACTAGTGAGCGCAATTTTGAAGCGTGACAAGTTGGGTATCAGTTTACTTGGGGAAACATCATCTTTCATATAATTAAAAAAAATTGGGCTAACTTTACTGTTGGCTTATTTTTAATTCAAAAAAGTACATTTTTTCCCAAAAAAGTCCACTTGCGCAAATACGGTGTGACAGAAAGAAAAAAAAAAAAACAGTATACAGGAAGTCCCCGAGTTACGAACACAATAGGGACTGTAGGTTTATTCGTAAGTTGAACTTGTTCATAAGTCGCAACACTGCATTTTTAAGTGTAACTACCGGTCGGAACACTGCATTCGTAAGTGTAACATCCACCTGTGCATGAATGTGGGATGTTCTGGGCGCTTGTTATGTTATCTGGGGCTCTTCTGGTCATGCAGTATATGTAATACTGCAGTATGTGATGTGTCCGGAGGTATCCAGGACCAGAATGGAGCACGAGTGCCCGGCATTTGAGGCCGTTCGTAAGTAGGAGTTGTTCGTAACTCGGGTGTTCGAAACTCGGGGACTGCCTGTATAATGTTTGGGGAGTCCAAGTAATTTTCTAGCAAAAAAAAATGATTTTAACTTGTAAACACCAAATCTAAAAAGAGGCTCTGTCCTTAAGTGGTTAACAGATAACAGGGAGTAGTAAAGTCAGTTGGCCATGCTGCCTAGATTTAAAGCTCTATTAAACCCAAATGCAAACATTTTTTTACAACTAGCCAATTCTTAGATGTGGTGACTGCATTATTTTTTTTTTTTTTAGGGTTCCTTTCCTTTATTTTCAAATGGTGATCTGAACAGTAAGTCTGTTGTTTTTCAACAGAACAAGTTGTCCTGCAAATGTAGCAATTAGTGAGGGGATACAAAACATTTAACACCAAGAGGGTGTTGGTTTATAATGATCAGCTTTTATTTATGTAAAAAGGAACACAACTGTTGGTGTAACTGCCTATACAGTGTTAGCTGGAGTTTTGCTTCAATTTGTTAGTGTATCGAAATCTGCTAGTGCAAGGTTCAAAATTTCATGTCCTGAGCTACTAGCCAGGCCTTAAGAGTTACTTGCCACCATTTGCCCCACCCAATCCCTACTCTGCCCCTAATTCCACCCCTAAACACGCCCTTGTAAATTATCTCATGAAATGTTTTATGCAGAATTAAGTTACAAAATAAATATTAACAACTTTAACAATATTAATATAAAGCATATCGGTACCCATCAGTGCAGCCTCATCAGTGGCCATCAGTGCAGCCCCATCATTGCAGCATATCAATGCTGTCTCCTAAGAGGCCACCAGTGCAGCCTATTAGTGCCCATCAGGGGCCATCATTGCAGCCCCATCAGGGGCCATCATTGCAGCCTCATCAGGGGCCATCATTGCAGCCTCATCAGGGGCCATCATTGCAGCCTCATCAGGGGCCATCATTGCAGCCTTATGAGTGCAGCTCATCAGTGCTCATCACTGCTGCCCTATCAGTGCCACCTATTAGTGCAGCCCATCAGTGCCGCCTCATCAGTGGCCATCATTACGGCCTCATCAGGGGCTATCAGTGCAGCTTATCAGTGCCCATCAGTGCAGCTTCCTCAGTGCAGCTTATCGGTGCCCATCATTGCCGCCTCATCAGTGCCCATCATTGCTGCCTCAGTGTCCTCATCTTTTTTCCCTCCTTTCTTTCCTTTTTCCCTTCTTGAATGCATTATGGGATTGTTGTTGTATAGGAAATATGTCAAAAGTCACTTTGTATAGATAAAATGATATACTGATACACTCTGAGATGAAGTGATAGTTCTTCCGATTTCCTTTTGGTATTTACAAGAAATATAATTTGCGATTTGCTATGCAACAGCTTCTTTTTTTTGTTTTTTTTTTTAGTGAATTGAATTATGATGTCACAGGACATTGTACTCTGAAAAAGATTCTTCTCTTTTAAAAAGAAATAATAATACAATAAAAAACCCTTTCCTTCTGTGTTTCTGACAATGTTAAAAATTTGGCATGCAACTATGCCTGGGGATCGACTAAAGCAGATATATCAAGAAAACAAATGACATTGCAAAAATCATCGACATTGGCATAACAAAATATACCGGTACTTCTCAAAATATTAACCTAAATCCTTACTTGCTCATTTGCTGGTGGACGTACTCCAACCTTTTTTAATAGCTTTTGGAATATTTTGTTTTCCATAGCATCCTCATTGTCCTCAGTCAGTGGTACAAGAGGAACTGACTCAGAGGAACCTAAGTAGAGAAAAAGAAGCACGTCATCAATTTCAAACTTTACATCACTGTAAAATATTGGAGTAAGATACCAATTCAATCACACGACCCTAGGCTATAATAAAATGATACCGAATTTGGGACAGCATTTAATCTTCTAAGGTAGCCATGCACGATTAAATCTCACTATAAAAATTGGATTTTTGGTTTACATGTAAACATCATATCTGTGACAATGGGGTTATGCTGCCACCTTCAGATGATTAATCATTGAAAGAAAAAGAAAAAAAGTCTTTAGTTTTTGTAGCATGCCATGAACCACAAAACAGAAGGGTAGGATCTCTGAGTCACGTGATGTACTCCAATAAAAGGATATACACACAAATAAAAATTTCTTTATCATACATCACAGGACACAGAGCTGAAAAGACTGAAAATGAGGGGAGGGGAACACAGCAACAACCCAAATAGCCCCAAACAACTTAACCAGAACAGGTTAAAATCTCAATCAGCAGCCTACAAAACATGCCGATCAAATGTAGCATCCTCAGTAGCGTAAAATCTACTTAAGACATGAAGACCAGATAGCAGCTTTACAAACTCAAGCAACTGAAGCCCAATAACGAATAAACCCAGAAGCACCAACACTCCTAGTAGAATGAGCCGTCAATGAAAATGGTGGAACTTTGCACTTTAAAACTGTAAGCTTGTGAAATAAGCTGACGAATCCATTGAGAAATAGTAGATTTGCTGACTCCGTTACCCCTCCTTGGGTGTTCAGGAAGCAACTTGACTGGATGTGGTTCATGCTATCAGGTATTACATTAAAGTGATATTAAAGTCTCTTTTTTTTTTTTTTGAAAATGTATATTTATTAACATTTTTGCAACACATACAGTACAACATATACAAAAATCCCCCCCCCCCCCCCAACTCCCCCTCCCCTGTTTTCCTTGTGCCAATAAAGCATTGTTATATCGAGGCAGTATATATTGCACTGATTCATCACATAATCGGGCATTCTACTTGGTTATTCTTTAATGGCTAGTTCACCTAAAAATTAAGTGGGTCTATACTATAGCATTCCCTCACTGTAGCAGCTAGATTAATGTATCATTGGCGGAAAGCCAGCATTGCCACACTTTCTCGAACTTTTTCGGTTTTGTTGGTTGTTCATTTTAGTTCTTCTACAGTTTTTGCACTTTTTCAATTTAAAAGAGAACTCCAGCTTTTGAACTACATAGTTTGTTGTTGGGCCAAACTGTCTTTCCCTAAACTGTCAGCCTGCTGCATGTGCGAAACTGTATGTATCTGTGGCTGGCTACATACAGTATACCAGGTATGGGTGGAGACTTCCCGGAACACAGACTAGTCTACAGCAGCGGCGCTCAGCCAATCACAGCAAGCAATGTAGTCTTCTAATGAAATTGCTTGTTGTGATTGGCTGAGTGCCGCTGCTGTAGACTAGTCTGTGTTCCGGGAAGTCTCTGCCCATACCCGGAACACAGTGCGGTATACTGTATGACTACATACAGTTTTATCGCACATGCAGTGCGCTGACACCTTAGGGAGAGAACTTAGGGAAATTACTAGTTGTCATTTAAGTTGAAAATAAAATTAAAAAAATATATATCATATATGTTATGTTTACAGAAAAACTGAAATAGAATGACTGCCTTCTGCTATCATAATTCTGTTATGGTTAGTTGTTCACTAATTTTATAACATTTTGTTTTGAATAGGAGGCCAGGCCTGCCAGTGCCCAGGCTTTTGCCACTCGTGTTGTTGGCAGTTCAGTTCGTTCAAATTTTATTGTACTAGAAAAACACACAGGTGTTGATTGATTTACTAAAACTGGAGAGTGCAAAATCTGATGCAGCTCTGCGTAGAAGGTTAGGTTAACCAATCGGCTTCCAGTTGTTTTTGTCAAACCTTTGAACAAGCCGAAAAACTTTGAAGCTATGTAATAAGTGCCCATCAGCTGCCAGTCAGTGCCCCATCAGAAACGGATGTCAGTGCCCATATCAGTGCCAATCATTGCCCACCACAGTGGTATTTCTTCCTGGATCTCATCCTTGCAGATCTCGCACATGTTCAGTGCAGCATAAGCAATGTGATAGGTTTCAGGTCAGGTTTCCATAGCAACAGCAGTGTTAGAGGAAGTTGCCGCCCCTTCCCAGAAGACATTGCAAACAGGAAATGATGCGATGGGCCACGGCCAGGGAGAAGGAAGTGAAAAATGAATACAGCAGATATACAGTAGGTGCTGAGAAAAAAAATATAAAAATATCCAATTTGTTTACAGTGCACAGTTTAGTGAGGGATGCTGAAGAGTTGTAAAAGTGGGTGGAACTCCACTTTAAGTAGTATGGTGTGTATAATAACTTGTGCGCCCTCTGTCTTATTTTATGGTTCTTCTATTTTTAAACAATAAACAGTGTCTACTCAAACATAGAGGCTCTTAGTCTTTGGCATTTTATATTATGCCTGTTTTGTTTTTATTTTATTATTATTACTGTGCAGCATATGTACTGCAAGTTTATTTATTTAATTTTGTATTTATTTTCTGTGTCCAATTTATGTGGGGTACTTTTTATTAAAGTACTTATTTTACATTACTGGACTGTATTTTTTATTCATTAAATTAAATTATATGATCATTAAAAAGTCGAATAACGAATATAATAAAATTTTACATATCAAAATGTTATTTTTTTTTAAAAACTGTAATTTTCGTTATCGGTTTCGGCACCAAAATTTCCATTCGGTGCACCCCTAGTAAAAATGGACGAGGCTGTAGAACCACCTTATTTTGGTGGCACACCAGGAATGGTTCGATACAGGAAAGAGCAGCCAATTCCAAAACTCTGCGAGCTGAAGTAATGGCAATCAGAAAAAAAAACTCCAGAGTTAGACTGAATAACCACCTCCCGCCCGGCTTATAGCAGAATGATGGCCAGGCGGTGGTTCTGTTATCCTAACTGGGCGTCATATGATGTCCAGCAGGAAAACATGCCGGCGCGCGCTTACAACACGGCGATCGAAGGTGCTGTGTGTCAGTCTGACACACTGCATCTCCGATTGTGGTATGGAGCCTCTGATGGAGGCTCCTTACCACATGATCAGCTGTAACCAAGACACCGGAAAACGGCAAGCCTCAGTTTGCGCTGACAGAGGGGGGCTCTCCCTGTCAGAGGGGGGTCTGTGCTGATAATCAGCATATTGATTATCAGCACAGCCCCATCAGATGTGCCACCACAACTGCCAATAAGTGCCAATCAGCTGCCAGTCAGTGTCCCATCAGAAACGGATGTCAGTGCCCATATCAGTGCCAATCATTGCCCACCACAGTGCCAATCAGTACCCAGCAGTAACACCTGTCAGTACCTCATCAGTGCTGCCCATCAGTGCCGCCTGTCAGTGGCCATCACAGTCGCCTGTCATTGCCCCCTATCAGTGCCCATCAGTGATGGAGAAAACAACATTTTATAACCGAAAGGAAGAAAAAAAAAAAAAAAAAAAAAAAAAAAAAAAAAACACCTTTTTCTCCTCTAAAATTTCAGTATTTTTTTAGTCTGTTTAGCAAAAAAATAAAAACCCCAGTGGTGATCAAATACCACCAAAAGAAAGCTCTATTTGTGGGAAGAAAGTGATAAAAATTTAGTTTGGGTACAGTGTTGCATGACAACGCAATTGTCATTCAAAGTGCGACAGCACTGAAAGCTGAAAATTGTCCTGGGCAGGAAGGGGTAAAAGTGCCCGGTATTGAAGTGGTTAAAGGAATATCCCAGGTGGGTTCAAATGGAGATTTCTTCAGTAGAGAAAGTACAAAGTTGAAGTCCCACGGACCAAAAGGCACGCACCAAGGAATGTGAAGTAGGCGGTCTATGAAAAAAAATGCCGCCAAAGCAGAAATCTGACCCCTGATTGTACTCGTGGCCAAACCCTGATCAACTCCAGATAAGGGAAAAAGCCAGGCTATGGCCCACAACTTGCTAAGGATGAAATCCCCTAGCCTCACATAAGCAAAATAAGATTTCCAGAAGTCTATTGGAATATAAGGAAGGATACAGAAAGCAAAACATTTAGGGTATAACGTGGAACAAAAAAGGTGAACAAGCTTACATTTTTTGGGGCCATAAGGAAGAGAAGAGAAGCTGGAAAAGCATACAGCCTCTCACCTTTGCAAACCACACAATTTTCTAAATGAACAGCTTTGGTATTTACAGAACATCTATGTGGCAGAGGTTGTTGTAGATTGCAATCAGGTATTTCTTTGTTTTTTCCATAGAAAGCTGGTTGAACTTGCTAGAAAATTGCTAAGAATGTGGCCAAGGCCAACATATGGCTATCAGTAGTCTCTTGGACCTTTTTTTTGAACAAGTGTCAGTTTCCAAGTCATTATAAAATTAAGCAAAATACCAAAGTGTTTCAAAAAATTAAAGCCTACAACTTAGCATTTATTCATATAAAAAATAATATGTGTCACTCAATGAAGGAATATAATTTATCAGTTTTTACCCTCATACTTCCATACATCAAGTCTCCAAAATTACTGTCAGGAAAAGCCATAAATCATTGGCAAAGAAGTGGCTAGGTTGCAAACTTGCTTTGTACAGTATTGCTTCAATCATGTTCTTGATCCACATCATTGCCCTGTTGTAGTCCAATGCTACAAGGGGGCAACCCAGAGACCGATATATGCACCAGGCTGTTACAAAGGTTTACAGGTGTGCACAACACTATTCAAATCTGCACAAGCGCAATGCCACTTTATATGTCAGAAATCATTACAGAAAAGCAAAGATCTCAGCGCTGACAGTTTCAACCAATCAACTCATTACATAGGGTGGTTTACATCAGGCACTTACCATCCTCATCTTTGTCGTCTGCTGTCCGATTCAGACAGTTCTGAAGCCACAACAGTGGACCAGATAAGCCTAAAAACAAATATAAAAATCAAATGTTAAAATAGTTGCAATGATATAAACTAGTATATGAACTTAAATACAAGGAATTTTACCCACGGTATAGTTGGGAAATTATTTATATATATATATATATATATATATATATATATATATATATATATATATATATATATATATATATATATATACACACACACACACACACACACATATATATAATTTATTAGTCCACTGTATAGTAAAATGATCCCCACTGCAAACAGTAAAATGAATGTAAATAAATTATGAACTGCATATATCAATAACTTTAAAAAAATGCACAAAGAATGTACAGTAGTTATTTGATCCCCTGCAGATTTTGTAAGTTTGCCCACTTACAAAGAATTGACGGGTCTATAATTTTTATCATAGGTGCATTTTAAAAGGATAGAGACAGAATATCAAACAAAAATCTAGAAAAAACACAGGATATAAATGTTATAAATTGAGCTGCAGTTCAGTGAGTAAAATAAGAATTTGATCCAAGCAAAACATGACTTCGTACTTGGTGGAGAAACCCTTGTTGGCAAGCACAGAGGTAAGACTTTTCTCGTAGTTGGTTACCAGGTTTGTACAAATCTCAGGAGGGATTTTGGCCCACTCTTCTTCTCAAAATCCTTAAGGTTTCTTGGCTGTCTCTAGGCAACTCGAAGTTTCAGCTCTCTCCATAAATTTTCTATAGGTTAAGGTCTGGAGACTGGTTAGGCCACTCCATGACCTTATTGTGCTTCTCAAGTCACTCCTTTGTTGCCTTGGCGGTATGTTTTGGGTCACTGTCACGCTGGAAGAGCCATCCACGACCCATTCTGGCTGAGGGAAGAAGGTCCTCATCCAAGATTTCCCAATACATGGCCCCGTCCATTAATGTGGTAAAGTCGGCCTTGTACCTTTAGCAGAGAAACAGCCCCAAAGCATAATGTTTCCACCTCAGTGCCTGACTGTAGGGAAGGTGTTCTTAGGGTCATAGTTGGCATTTTTCTTCCTCTAAACATGGCACGGCGAGTTAATGCCAAAGAGCTCAATTTGGGTCTCATCTGACCACAGCACTTTCTCCTGATCCTTCTCTGAATCATTTAGAAGTTCATTGGCAAACTTCAGACGGGCCTGTAAATATGTCTTCTTGAGGAGGGGGACCTTACAAGCGCTGCAGGATTTCAATCCATGGTGGCGTATTGTGTCACCAATGGTTTGTTTTAGTGACTGTGGTTCCAACTGCTTTGAGATCATTCACAAGCTCCTATCATCGCTTTGGGGAGATCGGATGAAAAAGGACCGCCTGTCTATTTTCATCTTATCACATCCGATGCGATCCTTCAGACGGATGGATAGGGTCTCACATCCATCTGTATTTCACGGACAGGATCACATATCGGCAGATGTCAGCAGACAGGTCACCGCTGACATCCGCCGCTCCATAGGGTTGAATAGAGGTTCTGATCAGGTCTGCCTGAAAAACTGACAGGCGGTCCTGATCGCAAAGCCAGTGTGAAAGGGGCCTAAGAAAGATTCTGTAGACAGGTGTCTTTCATACACATAACGAGTTGTGGTTAGGAGCACCTCCTAAAATTGACAGGACTAGAAGAAAAACCGTGGAAGTCACGTACATCACTGCGGTACGGAAGTCCTGAAGAAAACATACCAAAATGGTATGAAAAAAAAAAAAAAATATCCAAGAACGAAAGGGGGGTGGGGTGTGCTTAGGTTTTAAAAGGCGTTACATTTTTGCCTGGAACTCTGCTTTAACAGCTCTCACCTTCCTGATGTAAATTCTGTACAATATTTTGTATCTTCCGATCCACAAGTGATCCACTCCTTCTGTCCAACAACTCTCTTGGTATGTGTTGTGGTTTGTCACGTTCCTGTCCCTCCTCTTCTTCACTGTCCTCCTCTTCTTCCTCATCCTCCTCTTCAGCATCAAGATCTCTTTCATCTACTCCAAGATCATGTAGAAATTCTTCTTCAGACTAAAAGCAGACAAAACAAATTTTATAAGGAATTTGCCCCTTCACACCTCTAATCCGTCCCAATTCCTACCCCTTCACACCTCAGATCAGTTCTGCACCTTCACACCTCAGATCAATCTCAATTACTGCCCCATCAGACCTCAGATCAGTCCCAATTCCTGTCCATCCACACCTTAGATCAGTCCCAATTCCTACACCTTAATACCTCAGATCAGCCCCAATTCCTGCACCAAATTAGTGCTGTAAATGACTGGCTTTATGAGTAATGGTTTATTACTGGCTTTGTGAGTACTTCAAAGCCAGATATACAACATTACTCACAAAACCAGTCATAAAGCATTACTTATAATGCCAGATATAAAGGGGTACTCACAAAGCTAGTTATTAAGCGTTGCTCAGAAAGCTAGAGTATTGCTTTATATCTGGCTTGGGAGAAATACTTTCTATCTGGCTTTGTGAGTACGGTATTATATATTTGGCTTTGTGAGAAATACAAAGGCAGTTATAAAGTATTACTCACAAAGCCAGTTATAATACCGTACTCGCAAAGCCAGATAGAAAGTATTTCTCATAAAGCCAGATATAAAGGGGTACCCACAAAGTCAGTTATTAAGCATTGCTCAGGAAGCCAGATATAACGCATTACTCACAGAGCCAGATATAAAAGAGTATTGCTTTATATCTGGCTTTGCAGTACTTACAAAGCCAGTTATAAAGCATTGCTCACAAAGTCAGCTATAAAGCAATATTCCTTTATAACTGGCTTTGTGAGAAATACTTTACAGCTGGCTTTGTAAGTGCTACTTTCAGTAGTACCTACAAAGCCTGTAATATTTTTAGAAAACCTGTCAAAAAACTTAATCCACAATCAACATGGTCTCCCCTTAAGCTTGAGCCAGTTGTGTGGCTGCTTAGGGAGAGAAGGGACAGAGACAGCAGGTGCACACTGATCATAAAAGCCTGGGCATGAGTCGGCTGAATACAAGACTGCTGCTGCCGAGGAGAAGGGAAAAAAAATGCATGATTACCAAAGGTGCACTGTCTAACTTGAGGCGTCCTGCCCTCCGACTCACTTACTGCACAGATAGTAAAGCCAATGCCAGCGGGAAGAGAGGTGGGCAGGAAGATAAGTGGGTGGGAACCTGCCTGCACAGATAGTGAGCTGATGCCAGCGGGAAGAGAGGTAGGTGGTAAGATAAGTGGGTGGGAACCAGCCTGCACAGATAGTGAAGCGCTCAGCCAATGCCAGCAGGAAGAGGGGTGGGCGGGAACCAGGGGCACGGCTTCACCTTCATGCAGCGGCAGCACTTGGCCGGCATTCATGTTTGGGAGGTGGGTTCCAGGATTGGCCTCGCATGCCACCTGAAGTGCAGCCACGTCTTTCAGCACAAAGGTAATGCTGAAGCCCAAGTTAAATAAACAATTAAAAGGTCCATATAGTGAACAGCAGCATATAGTGAACACTTTATCTCCAAAAATACCTGTAACTCTGTTCACCCTGCCAGCCTGAGACGGTGACCTTACATTTCTATACCGCAGTTAAGCAACTGCAGACAGTCAGTGCTATGTGCTGCCAAAAAAGCCCAAGTGCTGACACAGGGGAACGGATGTGTCTAGGCCTGATTGGCCTAAACAGACAGGGCAACAAAGCCTAGATAACGTCTGAGCATAAGTTGAAAATTGTGGCAGGACAGGAGTAGTCTGAGCTAAGCAAGCTACAGTCTGTGAGCCGACTAGAGGTCTAGTTGGGTGACTGATGGAACCAGTTCAGCTAAGAGGCTCTCTCTTAGGACCTATTCACATTAGTTGCATGCTTAAATGTTTTGTTGTGTGCAGGCTAGTGTCCATTGTAACAAGCAGTGAGGGGTGGTATGAAGTGCTGTTTCAATGCATCACAGTGTTTAATGTATTTTTTTTTTAAACATTATTAAGTGTGACAAATTCACCCTTAATGGTCTCTACACAAGATCACACTGTAAAGCGATGAGGTAACCTGCAGTGTAATCTCATGTCTGCAGTTTTCACACCTAACATTACATCAGTGTTGTGATGTGAATGGGGCACATAAAAGAGAATTGCTTTCTTTGTGACACTGCAATGGCTGGCGTTAATCAGATGTAAAAAATTGCCAGTCACCGCACATGGGGGAGATTTACTAAAACGGGTATGCACAGAATCTGGTGCAGCTGTGCATAGTAACCAATCCGCATCTAATTTCAGCTTGTTTAATTGACAATAAGCATTGACAATAAAACCACTTTCACATGAACGTTCCGATTAAGTCCGTCTGTCCGTTTTTCAGGCGGATTCGTTCGGACCATCCATTGCTCTCAATGGAACGTCAGGGGACATATGTGTCTGCTGGCATCCGATCCAGGTTGCCAAAAACAGATAGATGGGGAGACGTTCGCCATCTGTCTTGTGTACCGAATCGAGAGGACAGTCACATAGAAACGGACAGGTGGTCAGTTTCCATCTGTTGCCCCATAGAGGAGAGCAGGCAGTGTCTGTGTCCACTTTGCATAGCGGTGTGGACACGGACCAGTCATCTGCCTGTTTGGGGGGTTCAGCAGAGAGATCCCCCGCTGAGCGGGTGGATCTGCTGGATGAAGTCCGCCCCATGTGATAGGTGCCTAAAACCTAGAAATTAATTGGTTACTATGCACAGGTGCAGCAAATTTTGTAAATCTCCCCCATAGTGTGAATGGGCCCTGAAGGTAGAAATAAATAGAACTGTGCAACAAAAAAACAAAAAAAGGCAGAGAGACATTTATGCTCACTGTTACGTTAAATAAACCCTAATAGGGCAAAACACTGTTACTTTGATGATTCGAATAAATAAAAATGATCAGAAAACCCCAAAACATACTTTCCTGGGTGGTCCTTGGAAAGTCCAAGTCCTTGGAAAAACACTATGGGGGCGAAAAAACTGAAGAGTGCAAAATCTGGTGACATTTTGCATGGTAGCCAATCAGCTTCTAACTTAAGCTTGTTCAATTAAACTGCTTGTACTGGCCCCTCCCCCCTGCTGAGTGCCCCCAAAGCAAGACGCTTTGCTCTGGGAGCACTTGTGCGTGTTCACTCTCGAGCCACGTCTGAGATACGGAGTATGGCTCAGTCCCACCCCCTGCTCCCTCCTCACTGGCTGTAATTGACAGCAGCGGAAGCCGTGTCTCAGCCAATGAGCAGGCAGCGACCCAGAAGAGCTTCTGCTCTCGTGCTCATCGATAGATTGAGATCAGGCTCAGTTGAGTATAAGGGCGGCCTGCAGGGGGAGCTGCACACTGAAGGTTTTTTACCTTCATGAATAGAATTCATGAAGGTAAAAACCTTCAGCCTTTAGAACCACTTTAAAGTATTAGGCAGAATTTTTTTTTATTAGAAATAACAAATATGTCATACTTACCTGGCCCCGATTCTCCTCTTCTCAGGTTCCCCATTGGTGCTCCTGGCCCCTCCCTACTGCCAAGTGCACCCACAGCTTGCTAAGTGAGCATGAGAGCAGGCTAGTTCCAGAGTTGCTGCTCTGTGTGTCCATTCACACACAGTGCAGCTCAGTCCACCCCCCCCCCCACCCCCCCGCGCTCTTCTCATTGGCTCACTGACTGTAGATTTGCTCCTGCTGCTGTCTCAGTCAATGAGGAGGGGGAGACCCGGGACAGTCGAGGCTCTGGTGCACATCGCTGGATGGAGATGGGGCTTGGGAAGGTATTTTGGGGGGGGGGGGGGGGGGTGTTGGCAAATGTCACATGGTCTACCCAAATAACACAACTTCCGTTTTTAAAATCTCTACTTGCAGAGAAAAACATGTTTGTAATTAATGTTTTATAAATATAGATATATTTCAGAGTTCTCATAATTGTGTGCAGACACGTATGTATAGACAGGTAAGAAACATAGATCCGGCTGGATCCACATACTATGCCAGATTTTCCTTTTCTCTTCCTCTTCTTATAAAGTTCTTTCCGGTCAGACACGAGGCCCATGCTTATTAGTTTTTCTATAATTCTGGCTTTGGAACGTTTTGCTGTAATATGCTTCATGATATTCCCCAGAGTATCTGCAATAAAACAATAACGTTACGTGTGACAAGGCCACGATGTGGTAGATGAGGTTTAATGTTGATAAATGTAATCATGCACTTGGGGGCTAAGAATATGCATGCATCATACATAATGGGGGGGGGGAACCTATGGTGGAAAAGGATCTGGGTGTTCTGGTACATCATAAGCTTAATAATATCATGCAATGCCAAGCTGCGGTTTCTAAAGCGAGCAAAATTCTTGTATTAAGAGAGGTATGGACTCCAGAGAGAGAGATATAATTTTGCCCTATACAAATCATTAGCAAGACCTCATCTGGAATATGCAGTTCAGTTTTGGACACCGGTTCATAAAAAGGATACCTGAGAACTGGAGAAAATGCAGAGAAGGGCAACCAAACTGATAAGAGGCACGGAGGAGCTCAGCTATGAGGAAAAATTAGAGGAACTGAATGTATTCTTTCTTGAGAAGTGGAGATTAAAGGGGGATATGATCACCATGTATAAATACAGAAGTGATCCATATAGTCAACTTGATGTACAGTCATTTACTTTCAGGTCATCACAGAGGACAAAGGGGCACTCTTTACCGCTGGGAAAAAAAAAAAAAAAAAAAAAGATTTAACCTCCACATATGGAAACTTTCCTCACGGTAATAGTGAAAATGTAGAACTGACTGCCTCAAGAACTAGTTCAGGCCAGGTCAGCAGATTGTTTTAAAAAAAGAACTGGATGCATTTCCAAATGCACAAATTCTAACTGGATATTAACATTCATAGGTAACAATAGAGTGTTGATCCAGGGAATATCCAATTGCCTCCTGGGGGATCACAAAGTATTTTTATTTCTTCTGCTGAGGCAAACTGGACCATGTTTCATAGGTATAAAGAACTGTGGGCATAGAGTTGTGTATTATTATAATAATAATACAGGATTTATATAGCGCTAACAGTTTATGCAGCACTTTACAACATTAGGGCAGACAGTACTATTACAATACGGTTTAATACAACAGGAATCAGAGGGCCCTGTATATAGAGTTTTTTTTTTTTTTTACTGGTTAAACATGTACTTTTTTCAACCTAACTATGGTTTACAAAAATAGGATTTTTATAACAGCTTACCTGTAAAATCCTTTTCTTGGAGTACATCATGGGACACAGTGCCTTAAGTAATTACTTAATGGGTTATAGGCCACCTTCAGGTGATGGACACTGGTATACCCAATCCAGGAAGTTCACTCCCTATATAACCCCTCCTCCTTCCAGGAGCACATCAGTTTTTGTAGCAAAGCAATATACTTAAATCCCAAAAAGAGGGGAGGGACCTCTGTGTCCCATGATGTACTCCAAGAAAAGTATTTTTACGTCCCATAGCAATGATACTTGAGGGGAGGGTGACACAACCCACAGGGTACCCCCAGACTTGAGGACCTATACTGCCTGCAGCACACTGCGCCCGAAGGCGATATCCTCATACCTCCTTACATCCACTTGATAAAATTTTGTGAATGTATGCACTGAAGACCAAGTTGCGGCCTTACAGATCTGAGCCATGGAGGCTCGGTGACGCACTGCCCAAGAAGCACTAACTGCCCTGGTAGAGTGCGCCTTAACTTGAAAAGGGGGAATCTTACACCTTAAATTGTAAGTTTGAATTTTAACTTGCCGAATCCACTTAGCAACAGTGGATTTTGACGCTGCTTGTCCTTCTTAGAACCCTCTGGCAGAATAAATAAGAATCTGAGCCGTTGCCTTTAAATAGATTTTCACTGCTCTCACCACATCAAGACAATGTAGTGACTTTTCTTCCCTGGAACATGGTTTTGGAAAAAACGATGGCAGGACAATATCTTGGTTCAGGTGAAAACCTGAAACCACTTTTGGCAAAAAGTCTGGACGAGGGCGTAACACCACTCTCTCCTCATGAAAAATCAAATATGGCTCTTTACAAGAAAGAGAAGCCAATTCTGAAACCCTCCTGGCTGAAGATAAAGCAACCAAAAATACCAACTTCCTTGTCAGAAGGACTAAGGGAATATGTTGTGTCGGTTCAAATGGCTGTTTTTGTAACACAGACACAACTAAGTTCAAGTCCCAAGGGTTCAAGGGAGGTTTGACTGGCGGATTAAGCCACATCACCCCTTGCATAAAACCCCAGACTAAAGAATGTTTAGCAAGTGGTCTTTGAAATAAGACCGATAAAGCTGAGACCTGGCCTTTAATAGTACTCAAGGCCAATTTCATTTTTACCCCTAATTGTAGAAAGGAAAGAATTCTGCCTATGATATATCTCCGAGGGTGCCAACCCTTGGATTCACACCAGGAAACTTGAGCACTCCAGACCCTATAATATATAGTTCTGGAAGCTGGCTTTCTTGCATTAATCAGGGTAGAGATAACTGACCCGGAAAGCCCACATTTCTTTAGAATGTGGGTTTCAATAGCCAAGCCGTTAAATTTAGAGACCGTAAGGTAGGATGGAATATCGGTCCCTGTGAGAGCAGATCTGGCCGCAGTGGGAGGGTCCATGGGCCCTCCACTGCCATCTTTACGATTTCTGCATACCATGACCTTCTGGACCATGCTGGTGCCACCAGAATTACCGGCTTTCTTTCCAGCTTGATCCTGCAAAGAAGTCGAGGCAGCAACTGAATAGGGGGGGAATGCATAGATCAGCGAGAACTGATCCCACGGGGTCACCAACGCATCTGCTCCGCATGCGAGTGGATCCCTTGTTTTGGCTACAAAGTTGACTAACTTCATGTTGAATCTGGACGCTAGAAGATCTACGCCCGGAGTCCCCATCTTTGGCAAACAGCCCTAAAAATGTTGAGGTGAAGAGACCATTACCCTGGGAATAACTGCTGGCGACTCAAGTAGTCCGCCTGCCAATTCTCTACTCCTGGAATGAAGACTGGCGATAGACACGGAACATTCCTTTCTGCCCAAGTTAGAATATGGTTCACCTCTCTCTGCGCTGAGAGACTCTTGGTGTCCCCTTGGTGATTGATATAGGCCACCGCTGTAGCATTGTCGGATTGGATCCTGACAGGACAATCCTGTAACCTGAAAGTCCAGGCCTTTAGAGCCAGACGCACTGCTCGAATCTCTAGGATATTGATGGGCAAGGTTCTTTCGGCTCTTGACCACTGTCCCTGGACAGTTGTCTCTTCTAGTACTGCTCTCCATCCTGAAAGGCTGGCATCTGTTGTTTCACTTTCCAGATAACTGGTCTGAAGGATTTTCCTTTCAGCAGACTGAGTTAGTAACCACCAACTGAGGCTTTGGGACACCCTTGGGGACAGCCGCATTGGCAAGTCTAAAGCTTGAATCGTTTTGTTCCAAGCAGAGAGGATACTGTTTTGCAACAGTCTTGAATGGAACTGGGCATAGGGAACCGCTTTGAATGAAGCCACCATGGTTCCTAGCAACCTCATGCAAAGGCGAATGGAGGGATCACCTTTTGACCCGACCATCCGCACTAGCTCTCTTATGGAGTTGATCTTTGCCTGAGGCAAGAACACCTTTTCCTGGACTATGTGTCTATGATCAGACCAAAGTACTCCAGCCTTTTTAGCGGTATTAAGGAAGATTCCTCTAGGTTGAGAATCCAACCCAAATTTTCCAGGTAACTGGTTGTAATGCGTACGCTTTGCTTCAAACGAGCCACCGACTAGTCTATTAGCAATAGATCGTCTAGGTACGCCACGACTGTTATGCCCTGTGCCCTTAACCTGGCTAGAGGTGGGGCCAGCACGTTTATGAACACCCGGGCTGCTGTAGCTAGCCCGAAGGGCAGGGCTACAAATTTGAACCGCAGAAACTTTTGGTGAGCGGGAAATACAGGAACATGCAGATATGCATCCCTGATATTGATAGATGCCAGAAGTTCGCTTCCTAGAAGGATAGAAACTACTGACCTGATCGTTTCTATGCGAAAGGAGCCGATCTTCAGGAATTGATCTCGATTTTTTTTAGATCTAGAATGGGTCTGACATCTCCATATGGTTTTGGTACCATAAAAAGATTTGTATAAAACCCCAAACCTTGCTCTTTTGTGGGGAACTGTATAATCACCCCTTGAGATATTAATCGGTCCAGTGCCTGAAACAAAGATTGTCTTTTCTCTGGATCTTTGGGAATGCTTGACCTCAGGAAACGAGACGGTGGAAAGTCCCGAAATTCCAGCTTGTACCCCAACGTTACCATGGAGATGACCCATCTGTCCTGAATTTCCTCTTGCCAGACTTCTGATAACTGCAGAAGTCTTCCCCCCACCTTGGTGAGGGGGGTTGCCTCATCACGATGAGGCTTTAGGATTCTGCTTTGCAGGTTTCCGACCCCAGGACTTCTTTTGAGCCTGGGTCTGACCCTGAGGTTTTCCTCTAGAGTCTGACGGCAGAGGCCGTCGCCACTGCCTAGAGGCGGAAGCCCCTGGCGCAGGGGAAAGAGCCCGTTTGAATGAAGAACGGTTATACTTTCTTTTGACTGGCAAAAGAGTACTTTTCCTACTAGAAATTGTTTGGATATATTTGTCCAAATCTTCCCCAAATAGCCGCTCCCCATGAAAAGGGAACCCAGTTAGGAGGTTTTTACATGGTGCTTCGACTGAGCAATTTTTTTAACCACAGGATTCTACACAAGGGTAAGGCAGGACGCCTGGTGAACAGAATCTTTAATGGCATCTATAGCAAAGCATAATGCTTTTGGTAGTTCAGCCAATTCCCGGGCTTGTTGCGCAGGAACCTCTTTAAGAGCCTGTCTAAATTGGTCCTTTAGGGATTGACTGATGCCTATTGCAGCGACTGCAGGCTAAATAACGGCACTAGCGAAGGAAAAAGTAGATTTTAACAGGGATTCCAACTGTTTATCTGTTGGATCCTTAAGCATTTGTGCATTGTATACTGGACAAGTTAGGCTTTTATTCACACTGGAAATCACAGCGTCAACTGCTGGTACTTTACATTTTTTGGTGAATTTCTCCTCCAGGGGATAGAGAACTGAAAATCTCTTTGGAGGGAGAAAATGCTTATCCGGGTGATCCCATTAAGCAAAAATAAGCTGTTCTAGTAATGCATGGACAGGAAACGCATGCAAAAGCTGAGAAGGTTTTAAGGAACCCAAGGAAGAAACCGAGCTTTCAGGAGACTCCGTTAGGGGTAGCATGAAAGTAGAACGAACCATCTCCGTAAGATTGTATCAGCAATTTCTCAGATTGTGAGGCTGAAAAAGGTTCATCTACCGTTGTTTCCTCTGCAGAGGAATCATCGGTTTGTTTTTCTACCTGATTGCCTGAGGGTAACACCTCATTCTGTGCCCACTGTTCCCCCTGCAAAGGGTCTGAAGTGGGGGAGGGGGATCTAGCACGCTTCCTAACCATTTGAATGGAGGATGGGATTAAAGCCGCTAATCTTCCTTCCAGACCCTGCAGGGTGGAGGAAAGAATATCTTCAGTCACGTATACAGGGGCTGAGATGTGAGAAGCAGTTGCACCATCAATTTGTTTCAATGGCTCACCCTGGCTTGCTATAATTGGTAATTCAGGCGAAGATGACAGCGTGGAAATGCGACTCGAGATCCTAGCGCATGGGGGTGAAACCTTTGGTACCTTTTTGGTCTTTGTGGTGTCTTTTCTGGCAGGCATAGTCCTAAGCACAAAAACAGAGGTACTATACAACTGCACTTAATCGCTGAACATAGTCATGACAGTAAAGCCGCTATTAAGTTCAGCCTAGTGCTGGGAAAAAAGTGTCCTTCCTGTATTAGAAATGCCAGTTTGCCACCCTCACATGCCCCACAGCTCCTGTGTCCCTGTGTGCAGGCTGCTTGTTTCCTCCTCATCAGCCGAGGAGAGACTGTCCCAGCTGTGTTTTTTATCTTTGCCTGCCGTGCATCCTCGTGGATGTTGCACGGCGCTGCGCTTAGGCCCGCCCTCTCAATAAACCCGACCCGTTTCATTTTAACAAATGCGTGGCGGCTTTCGGGTCAACACGAGGGGGAGGGGGTGGAAGAGGCAGAGCCCTGTCACCAGCATGCAAGGAAAAAAACAACAGTAATAGGGCGTACACACGGTCGGACTTTGTTCGGACATTCCGACAACAAAATCCTAGGATTTTTTCCGACGGATGTTGGCCCAAACTTGTCTTGCATACACACGGTCACACAAAGTTGTCGGAAAATCCGATCGTTCTGAACGCGGTGACGTAAAACACGTACGTCGGGACTATAAACGGGGCAGTGGCCAATAGCTTTCATCCCTTTATTTATTCTGAGCATGCGTGGCACTTTGTCCGTCGGATTTGTGTACACACGATCGGAATTTCCGACAACGGATTTTGTTGTCGGAAAATTTTATCTCCTGCTCTCCAACTTTGTGTGTCGGAAAATCCGATGGAAAATGTCCGATGGAGCCCACACACGGTCGGAATTTCTGACAACACGCTCCGATCGGACATTTTCCATCGGAAAATCCGACCGTGTGTACGGGGCATAACAGCAATAGTAACATTGGGACCTCTGCAACCCCCGTGGTGGCGGGGGGGGGGGGGGGGGGGTAGGGGGGTGGTTTAATGCAAGGGTGTACACCGCTGATGTTCCCCCTAGCCCTCCGGTCCCTTCGGGGGGGGGGGGGGGGGGGGGAAAGAAAGCATTTTTGCAGATTTCTTTACCTGAGAAAAAAAAATCCCCCTGCACACGCTGCTGCGGCCACGCAGAGACTGAGCTTTACAGTGAGATTAAGGTATGTGCATAGACTCCCTCTAGTGGAGAATTAAGGCATGACAACATTTTTTCCCTAATAGAAGAAAGCATAGGTGGACTTTTAGTTCCTAAGTTTCTTCCCTTACCCTATCCCCGCTGCAAAATTTTGCTGAATTAACAGACAATCCAACCTTCACCCATAACAGTGGGCTGCGTTTAGCAAACCTTCAAGGACCGGGTCCCTTAATAACAGGGTTCCACTCCCTTGGACCCGTAAAAGCACCCCCACCAGGAAAGCTTTAGGTAATGAAGCATGACCTAAGCCCTGGGTCCAGCCTCTACAAAGAGGCGTTACAGGCAAAACCTCGTGCTTCTGATACGAGGCCCAGGTACTATCCACTTTGGCCTCAGTGGCACTTTGGATGGATCTGGTCTATGGAGGCTATTTAAATCCAGCATGGATCCCCCTGGAGCTCCTCAGAGCACATGTTCACTTGTGACTAACACCTTAGACATTGTCGAAAAAACTGATGTGCTCCTGGAAGGAGGAGGGGTTATATAGGGAGTGAACTTCCTGGATTG
Source organism: Aquarana catesbeiana (assembly GCF_042186555.1). Classification (NCBI taxonomy): domain Eukaryota; kingdom Metazoa; phylum Chordata; class Amphibia; order Anura; family Ranidae; genus Aquarana; species Aquarana catesbeiana. Next base: position 178,816,081 of record NC_133325.1, on the reverse strand, counting down.
GGTATACCAGTGTCCATCACCTGAAGGTGGCCTATAACCCATTAAGTAATTCCTTAAAGTGGATGTAAACCCAATGTCATCCTTTCTAAACTACTGCCATAGGGGTTATCTATAAGGATATACATACCTCCTGCATGTATCCTTACCTATCAAATGTCTCCCCTTTGTCTGTTATTAGACCCGAAAAAATGCATATTCTGTGGGTGGGTCTGTTGTCTGGAGCTCGGGGGGGTGGAGTCGTGATGTCAGTAGATTCCCCGTCCACCTCTACACTCCCCTTGTCAACATGCATTTCTCCTGTGTATTTGTAACACTGAACTTCTGCTGAACTTCTGCTATGATCTCTAACATCCAGTGAAAAGACAGGAAAGTAACCACATGACTTCAGCATGCCAAATCATGCTGAGGTGTGGAACAGCCAATCCTTGCAGAGCAGCTGAAGAAAGGAGTGGGGGAGGGAATTAAAAAATACTGCAGGTCTCTTAGGCTAATGCACCAGATGTAAATCACCTGTCACTCACAGCAAAGGGGAGTAATTGACAAAGTTTTTCTCAGTCAAGATTTGTGTCACTGAACAATAAAAGAGAATTGCTCAGAGATGGATTAACTCTGTGTGGCAAGACTGGGCTCAAATGATAGGAAATCTTATACTCTACAGTATGATATCAAAAAGAAAAATTGTTTTTTTTCGGGTTTACATCCACTTTAAGGCTCTGTGTCCCATGATGTATGATAAAGAAAAAGACCTCTTGCATATAAAAAAGGTAAACACTACAACTTTTGCTTATTCAGAATGAAAATACACATTTCTCTGTGGATTAAAAAATGTAAAAGTCTACCTGTACTAAAATCTAATCATTGTAACTAACCATTTATCCTATTAGAGCATAACTGGGGGGGTATGGTAACACGGAGCAGCCAGAATCCAGAGCAGCTGTGCATGGCAACCAATTAGCTTTTAGTTTTCATTTTCAAAGCTTATAGGATAAGTTCACCTTTTGTAACATGTTACACCCATATTCTGGGTTTAATATATAATAATATATAACAAATATATCGACCCCTGCAACCCCCTAATCCCCCGTTTTGGCAGCAAGCAGGGGATCCTCTCCCCCCGCAAAAAAAAAAAAAAAAAAAAATGCTCCGCTCAGCCGCATCATCTATTCACAGTGTTCTGTGAATGGGTAAATGACAAGTCCCGACAGCCTTTGCGAATGTCGGCTTGTAGTTCTCAATGAACTACCAGGGTGCTGTTGAGCACTGGGGTTAGTTCATTGGTTCATCCTGGCAGTGTTAAACTGCCTTATACTGACAGTCTACAGGAAAACTGCACTGCATCGGTGATCTGCTGATCGTGGGTGCAATGCTTTCCAGGCTCCTAAAACAAAAAATAGTAAAAGCACACCTTTTACCTGCAAAAATATGTATTTATTTTTTGTTAAAAGGTGAACTTATCCTTTAACTGAACAATCTAGCAGCTGATCGGTTACTATGCACAGCTGCTCCAGATTCTGTATCTTCTAGTTTTAGTAAATGTCTCCAATGAGAGCTTTCCTTTACACCATCTGATGCCGTTTGTGTTAAAATTTACCCTACAAGTTTAAAGAGGAACTGCAGTCTGCTCACATAATTAGTAATAAAAACACCTTTGTCATACTGAAGCTTCCCTCCAACCACTTGGCATAATATTTTATATATACTGTGATTCTGTACTTCCCAAACATGCTACAGAAATCTCTCTCCATTGAGTCTGGCTGCATCAGTTTTAATTGTGGGCAGCTGAAGCTGCTGCCTGTTCACTTCCTGGATGTACACAGACACACAGAGGCACACCTCCAGCTCTGCAGCTCTCATTGGCCCTCCTAGGACTTATCCCCCCTCCCTTCCTGCAAACTCTCACAAGAGTGAGAGGGAGAGGGCTGTGCATGATGTCAAAAGCCTAGGCTTTTTACCAGACAAGAAACAGGAAGTGGGCAGTATAAAGGCATTTACTGACAGAAAAAAAAATGTTTTACTATACAAAGTTAAAACAACAAGAGCAGAAGATTTAACAGATGAAAAGAGGAAAAAATGACTGAAGGTCCACTTTAACATGTTTTTAACTTTGGGCTAAGTCAGAAGTTACCACAACCCTGTCACCCAACCTTAAAAAAATAAAAAAATGGAAGGATAGTGGTACCTCTGTAACACTAATGTGTCCTGGGATATGACGCTAAAGCTTAGTACACATGGGCAGAATGTCAGAAGACATAGTTCGGTTCAATAAAAAACGTCTGACATTTGGCCCGTGTGTACATCAGCCAGTCAGGCTTCTGTCGGACAAGCATGCTGGAAAACCAGTAGCCGACAGGGTCCCGATCAGCGCTCTCAGCCAGTGGCTGACCAGAGAGTGTTCTGGTGGGGGGCTGTCTTCCAGTCAGAACACAACAGCTCAGTGGGTGAGATCGCTGCACTAACAACAAACCGTTCGTACAGCAGCTCCGACCAGAGCTATAAGGGCCCCTTTCACACGTACGGACAGAAATGTGCTTTTAGCTGCATTTTCTACCGCAGATAAAACGCACACAATGCTTTCCTGTGGCCCCGTTCACACACTGCGTTTAGCTACGTTTTGATTACATGCGGTTTTGTGCGGATAGAAAAAACAGAATTGACTGCATCCAGGAGCGATTTAGCGCAGCTATCCGCACATAACCGCAGTGCACTGTGTCAGCTGCGGATAACGGTGCCGAGCTGGCTCGCTCATCGGGAAAGGAAAAATGTTCTTTCCTTTCCCAATGAGCGACAAGCACGGGGATCCGGGGACGAGGTACTTTGGGGTTGGGGTTGTCGGGAAGAGGCCCTTGTCCTCATCAACATGGGGACGAGGTGCTTTGGGGTGGGGGGGCCCGCAGGGCTCCCCCCTTGCCCCAAAGCACCAACCCCCCATGTTGAGGGCATGCGGCCTGGTACGGTTAAGGAGAGGGGGGCGCTCACTTGTCCCCATCCCCTTTCCTGACCGACCGGGCTGCGTGCTCGGACAAGGGTGTGGTATGGATTTTTGGGGGAACCCCGTGCCGTTTTTTCGGCGTAGGGGGTGCCCCTTGGAATCCATACCAGACCAAAGGGCCTGGTATGCTCTTGGAGGGGAACCCATGCCGGTTTTTTATTTAAAATTTGGCATGGAGTTCCCCCTCAAGATTCATAACAAACACAGTGCCTGGTATTGGCGGGGATCCAAGTCGGATCCCCATTTAATATGAGTTGGTACCCTGTCGGGTTGCTATGGAAATGGCAAACCGCAGCTAAAACGCAACCGCAGCTAATCGCACTGTACAAATGCAGCTGATCGCAGTGCCTGGTGTCTTGAATTTCACAGAAAAAAAAAAACATGCTTTTAACTGCGGCAGAATAGCCGTCCGTGTGAAAGGCTCCTTAGTGTGTATCGGGCTTTACACTGAACTCCTTGCAACCAAACAGGGCAACAGTGGAACAAAGGGAAGATAAATATGTGCAGACTTGCCTGCATGAACAAGCCACAGGTTCAGTTTGAGTTGACAAGGAGGATAATCTTTATGGACATAGTAATTTAGTAGATGTAAAATGCTGATTGCTAGGCTCTTATCCTGACATCCTCTTGTTTCATTATTTTAAGTCACTGATCCAAAACAATTATACATATAAGTAGTTGTGACTTAATGCTTTTCATGCTCAATCTCCATATTTGTACTTGCTCAGCCATTTTGAAAGTACCACAGAGGGTCAGCATAACAGCGAGGCCGCTATTTTTTTCAGAAGGTTAGCAATAGGAGCCCTCATATTCCTCTCACGACAGGTTTAGCTTGAGTGCTGTTGAAGTGCAGCTCTATCCTGTTTACAGTACATATTACCGTGGCAGTGTTAGGAACTAGCCTAGGTGAAAGTCAGGTATGATTTGCACAGGGAATTATTTTTTGCTAGCTTTTGGTACCTTTTTTCCCCTTTTTTTCTGTAGCTCACCCTCTTTTCTTTCCCTGCAGCATGTCAAAATATCACTTCGTGTGAATTCAGTCTCAAAAAAATGACCCCGATAACAAGGAGATTATAAAACCAACCACCACAGCGCACAGTTCACTTCAGCTTCCAGTCTTTAGTGAAGATGGGCAATCAGTATGCACAGTTTCAAAGGGCAAAGGAAAGAACAGGGACCCTGCAGCTTGGTTTGAAAAGAAGAAACTTCTTTGAAATGCGTTACCACACACCACCCGTCACCATCAGATGTGGAGTGCACCACAAGGCAGAACGGTGATGGCAGACTCTATACAGGGTGAATACCAGCTGGCGGGTCTCTCTTGAGCTGTCTCTGGGATCACTTTCCACTGCTGCAACATACAGCCCTTGCCTTGGAATATATTCTGCTCTCTATTAGCCTACACTGACACAGTGTAGGCTAATCGCCTAGTCTGTGATCTGGGAATTGTAGATATATATATTTTTGGTCTCCAACAAAGACTTCAGCTTTTGGACCCTTTTAAATAGAAACTAGGGTCTTGTTTGTTAACTTCAGAGCGGCGTTTTCTTATTATGGCATCATTTATGATGCATTTCACCAATGCTTTAGAAAATGACATTGATCAGAATTTTTTGGTGTTGGTTTTTGGATTTCTAGCAGTGAGGTGTTGCAGCACGTGAAGTGAGACTTCTCACTCCTTTAATGCAGCAACCATATACTATAGTACATAGACTACCACCCTTTACTCCTAGGAGCTGCGTTCCATGTATACAGATACCGGAATCTTGTTTCTTGTTCTTTTGGTTTTGTTTTTGTGTGGTTTTTTTTTTTGCTTTTTTGTTTTTGGCTTGTTATCTTCCAGTTTTTTGTATCTCGGTTTCCTATGTTCTGAGTTGAAACACTACAATATTAATATGTCTTAATCCTCTATACCGCATTTTGTTGTTTTATGAATTTCTAATATCGATAAGATTGCGGCCAATTTGACTTTGTTAAATATTCCTTTTTGGCATGTGGTATCACTCCGGGGTTAATATACACATGTTTTTGCCTTATAATTTTGACAGATTTCAGTCAATTGTTCGAGTTTGTTGTCTACATTCACATTCCAGTATACCCCTGAGTTTAAATACTTTGTGATAGAACATTAATAGGAAAATCCTGTCATCACAGTTTATTTTTGGCTAGTTCCATTGTAAAACTTAATACGGGGCATTTAGTATACTCATAGGGGGTTTTCCTGGAGTGTCAATGTGACTCGCAAAGAATTTTTACTCAGCGCATGTGATACTAAATGTTGTTCTGCATAATGGATACATTTATAATGGGTCTTATATATTTAGGTGTATCTAGTTCACAAATGTTACAATAATATTTTAAACCATATGTATTGTCGATTGAACACTCATTCTAAGTAATGTGCTGCTCTTTTGCATTTGTCCAGACTCATTTTATACATCGGTACAATGGGTTTTTTAATTCAGCTTTTCTAATTTCTATTTTCTATATAGACAAGATTTTCTGACTTTTTGATGCTTTTTAATTGTTGTGTCTGGACACTATTTGGTTAATTCAACTTATGAGCATTTGGAGGTGTGGTTTTTCATTGCTCGGTTCAGAGTTTAATCACCAGGTGCTACATGTGCACTTTCATTACCTACCCTTCGATATATGCTTTAGTTGCAATAATCTTTTCCTCAGCTATAAGTAAGCATCTGATGTGAAACGCGTTAGCTTGGAATTGTCCTATGTATCCACCTTGATGTGACCTGTAAACTTTTTTCTACAATAAAGGTGCTTTTTTTCACGGAAGTGCGGCCATCCAGGGTTTCTAATTTGTTTTCTACCCTACACTGACACAGAGCTGCTGTGATGTAAGTGCGTTTTTATTTGTAGTAAGTAAATGTGACTATACTTTTAATTGGATCCAGCTCTCCTGTCTTTTTGCCTTCACAATAACGATATGAAAAAAAGAAGGGTGTGAAACTGAACAATAAATGCAACGTGAAGTATCCTTATCCCACACCAAACCAGACCACACACAGAATTTCATTTTTCAGTTTATGCCCTTCTTCTAGCATATACTAAACAGAAAACAGAATTAGGCCACATGGAGTAACATCAACTCACCAAAGTGAGGACAGGATCATTATTCTCTATAGCCAGACCTATTTTGGCTTGGTACAGGAGTTGGCTCCTGAAGGCTGGAAGGAATTTAGGAACTGATAAACACTCCACTTGATCCAGGCAAAAGGATCATTTACATGTTTTGCATTGTCTTGCAATATATCAAATCTCTTTCATTATGAAATGTGTAAACTTAACTTTAAACAAACAATGGAATAAATGATTACATTATTAATATAACAAAAATATTGGATTTACCATCTGTTCCTTGAAACTCCTCAAAAAGTCTCTGAAGTTCCATCTCCTGATCTTCTGTCCAGAGCACAATTCGAGTTCCCTTACTGCAAAGATGCAAAAACAAAAATCATTTAAGATTTTTTTTTTGTGGTGGCCGCAAATTATTTCCGATATACATTTTTCATACATATAAACTGATGTTATCAAGGCTGTAAAATACACAGAAAGCTCATCAGATGCCTAAAAGTGTATCTACCCAAGCATTAGACGTCATTAGCGTAAAAAACACACCTGCTGGAGCATAAAACTGTCTAGGAATGAGTAAGTGAATGCTTATGGAATATATGAGGAAATCAAAGTATCTTACCATCAGATGCACAGAATAAGAAATTAATACTTACACTTCTTTTTTGAAATCCTTTGCACTGTCAGCAAGTCCCATCTGCACAAGATGGTTAATAATTTGTTTCCTAGTTCGAGATCCAGGCTTCAGGTTTGCCAAGATACTGTCCACAACATCAGCACCTGTAATGTTATATTTTAATTAATCAAAAAGTACCCGAACAAAGTTCCAAACAAATTCCAAGTAAACTTTTTGAGCCCCACACCTCTGAGTTAAACTAGCCAAGCCCCCCCCATATAGTATTCTTACCTTCCAAAGTGTACATATAGGTGGGACCTAAGTTAGGTACCTTGAGTTGAAAGTAACCAGCCACACACTTTATAGAATGCACATTATTTTATATACAAGTCCATGTTATTGTGCAGCAGAAAACAAGCAAACAGTCTTTGGCACAGTTACATACTGTAGATAAATTCAGTATATGCACAGGGGTGCATAAATGTAAACTACTGCATTCAATTCAGCAAATGCGTTACCAGAGGATGGGAGTAGCACTCTTTAAGAAGAGGTTTTTAAAATGACATAGCACCTCCCACTGGCACCACGTCTTCACCCCAAACACTGGAGGCATCAGCAATGACCAAGAAGCCTGCCCTGATTTGTCCTTACTCCATAAGAACCTTTCTCTAAACTTTACACTCTTCCTCACAATTGGGTTTCTGTCCTTGCCACTCGCCAGAAGCATGCTAAAGTGACGTGGGCCCCTTATTTAAAAGTTCCCTCAGCCGAAATGGCCACTGACGTCAGTTCCATTTAGTGTCCAATTAGACCTCTTCTCCTCTCGTGGCACTGTATGGAATCTCTAAGTGTACAATTCCCTTTTGAGACTCCCCTTCCCATGTAATAAAAGCACAGAGCCAGCAGCACTGCGCCTGCATACAAAACATCTGCCAGCACAGTATGTAAACAACTGGCGGCCATGGGCAAGGTAAATATGCTTCTGGGGAGGGTAATAGAAGATATACTCAGTGGTGGCATGGTAGGCAAAAAAGACAAGTGCACTTTGATAGGGCAGAAACACAGCCGGTCATGAGACAGATTCTTTCTATTTTATTCCTTTCTCAAATCAGTAAAAGATGCTCATAATAAATGCAGTATGCAGTTGTGTATTTAAAATATTGCGCAAGGTTTGTATTGAAAAGGTTTTTCATTATCCAAATCACTTATGTGAAAAGTATATAGTAATTAAAGAGGAATTGAGCTCTGAAAACTGTGCCCAAAAGACTGGCAGAGGGCAAAGGATTAAACACAAATATTGCACATGGCCTGCTGCACTGACTGATTTCCTTTATCCACCTACCATTATACTGCAGTTTCTGTATGGAGGGGGAAACCTTGGCAATGGCAGGGCTTTGTCAGAGCCTCCAGCAAGGAAAGCAGTAAACAGCACAGTAGTGAAATCGACAAATCTCACTCTAAATCTCCCAAAAATAGCAGTGCCTTAGATTTACACTGCAAATATACAGCTATAAAGGTCTAGATACCCTCACATACCAGGCGATGCAATGCGATTTTTCATTAGGAATTTAAGATATGATTCATTTTTTAGGGCAGTGCTTAAGCACAATCTATTTGAAAACATGATAAAAACAATAACATGAGGGCCATTTACCTTCAATCTCTTTATACTGAAAGTACAAGGATCGAAGTTCCTCCTCCTCCGCTGGTGTCCATTTTATACGTTTTCGAGTATTATCACTGAATAAGGAAAATGTTGACCATTAGAACATGACTATTGTATAAAATGTGTTGTACTCCTACAGCTCTATTCACCCTGCTATAACCTCACCTTTCTTCCTCACCAGGCTGGCGGTAACCCTCTGTCATCTCTCGAATTACAGTAGTATTTTTCCAAAAAAGGAGCTCTACATAGGCCTTGTTGTTTGTAGCAGAAAGGGCAAAGAACTTATTCAGGATAAATTTAGAAAATGCTACTAGTTCCTGCAAAACAGAAGGGGGAAAACCCCCATCAGTACTATTGTTTTAAATTGTATCTATGGTCAAAATATAAAATCATATATTCATTTCCAGTTTGAAATTCAATTATTTTAAGCCTACTTCCATTAACCTGAATGGTTGTGAGAATCCCACACATTTCCTTGCAGTGGCAGCCCGTCCATTAGGGGCACCCGGATGCCACCCCCTATATGAATGATAGATAGATTCATGCCACCCTCTATTCATGCATCCGGCCCCTTTCAGAACGCTGGGCGCATGAATTACAGAGGTGGGGGTGTTTTTTGAAGCACCCGATTAGAGCCATAGTCTCTAATAGGCTTCAAAATAGAGTGGGCTCGGAGCGCAGAGCATTGTGCCATGAGCCCACTCAGGTGTTACAACAGCGAATTAGTATTCGCTGTTGTAACACGGATCCTCAATCTGGCCAATCAGCAGCAGGTCTGAGACCCGTTTTCCGATTGGCCAAAAAGAGAAGACTCCCGATTGGCTGCTAAGGAGGGGGGAAACGGAAGCTGCCAATGCCCGTGGAGAGCAGAGGAAGGGAAAGCAGTAGCTGCTGCTGAGGAGCAAGGGATGCCGCCGGTGAAGACCTGCATAGATGGTGCAAGTGTACCCGCCCACCGACCAACCAATGGGAGGGGGGGGGGGGGTGTGTGTGCTACTGTTTGCTTGTATTCTTTGATCCAAATCCACTATGCCCTGCAAGTGGGCATTGCTGTGTCACAACCTGCCTTCTGAACCACAGATGTGCAAACAGCAGGAATTGTAGAAGGCAGAGGCAGTAAAGGATTCACAGCTCGGGGGCAGTAAGGTACTATGGGATATATAGTCCTTAGAAATTGAAAGTAAACCGCAGAGGAGAAGCTGCAAAGCAATCAGGGAAAGATGGCTAGTAGAAAGGCAGCACTCACAACATGACAAGAGATTTTTCAAGTAAGCTTATATTGGATTGTCAATAATATAAAGACAAGAGGTTGCGCTTCAAAGTATACCTGGGAACTGTAGATCAAGTGACCCTTGTACCAAAGAAAGTCACCATGTACTGCAAGAAATATAGTTTCAATTTTTAGTAATCACTGGTGCTCAGAGTTCCACTCCACAAACAGAATGACGCTGTTGGTGGAGTGGAACGCTGAGCCCATTTGTTACATTTCACCAGTGATTAATAAACATTGGAACTATATTCCTACAAGTATACGGTGACTTTCTTTGGTACCAGGGTCACTTGATCTACAGTCCCCAGATGTACTCTGAAGCGCTACCTCTTATCTTTATATTTTGTTATCCATTTACAGTGTTTGGTCAGCTGCTCAGGTTTGGGGGACCTTTCAGCCTTTGGGAGATCTCGAAAGAACAGCGCCAGGGCTTAGAACATTTTATTGTCAATAATAGCCATTGCTTCTATTGCTATTACAATGCTGATGTTATAAATGAAAGTATATGCTGTGACCACAAAACTCATTTAACAGCAAATGACAAAGTTCCTGAATAGTATTTGTGAAAGACAATAACTTTATTATGGCATCACATTTACAAAAGGGCCATAAATTTAGAGGCCTCACTGAGTCACATAGGGGTTGATTTGCTAAAACTGGAAAATACAAAATCTGGTGCAGCTGTGCATGGTAGCTTCTAACTTCAGCTTGTTCAATTAAGCTTGGACAAAAAAAACCTGACTGGTTTCTATGCAGAGCAGTGCCAGATTTTGCATTCTCCAGTTTTAGTAAAGCAACACCATATTGTCAGCATAGGCCTCTAGGGTCTACTCCCTGAACATACAGCCAAAGTAAGTCATGAACAATAAAAGCAGAGGCTGGTCATTTAAATGGCTAAAAGCCGTCTAGTTCACCATACTGGAGGTAAAGATCTCAAATGTGATCCTCAAATTGCATTCAGATGTCCCCTGGGTGTTCACTTATGTCTACTGACTAAAAATCTTTCAAATGCCTTACCTTGTAGGCACTAGCTACAGGGTCATTGAGGATACGATTAAAAACACAGAAAACAGAAAGCTGAAAAAGCAGCGCCTCCATTTTCAAGTCATAAGCAATACGGTGCAACATCTTCACCACACAATGGTTGGTATGAGAGCCATTTTGCTGATAGGTCTTCAGCAGCAAAATATAGGTCTTCACCACATTGGAGCTGGCAAATCTACATGGTACAGAAAATAATATTCGTTATTACTAGATTGTAACAAATCCATAACAATTTAAAGACAACACAAAAATTGTAGCTATACAATGGGCAACATTCATGTATAATGGCAAACAGGAAAAAGCCAAGGTAACCAGGCCCTAGATGTAAAACTGAGCACTCTAAATACTGGAAGTAATAGCACGACTTCTCTAAAAGCACCATGTTTCAGTGTGTTCCTGTAAATACTAAGAAAATTAAGCAATTTAAATGAGAAGAAATAACTGCAATATCCTTCCAAACAGACCAGGGTACTCATAAAATAAGGGAGCTGCAAACTATGCCATTACCTGCCTTGCTAGATTATAATTTAACCACTTCAGCCCCGGAATGTTTTACCCTCTTAATGACCAGAGCATTTTTTGCAATACGGCACTGCGTGGCTTTAACTGACAATTGCACGGTCATGCGACGTTGCACCCAAACAAAATTTACATACTTTTTTTCCCCACAAATAGAGCTTCCTTTTGCTGGTATCTGATCACCTCTGCGGTTTTTATTTTTTACGCTATAAACAAAAAAAGACCGACAATTTCGAAAAGAAAAAAAAAAAAAAAAAAGGATTTTTTAAGCCAGCTTACCTGTAAAATCCTTTTCTTTCGATGGACATCACGGGACACAGAGCCACAGTAATTACTGATGTGTTATATAGGGTATCACTGGTGATTGGACACTGGCACACCCTATCAGAAAGTTCAACCCCATATATAATCCCTCTCCTTGCAGGGATACCTCAGTTTTGTAGCCAAGCAATATAGTGTATTAGAAGACCTCTGTGTCCCATGATGTCCATCGAAAGAAAAGGATTTTACAGGTAAGCTGTCTTTAAAAATCCTATTTTCTTTCTCGAACATCACGGAAAACAGAGCCACAGTAATTACTGATGGGATGTCCCAGAGCAATGCTATCTGAGGGGGGGGGGGAACCACGACCAAGTAGGGTGGATCAGACCTGAGGACCCTGTACTGCTGCCTGCAGCACACTACGCCCAAAGGCGATATCCTCATGTCTTCTCACATCCACCTGATAGAATCTGGTGAATGTATGGACTGAAAACCAGGTTGTGGCCTTACAGATTTGAGCCATAGAGGCCTGGTGATGCACTGCCCAAGAAGCACCAATAGCCCTTGTGGAATGTGCCCTGATCTGAAACGGAGGAATCTTGTGTTTCAAACCGTAAGCCTGAATAATCAACTGACGAATCCATTTAGAAATGGTAGCTTTTGACGCTGCCTGTACTCCATTGGGACCCTCTGGCAGCACGAACAAAACATCCGTTTTGCGAATCTGAGCAGTTGCCTCGAGATAGGCCCTGACTGCTCTTACTACATCCAACGAATGTAGTGAGCTCTCTTCCGGAGAACAGATGGAAGGCAGAACAATGTCTTGGTTTAAATGAAAATCAGAAACCACCTTTGGTAAAAAAACTAGAATGAGGGCGCAGTACCACTCTATCCTTGTGAACAATCAAATAAGGCTCCTTACAGGAAAGGGCTGCTAATTCTGAAACTCTTCTAGCAGAAGAGATGGCTACCAGAAAAATTAACTTCCTTGTCAACAAGACCAAAGGAATCTGACTTATTGGTTCAAAAGGCTGTTTCTGTAACACAGCCAGGACCAAGTTCAAGTCCCAGGGGTTTACCGGAGGATTAAGACACGTCACCCCCTGTATAAAGTTTCGGACAAAAGAATGCGAAACAAGTGGCCGTTGAAATAATACTGATAAGGCCGAGACCTGGCCCTTGATGGTACTCAAGGCCAGCTTCATCTCTAAACCCGATTGTAGAAAATCAAGAATTCTACCTATCACATATTTCCTGGGATGCCAACCCCTGGATTCACACCAGGTTACATAAGCTTTCCAGACTCTATGATAAATCATTCTGGAAGCTGGCTTCCTTGCATCGATCAAGGTAGCTATCACAGGACCTGAAATCCCACGACTCTTCAGAATGTGGGTCTCAATAGCCAAACCGTCAAATTTAGCGTTTGTAAGGCAGGATGGAACACTGGACCTTGAGATAACAGGTCTGGGCGTACCGGTAGTGTGCACGGGGAACCCACCGTCATCCTTACTATTTCCGCATACCACGTCCTTCTGGGCCAAGCGGGGGCCACCAGAAGTACTGACTTCCTTTCCTTCCTGATCCTGCGAAGAAGTGGCGGCAGTAGCAGAATAGGAGGGAATGCATAAATCAGTGAGAGCCGATGCCACGGAATCACCAACGCATCCGTCCCGCATGCAAGAGGATCTTTCGTCCTTGCCACAAATCTATCTTTTTGTTGAATCGGGATGCAAAGAGATCTACATCTGGAACTCTCCATCTTTGGCATATGGCCCAAAAGACGTCGGGATGCAGAGACCATTCCCCTGGAAGTAACTGCTGGCGACTTAGATAGTCCGCCTGCCAGTTCTCTATCCCTGGAATGAAAACTGCCGATATGCATGGCACATGCATCTCAGCCCAGACTAAGATCTGGTTCACCTCCTTTTGAGCAGCTCGGCTCCGGGTGCCTCCCTGATGATTGACATAAGCCACTGCTGTGGCATTGTCGGACTGGATCCTGACCGGGCAACCCTGTAGCCTGATAGTCCAGGCTTTTAGGGCTAGGCTGCCCGGATCTCCAGAATGTTGATGGGTAAGGTCCTCTCTGTCTTGGACCATACCCCCTAACCGCAGACTGTTCCAGAACTGCTCCCCAACCTGACAGACTGGCATCTGTTACCACCGTCCAGGTAACCGGTAGAAAGAATTTTCCCTTCTGCAGGTTTTTGGGTATGAGCCACCAATTGAGGCTCTGAAGCACCGCATGCGACAGGTGCATTGGAAAGTCTAACGCCTGAACCTTCTTGTTCCAGGCCGACAGAATACTGTGTTGCAGTAGTCTTGAATGGAATGGAGCATAAGGAACTGCTTCGAATGAAGACACCATCTTCCCTAGCAGCCTCATACAAAGGCAGACAGAAGGACCCTTCTTGGTCCTGACTGCCAGAATCAGCTCCCTTAAAGCAGTGATCTTTGCCTGAGGTAGAAATACTTTCTCCTGGCTTGTATCTATGATCAGACCTAAATACTCCAGTCTTCTTACTGGTTTTAGGAAAGACTTTTCTAGGTTGAGGATCCAACCTAGGTGTTCCAGATACTTGACTGTGGTTCTCAAGTTCCCGTTCAAGGCGGCTACCGACCGGTCTATCAGTAGCAGGTCGTCTAGGTATGCTATGACAGCTATACCCTGAGTCCTTAATCTGGCCAGAGGAGGGGCCAAGACCTTTGTGAACACTCAAGGTGCAGTGGCTATCCCAAAAGGCAGAGCCACAAACTGGAAATGGCGCCCTCCTATCTTGAAGCGCAGAAACTTCTGATGAGCAGGAAAAATGGGCACATGCAGATATGCATCTCTGATGTCTATCGATGCCAGAAATTCTCCTCCCTGCAGGGTGGAGACTACTGTCCGAATTGATTCCATGCGGAAGGACTGAATACTTAGGAATCGGTTCAGATTCCTTAAATCCAGAATGGGTCTGACATCCCCATTTAGTTTTTGGAAAGTAAAAAGGTTGGAATAGAAGCCCAATCCCTGGTCCTTTGCGGGAACCATCATAATGACCTCCTGCAAGAAAAGTCGCTCTAACGCTAGAAGGAGCGACTGCTTCTTCTCTGGGTCTCTGGGAACACTTGATCTGAGGAACCGAGGAGAGGGAAATTCCTGAAACTCCAGCTTGTACCCTAAGGTTACTGTGGAGATTACCCATCTGTCCTGGAAGTCCTCCTGCCAGAGCTCTGAGAACTGTCGCAGTCTTCCCCCCACTCGAGCGAGCGGGGGCGCCCCTTCATGAAGAGGTCTTAGTGTTTTGCCTAGTAGGCTTCTTCCCCCAGGACTTCTTTTGTTCCTGGGGCTGACTCTTGTTCCTGAACCCAGACGGAGGAGGCCGTCGAGACTGCCTGGAGGCTGAAGCCCCTGGCGCTTGGGAAAGATTCAGTTTGAAAGAGGGATGCTTACTCTTCTTCTTGACAGGTAAGAGAATACTTTTCCCACCAGAGATTTTCTTGATATAGTCATCCAAGTCTTCTCCAAACAACCTTGCACCACAAAATGGAAACCCAGCCAGCAGCTTCTTACATGGTGCTTCGGCTGACCAATTTTTCAACCATAGGATTCTACGTATATGCACCAACCCCAGTGAAAGACGAGAGGTTTGCACGATAGAATCTCTGATGGCGTCAACAATGTAACATAAGGCCGCAGGAAGGTTAGCCAACCCCTGGGCCTGCTGTTCAGGTAATACTTTGATAACCTGCTTAACATGGTCTCTTAAGTATTGACAGACTCCAATCGCTGCAACTGCAGGTTGAGCCACTGAACCTGCCAAGGAGAAAACATCCTTCAATAGGGATTCCATCTTTTTATCTACAGGATCCCTGAGCATCTGAGCATTGTCTACAGGACAAGTCAGACTATTATTTACGGAAGATATGGCGGCATCAATAGCCGGTATTCCCCACATTTTAATAAACTTTTCTTCCATCGGATAAAGTGTTGAAAACTTTTTTGGCGGAAAAAAACGTTTGTCTGGGTGATCCCACTCAGAATAAATGAGCTTTTGGGGGGGCGTGGCTTGGACTTCCATGTGAGAGGACGTGTCTCACAGAGGCTCCAGCATCCTGAACAGAAAACATCCTGAAGTGAGCCCGATCCACCGCTACCATAGACCGGACACTTCGCTCCCGGTGTGGGGTAACACCTACAGCGACACCCGGTCGCTTTACATCCAAAACGGGGGTGTCTGGGAGGATGGAGGAGAGCCGTTCGGCCGGCCGGCATGGCCAAGATGGGGGATCCCCGCTCCCACAGCGTGCAGGGAAGGAATCACAGCTATCAGCAGCTGCACGCCTGGAGAGGTATGCTCACGACACTGGCACTCACAAAACAACACAGCCACATACCTCACATGCAAAGGCAGCAGCCAAGAGTGTCCCACAGCAAACAGCACAGCATGGCATAGAGAAGATGGCCCCTGGAGCAGCAGAACACACAGTGAGGAATCCCCCATCCCCCCCTCCTTCCTCTGAAGCAGCCAAAGCTCCAGACACTGAGCACTCTGAGCCTTCCCTGCATGATATACTGACTGCAGTTCACACTTATGGCTCCTCACTAACTGAACTCTCTATTGAAGTCAAAAGCATGAAAGAAGGCATATTACACATAAGGCAAGATATGCAGAAAATAAGAGAGAGAGCCACTGCTCTGGAGGGAAGAGTGAGCACACTAGAGGATGATATACCCCCTCTTGCTCAGGAGATTCACATAACTTCAGCTAAAGCCACAGAAACCGTGAATAGAGTGGAGGATATGGAGAACAGATTGAGAAGGTCAAATATTCGCATTGTCGGTATACCTGAAAAAGCTGAAGGAAAAAAACCCACTGATTTTATTGAAACCTGGCTAGCTGACACATTTGGGAGAAATAACCTTACACCATTCTTTTCTGTTGAAAGAGCCCATAGAGTGCCACTCCGTCCACCGCCACCAGGGGGCAACGACAGACCATTTTTGCTGAAATTACTACATTACAAGGACAGGGATAGTATACTTCGCTTGGCCAGACAGAAACCCAATATGGAAATTCAGGGTGCCAGAGTGTCAATATACCCAGATTTCTCAGCGGCTGTGCAGAAACAAAGAGCAAAATATACTGAGGTCAAAAAGAGACTGCGTGCTCTCTCGGTGATATATTCTATGCTATACCCTGCCAAGTTGAGAGTGGTTGCTGAGGGCACGGTGCACTTTTTTGAAAATCCTATGATGGCTACCAATTGGCTGGACAGACACGAGAGGCATTTGCAGGCAGCCGTGCGTGGAAATGAACCAGGATGACAACACATGAACCCCGTACATTGATTCTTTATGCTCACCTTAGATAAAATGGAGCCCGCAGAGAGTCACAACTGACTTTTTTTTTTTTGGTTTATTTTTTTTTATTATTTTAGTGACCCCTATCGTTTAGGACTTTATGGGCACCAATGGAAGGCTTTCCAATGGAAGTTACTTTATTTCAGTTTGTTTTTCTTTTTTCCGTTTTTAAGCCCTTGTTGAATGGGCGCTATATATTTTGGTCGCAAAGCAAGTTTGCTTTGTCGATGGTTGCAAATATGCAGAGTGAGACACATGGTACAAGTCACGCAATACATGTTCTACACTTCAGAACTTATACTGCATCATCTGAGTTCATATGCCACAGACCTCCAATATCGGGGGTTGGATCACAACTAGCAACTGCACCAAATGACTAAGCGAACTGAGTCAATTCTCTCATGGAATGTGAGAGGCTTACATGACCCTAAAAAGAGAACTGCCATTTTCACCTCTATCTCACATCGGAACCCCACTGTAATATGTCTGCAAGAGACACATCTCACTAGAGACACCACCAACCTGTTACACTTATCGAAATATCCTACTCAATACCATTCCACACATACCCGGTATTCAAGGGGTGTGAGTATACTGTTTTCCAGGACTACCTCATTCACAAAAATTGATGCACAAATTGATGTAGAGGGCAGGTTTATTTTTCTTATGGGAACTTGGGAATCACACACCTGTGTGATCATAAATGTATATATACCTCCACCATTTAATTTAACAATAATGCAATGTCTTTCTAGATTTCTGGCAAAATATCCTCGGGTACCGGTATATGTCATGGGAGATTTTAACAGTACTCTGGACATGTCTTTAGATGTGCACAGAAAGTACTGCCCTCAGGGCCCCAGGACATATACAGCTCTTGCAAAATTTTTGACGGAGATTGGGCTTTTTGATTTATGGCGGTGTAAGTTTCCTTTTAAGGCACAATTTTCATGTCATTCCCTAACGCACTCTACTTTGTCGCACATTGATTTAGTTTTGGGTAATACATTAACGCACTGTTATGATCCAGAGGTTATTTATCTTGCTAGAGGCCTATCCGACCATTCCCCGGTACAACTCAGTTTAAGCTTCCCCACTGTAAAGTTACCAATACACTGGAAGATGAATCCTTTTTGGATTCCTCTGTTTAGAGATACTAAACAAATGCAAATACAAATTCAACACTTCTTACTAGACAATAAACATTCTGCCCCACCAGGTATAGTTTGGGACACTCTGAAGGCTTTTATCAGGGGAATGTGTATTAAGGAAATAGCCGCAATTAAAACAAATAGCAGACAATGGGCAGCTGACGCCAGCATTGCGGTAGACAAAGCTGAGGAGGAATTCCTACAGACACCCACACCTGATAGTGAAAGAAAATGGAAAGAGCAACAAAAAATGTATCGCACCATACATACCCAACAAGCAGAAAACAAACGTTTCTTTACCGCACAAACATACTTTGAAGAGGGAGAAAAAACAGGACACATGTTAGCGGTAATAGCCAAATCACAGCAGCCATCACCAATTATTCACCGCTTGGCGGTATCACCAACACAAGTAGCTATGGACACCCCTTCAATTATGAAGGGATTCTGTACTTTTTTCCAGGATGTGTATTCCTCAAAGGTGAGTTACCCTGAAGAAGACTTAACTGAGTTTTTAGATGGAATCTCACTTCCGACAATACAGGGGGAAGACAAAAAACTACTAAATGCACCTATATCTCTAGAAGAATTGCAACTTGCATTAGCAACATTCCCCAATTCTAAGGCCCCGGGGAATGATGGTCTCCCGGTAGAGATGTATAAAAAATTTGGTGGCATACTCTTACCGGAATTGCTACACACAATTAAGGATGCACACACCAATGATTCATTACCAGACTCCATGTACGAGGCAGTGGTAGTGGTCCTGTTGAAACCCGGGAAGGATCCGATCCAACCTGAGTCTTACAGGCCCATATCACTTTTGAATAATGATTTGAAATTGCTCACTAAAGTCCTCGCTATGCGGTTGTCTAAGGTGGTGACAAAAATAGTGCTTCGGGATCTATACCGAACAGATCCACAGCACACAATCTTCGCAGACTATATTTAAACATGCAAATCCCAACAGATAATACAGGTCAAAGAGCTATCCTGTCCCTAGACGCCGCTAAGGCATTCGATAGCGTAGAATGGAATTATCTTTGGAGGGTGCTAGAGAAGTTCAACTTGGGAGAGACATTCATATCCTGGATCAAACTACTATACAGAAAACCAAACGCATGTATTAGAATTAACAACACACTCTCCTCCTTCTTTGATTTGCACAGGGGAACAAGACAAGGCTGCCCATTATCCCCATTGCTCTTTGCTTTGGCCATAGAGCCTCTGGCTGCTGCTATCAGAGAGAACCTGACTATATGCGGTTTTAAAAGGGGAAATTTGGAAGATAAAATAGTCTTGTATGCTGACGATGCGCTCATCTTTTTGGGCGACACGTCTGCCTCCTTAACAAGTCTCATGGAGTTAATTAGTACATTTGGATCCTATTCAGGGTTCAAGATAAACTGGGACAAATCCACATTGTTACCATTGGACCCCCTTGTGTCGCCACTTCCCTCAGCAGCAGACCAGATAAAGGTAGTAGATACTTTCCGATACTTAGGCATAGTCATCCACCCCAATTTAGAACTATATGTTAAACTTAATATAAATCCCTTGATAAAAAAAATTCCAGGAAAAAACAGCCAGTTGGATAAAACTGTCCCTTTCGGTAGTTGGCCGATGTAACCTGATAAAAATGGTCTGGGGTCCACAACTTTTGTATGCGCTCCACAACGCCCCTATATGGATCCCTATACACATTTTCAAAAAATGTAACACCATATTTCGCTCTTTGATCTGGAGGAAACAGGTGCCGCGTATTAAATTGGAAACACTACAGGAGGCAAAGGACTCGGGCGGGCTGGCAGTCCCAAACCCATATTATTATTTTATAGCGGCCCAATTGCAACACCTGACGGGTTGGCAGGACTCTGAGTTATCTGACCCTGCGAGCAATATTATATGTACATTACTCTCGAATGGGGGCCTTGTGGAGTGCTTGGAAGCAGGAGAGTTCCGTAGGGTACCTGAATACAAAACTTTGGTGCTTATAGATAAGATATGGAACAAGGCCAAGCAACATTTTCATTATGAAGGGTACTCTGAATGGTCTCGTATATGGAACAATAGCAATTTTCCCGAACTGTGTAAATTAAAGGGCTTCTCTGTATGGTCTAGGAGTGGGGTGGTGTATATTAAGTAGTTATATCAAGGAGGACTTTTTCGGGACTTTCAATCCCTAAGAGAAGAATATGGCATACCAAATGTTGTGTTCTTTCAATATTTACAACTTAGGCACGCCATCTCAGCACAAACTACACTTTCTAAGTGGGAATTAACTAGACCAACGGTGCTTACACAGCTGGTAAACTCAATGTCTAGGAAAGGGCAGATATCATCTATATATGAATCACTAATAATGCAGATATCCAAGACTATGTCACTAAAATGCAGGACAAGTTGGGGGGAGGATATAGGTCACATTACAGATGAGGAATGGTCTGCTATAATGGAGACTGTGCCTAAAGTGTCTCTTTCCTCTTCCCAAAAACTCACGCAACTATTCATTATACACCGAACCTACCGTACCCCCTATAAATTATATAAATGGAACAGAAGAGATGAACCATTTTGCCCCCGTTGTAAGATAGATAATGGCACCCTTATACACATGCTCTGGAAGTGCCCAAAATTACAAAGATACTGGTCTGAAATAATCAGCTCTATAAATAAAATATGGAATCTTACATTTGTGGTTGACCCCAAGCTGTGTCTGTTGGGATGGTTGGACGAAGAACTATATACACCACATACGTATATAGCAATCACCAGAATGTTGTTTATTGCTAGAAAACTTATAGCTAAGAAATGGCTTTCGGTGACACCACCGACACACGCAGAATGGGTGAATACCATAAATGAAACTCTATTGAGGGAAAAGCTGACATACCAACACAGGGGTAGCCCAGCAAAATTTGAACGTATATGGGATCCTTGGTTGGAGGTACCTGGTTTAGCCCCCTTCCAATTGGTCCAAAATAAAATACTAGGTGGCAGAACGCAGACGCCTACCCCCCTTGTTTGAGGAGGGAGGCTGTCTACATTGAATGGATACAGGATGCTATGATGTCATAGGGACTCAGAATATAGATGAAACTGTCAATAATTTTGATGAGAAGTTGTCTTACTCTGCGGTGACGAGTTATAAGGTTTTAATTATATATTGGTTAAAAGAAGAAAGCAGACACTATCCCCCCCCCCCCCATTGTTTAGGGGGGAGAGGTACCTCTACACCGACCGATTGTCCGTTGAAGGACCGGGAGTGGAGTAGGGGTACAAAGTACTAAAAGGACACACTTACTAATTATAGAAAATACGAGGTAAAGCTGAAATTGGTATAGATATGTAAAGATTTGTTTTCATAGATTGATTGTAAGCCTATATATACCATAAAATTGCAGGAAACATAAGCTGATTGACTGTATATTTGGATAATAATATGTCCTTGGCAACATAATTTGATGTATGTTTTTGTTTTTGTTTTAAGGAAGAGTTTTTTCTCTTCTTATGTTTTAAAAATCAATAAAAAGAATCTGATTTAAAAAAAGAATAAATGAGCTTTTCACGTAAACTATGAACAGGAAAAGCATGTGCTGTTTGAGGAGGCTTCAGTGACCCCAAAGAAGAAGAGGGTTCTTTAACTGATTCAGATACGGGCAACCTGAATGTGGAGCGGACCAATCCAGTAAGGATCTGCACTAAGACTTTCTCCTCCTGAGAGGTCCCTCTCCACCTGATTCCTCTGAAGAGGAATTATTTGTCCCATCCCGATCCTCTGAAAGAGATTCGTCTCCCTTATCCCAGGGCTCTTCTTCCTGAGGGTCTTGGGAAACAGAGGAAGGCCTAGTGCTTTTTCTTCCACTGAGTGAAGATGTAATCACGGCCATTAATCTCTCCTCTAAACCACTAATGGTTGAGGAAAAAACCTCCTGTGTAATGTATACAGGAGCTGAAGTGCCGGAGGCAGGTATAGCCCCTGATCCCAATGGCTCCCCCTGGCTAGCCGTCCCTGGCCCCTCAGGGGGGGAGGATGCTGCAGAAAGGGGGTCCTCAGAACCCGACCGAGATCCCCTAGAGTCTCTGGTTCTTGGGGTGTTTGAACCTCTTCTACCCATAGTGCAAAGCAACAAGGTGGAAGTATCACAAAATGAACACTGACTGCTGAGCAATGTAGTCCGGCTAAAAGCCCTGCTACCAAATGCCCAGTCTGGTGTTACCTTAGTAAATGCTGCCTAGGAGAATGCCTGTGTCCCACCTTACATGCAACCGTCAGCTCTGTGTCCCTCCAAAGGCTGTGTGCACCTGTACAGAGTGCTTTTAAATAGCCTGCAGCTGGCCTGAGTGGGTGTCTAAGCACCTGGGCTGACGCCCCGCCCCCCACCCTCTACCGCCCCCCCCTCGAATTTAAAAAAAACAAGCGCTTCCCGCACTGGCCGACCCGCCGGAAATAATATGGAGGAAGGCTGGGGGAGTGGGAGGCAGGAGAGAGGCCGGTAGTGATGGGGCCTGTGTAATGGCGGCGGCGGTGCTCGAGTGGTGTATAACCGCTCTTCAGACCCCTGTGGCCTCCCCCTAGCCTGGGGGGGAACATTCATGCATGAGCAATCCCCCCATCCCATCCTACCTGGAGCCGGCCAGAGACGACGTGCAGCATGAACACTGAGACAGACAATCCAGCATGTGAAGGTATGTGCTCTTGGCAGCCCCCGGTGGTCACAATAGGCATAGCATGCATTTACCTTACAGGAGAAAACCTACTAGAATTAAAATATTCTGTGGAATCTCCTCTTACCTTATCCAGCCGCAGGGTTCTGTTATACAGACCCAATCTTCACCTCTCACAGTGGGCTCCATTTGGAAAACCGTCAGAGACTGGGGCCCCCTACGAATAGGGGGATCCTGCAGTTCTGGACCTGTAAAGCACCAGGCTAGAAATTAGGCTAGAAAAACCATTTTCTAATATGCGGGGTCCAGCTCTCTAAAAAGAGAAGCGTTACAGGTAAAACCTTGTTTCTTCGGACACGAGGCCCGAGTACCATCCAATTCGGCCACGAAAGGACACTTTGGAATGGATCCTCTTCGCCTGGCTTGCCCCAGTATAGGATATGGGTTATTCCCCTTGGAGCTCAGCACAGGACATCTTTACATGTTCATCACCTAAGACACTGGCGTAAAAACGGAGGTATCCCTGCAAGGGGAGGGATTATATAGGGGGTTGAACTTTCTGATAGGGTGTGCCAGTGTCCAATCACCAGTGATACCCTATATAACCCATCAGTAATTACTGTGGCTCTGTGTCCCGTGATGTTCGAGAAAGAAAATTTTTTACTTTTTGCTATAATACATATCTAAAAAAAAAAAAAAAAAAAAAAAAATATAAATATATATAAATATAAATATATATATATATATATATATATATATATAAATATATATATATATATATATATATATATATATATATATATATATATAAAAAACTAAATGTATTGATCAGTTTAGGCTGATATATTTTTCTTCTACATATTTTTTGGTAAAAAACAAAAAAATCGTAATAGGCGTATATTGATTGGTTTGCACAAAAGTTATCGTGTCTACAAACTAGATTTAGGAACTTTTATTTTTACTGGTAATGGCGGCGATCTGCAATTTTTAGCAGGACTGCGACATTTCGGCAGACAAATCTGACCCCAAATTACACTTTTTGGGGACCAGTGAAATTATCACATCGATCAGTGCTTAACCACTTCAATACCAGGCACTTAGACACCTTCCTGCCCAGGCCAATTTTCAGCTTTCAGCGCTGTCGCAATTTGAATGACAATTGCGCGGTCATCCATCACTGTACCCAAACAAATTTTTTATCATTTTGTTCCCACAAATAGAGCTTTCTTTTGGTGGTATTTGATCACCTCTGCGGTTTTTATTTTTTGCGCAACAAATAAAAAAAAGACCGAAAATTTTCGAAAAAAAACAAGTTTTTCTTTGTTTCTGTCAACATTTTTTGTAAATAAGTAAGTTTTCTCCTTCAATGACGGGCACTGATATGGCTGCACTGACGGGCACTGATACGGCGGCACTGAGGGGCACCGATGAGGTGGCACCAATGAGGTGGCACTGATGATGGGCACTCATAGGTGGCACCGATGGGCACTCATAGGTGGCATTGATTGGTACATATGGGTGGCACTGATGGGCACTGATAGGTGGGCACTGATGGGCACTGACAGGTGGCATCAATGGGCAATGACAGGTGGCACTGATAAAACATTGGGGGCATTGCTGGGCAGATCTTGGGCATAATGGTGCCAATCAGTGCCCATTTGTCGGCACTGATTGGCACAGATTGGGCACATGTGGATGGCCATGGGGTACATACCTGGCCCTCCACATGTTGCCCCTTCCCTGGTGGTCCTAGTGGCGATCCCCGGTGGTCCAGGGTGGTGATCTGAGGGGGGGCTGCGCTGATAAACAATCAGCGCAGACCCTACCTGCCAGGAGAGCCGCCGATCGTCTCTCCTCTACTTGCGTCTGTCAGACGCGAGTGAGGAAGAGCCGATCAATGGCTCTTCCCATTGACAGCGTGATCAGCCGTGATTGGACACGGCTGATCACGTGGTAAAGAGCCTCCGCTGGAGGCTCTTTACCGAGATCGGTGTGTCAGGCTGACACACCGCTCCACCGATCGTCGCGATGCGCGCCCCGGGGGCGCGCGGCGGAATGTTATCCTGCTGGACGTCATATGACGCCCAGTCAGGATAACAGAACCACTTCCCGGACGTCAATCCGCTATAGGGCAAGCGGGACGTGGTTAAAAAAATGCAGTGCTCAATGTAAAAATGACACTGGCAGGGAAGAAGTTAACACTAGGGGGCGATCAAGGGGTTAAGTGTGTTCCCTCAGCGTGTTCTAACAGTAGGGGGGATCGGCTTACTGAAACATGACAGAGATCACTGTTCCTGATGACAGGGAACAGAACATCTTTGTCATGTCACTAGGCAGAATAGGGAAATGCCTTGTTTACATAGACAGTTCCCCGCTCTGCCGCTCCTGCCCGCTATCATGCTTCTGCGGACTGACGTACAGGTACGTCGATTTGCGCAGGAGAGTCAACCTTCCACAGTATATCTGCGTGTGCAGGTTGGCAAGTGGTTAATAAACATATATTTAAAAACAACTAACCTTTTCATATAGTCCAAAAAGTTAAACTCTTTCTCAGACACTTGAACTGAGGTAAGCTCCTCCTCTATTTCCTCCTCATCCACCTCTTCTTCTTGCTCCTCATTATCTTCAACCTGCGATGATTCTGAATTTAAACAATTTACCTAATTAAAATTTACAATTACAAAATACATTTAAAGCCACTTCAAATCAATGCGATTAGAATTAGATGTTCCAATCTAGGTGCCAATGATTAGAACCTCCCTCGTGAGCATATAGAGGTCTTATTTAAACCTTGGATATCTAAGATATGGTGATCTCTTTGCTAATGACATGTGTGATGGATGTGGCGTCAGATCCAAGCCACCTTCTCCAACTTGTGACAAATGACTGGTCATACTCACACCTCGTTGCCACTGGGTTTCATTAACTAAGCATTTAACTCACTCTGCCACCAGATATTTATCGTAAATATCAGCGTTCACAAAAACAATTATGCCTATTAATAAATATCTAATACACTCTGCCATCACAGACAGGAATATTCCAGAGATTTACAGTACAGTAGCGCTCTTCAAAGAGACAGGGATTCTTAAAGTTCTGTGTTAGTGCATCTGAAACAAGATTAACACTTTTCAAAATATTGTTTAATAACAGAAAAAGATAAAACAGTGCAAATAAAAGATCTACATAAAAAAATGGTATTAAAAAGAAAAAGATATAGCAATGCAACAGAAAAACAAAAAGGTTTTAACAATGAAAATACCTAAAGTCCTGGTTCCGAGTTTAGCAAAGTCCAGTAAATGAGTAAGATGGATCAGTGGTTTTTATAAATCTTGGCTGATGTTCCTTGCTTAATGGTATAAAAGAGAGCTTCAGACTAGTAATGCAGTCTCTTTTCTGGTCCCTGAGGAGGGTGTTGACCGAAATGATCTGACCAATGAGAAGGCCTGAGGAGTGGCCGATGGGATGTCCCAGTCTTTATGATCGTTTAGTTGTTTCTCCCTTAGATACATTTTTATAAATGTATTCATATTTTGCATGTACCCCATGTCATGATCTGGTAACCCACAAATGATTGTACAGTATGCAATTTTCATTCCAGAGATACTAAACATGACATCCGCCAGATAGGCAGTCCACCCAGGAGGTGAAAGACATCTAATCCGTCTCCTGTATATGATAGCCTAGTCATGTGTGATCTTTATCCATTCAGTTTTTTCTTCCACATTCAAAAATATACCCAGTACCAATGTAGCTTTATCCTATGTAATTTTAAGAATTATATGTAAATTTTAGAGATTGTGAATTGGAGAAAAGATCTTTTGCAGGTCAAGAAGGAAAGTTATTATTAAAGACCAAGCCTTAATGGCTTCACAATATCAATTAGCCCTGTGTAAGGCATTTTATGCACACCATGTATTCCTAGTGGGTTTAATTACCCGGAGATCCCAGTGTGGGAAAACGAATGCTTTCACAATTTTACAATGCTTGATCCCAAAGCACTCAATGGAAAATGCTGATAACCTTTCTGGATGTTTACTGCTAAACGCCATTAAGATAACTCCTGACATATTGCAGTGTTCTGCTTTAGATGCCCTGCTAAAGCATTCAATTAGCCACTTACAGCTTTAGCAAATCCCTGTTTATTAGTTATTTTCTAATTAATGGTATACCCATTCCTGAGTTGAGGTAGCAGTTCTTTTGAAGAAAACGGATCCTTGTGGAAATGTTCACTCATGTTAAAAGGCTATGGAGATGATTTCCTGGGATTATAGCCATTTTGTGAAAGGGTGGGGGGGTTATAGCAGCTCTGTCTCCTATTCTAAAAATTGTTATGGCTAACAATGAATTCTGAATATGGCTACCTTGTCTCTTCAGATACAGCTTTTGGTATGCACAATTTGCATCATCATCATAATTATGTGTGATGTCACAATCGAAAGAGATCTCTAAGGCCCCCAGAAAGAAGGTGGTAGATGCCTATGAATCTGAAGAAGAATTTAAAAGATTGCCAAATTATTTGAAATCAGTCAGATAATCGGCAAGTGGCATAGATTTCAAACAAACTCTGAATATGTCCAAGACTGGTCCACTCAGAAGCATACAACTCCAGCTGAACTGCTTATGTGCCGTTTCTGTCACAGACACATTTTAGGACATGCTGCAGGTCACTCCTAATTAACAAAGGGGCTTGGGTACCTTATATTAATTAGGCTCCTTGTTAATTCCCCCATTAAGTTAAAGAATATGTAAACCCAACATTTCATATTCCTGATATGTGCCTGCTGCACCATGTACTCATATGAAAAAGTATGCTGTCCTGTTCGTATTGCTTCCTTTGTGTGAAATTCTTGGTGTTTGTGCCTGTCCCTCTGCTTTTCTATCAAAAACTGACTACACAAGGCATGAGACCACAGCGGGGTCAGTTCTCTAGCTATGTTGACATTCAACCAGCTTTCCTCCAATGATCAGCCTTGTCCTGACATGCCTTCTCTGCACAGCCATTCACTGGGAAGAGCAGCATGCTGCTGTTTCTCCTACTTGAGCTCCTTATGCAGCTGAGAACAAAGATTATGTGATCACATATAATAAGGGGGAAAGAAGATATTAATAATGTTTTTTATATCTATACACAAATGAATTGCCATTAATTTCTATTTTGAACTGAATGGGTTGTGTTACAAGGTGAGGGTTTACATATACTTTAATGGCCACACGTTCCTCTGGCATATGGGAGACACAGAGCCAGGCTTGCTGTAATTAATTGTTGCCCATGCCTTCTTTTGTTTAGAACATCTTGGCGAGACACTAAGTTTGTAGTATGTTGAGGTTTTTTAATACTCCCCATTAGCCTATTTTCTTAAACTGAAACTAAAGACGTTTCCTCTGCTCCAACAGTCTGACACCCACTGGCCAATGCCAGCATCCTCTCCTGGCCTCTGCCAGATGCAGTGTTCGGCCACCTTGATTGACCAGTGCCGAATGACATATCTCCCACATATGCGCAGTAGTCCATTCACCCACAATGTAAATTACACCATTTAAAATCATTACATAAATTTAGAAATGTCCTATAAATGAATATTAATGCATGAATGTCATTACCAGTGTGAATGAGGCCTTAGGGTGTGGTTATTCAGTATTTAAAGGGATTGTGTAAAGGTTTTTTTATTTTTAAATAACAAACATGTTATATATACCTGCTCTGTGCAATGGTTTTGCAGAGCTGCCCTGATCCTTCTTTTCTGTGGTTTCCCACTGGTGCTGCCAGCTCTTCCTCTTCTCTGTGTGCCACCCTAGGAATCTGCTTTCTATGGTGCACATTTGTGGGCTTGGTCCTGAGCAGGGCTATGTGAGTCTATTGGCATACACAGTGTGGTTTGCCCCCCCCCTCCACTTTCTCTCCTCACAGGATTTGATTGACAGCAGCAGAAGCCAATGGCTCCTGCTGCTGCCTCAGTCCCTGTGAGAAGAGAGAGCAGTGCTGCACAGCTCTCGATCTCTCAGGAAAGTATTTGAAGGAGCCTGAAAATGAATCTTTTTTTA
The DNA here is from genome assembly GCF_042186555.1 of Aquarana catesbeiana. Lineage (NCBI taxonomy): Eukaryota > Metazoa > Chordata > Amphibia > Anura > Ranidae > Aquarana > Aquarana catesbeiana. Next base: position 178,787,412 of record NC_133325.1, on the reverse strand, counting down.
CTTTAATGCAGAGAATGCATTAAGGTAAAAAAAACCCTTTAGCCTTTACAACCACTTTAAGGGTTCATTCACGATCATCGTTGGCTACCTAAAAATCTGACACAGTTTAATATACGGTTTCTGTGGCAAGTCCTGTGTCTGTCTGTCTATCCATCTCACACATGCATACATATACAAACACACTATACCTTTGTATGTGTAGGTAGGTGGACACTGGCAAAAAAAGCTGTGAGGACCCCCATGTAACCCCTCCCGCACCCAGCTCCTTAGTTCTGTGGCAAGCAATCAGTGGCCTGTGACCTGTAAAAAGTTAATAGTTCCATTTTTTTTGCTCATACAGTGCATGCAGTACAGGCAGATTCAGAGGTGACTGGGACGTCCTCAAGCAATACCAATGAGGATAAGGTAAAAACAACCAACATACCCCTTAGAATAAACAAAAAAACAAGAGAGCTAGACTCAATTCAAAAAGCTGCCTGAAGACCAGGTGGCAGCAGTCTTACAGATTTGCAATGTAGAAGCCTGAAGTTGAAAAGTCCAGGAAGCACTAACGGTTATAGTAGAATGAGCCTTCACTAGAAAGGAAGAAACCCATTTCTTTGTTGAGCAAGTCTGGACCACAGCCTGACAGATCCACCTAGCAATGGTGAAATGAGACATAGGGAGCCCCTGCGAAATCCATCTGGGGCACAAAGAGGGATTCCATGGTCTCATCAAAGCCATGGCAGTGAGGTAGACAATAAAAACTCGAACTACATCCGCAGCGAAAAGAGTGCCACCTACTGAGAGTGTTTCACAGCAGGGCAAAAGGATGGGAGCACAATGTCCCGAGTGAGATGAAAAACAACTAGCAAGGAACTGAGGATTGCTGGGAGTGGGGGGGTCTTCACAGTTTTTGTGGCTAGTGTCCAATCCCCTAAAGGAACCTACCTATAAATCAGTCGCCTCTGAATCTGCCTGTGTCCTGCACTGTATGAAAAAGAAAGCTAAATTTCTGGATTAGCAGTGCTATACAATGGCTGTGCTTTACAGATTCTCAAAATGCACTGAAAATAATGCAGTCTCTTTGTGGCCAATATCTCAATAGTTTATGTATACCTTTCCTGAGAAAAAACAAAATTTGCTTCAATTAACGAATACCTAATAAACACCTACGCTCAGTGACCAAAAATATCAGCTGCTGTGCGTAACACCTAATGTGTTTGCATAAAATGTTGTCCTTAATCATAGCGGTTAAACCATCAACCAAAAATGATATATACCAAATAATACTAAATTACAATGCACTATATGGAACATTTTTAATTTAGTAATTTAGTAATATTTGGTAATGTCCTCCAGAAATATCTGCTGCCTGGATATTATTGTGATCCACTGTCGCAGAGCAAGTATGAAAAATTGGGAGAACTGGAGTGAAGTCAGAAGTCCATATCAGACTCAAGTATTGAAGCAAAAGAGTCTGCATGATACCCAGGAATCTAGCATTTTCAGAATGAAAAGCCCGCAATAACAGTCTTAGTGTTACTCACAGGAAAGCTTAAAGTGATGCTAAACACACGCTGTTTAATTTACATTGTCACTTCTATTTCTGAATATGGCACTGTAAGAGCCTTCACACTGGGGCGGGGGCGGTGTCGGCGGTAAAACGCCGCTATTATTAGCGGCGTTTTACCGTCGGTATGCGCCGCTAGCGGTGCGGTTTTACCCCCCGCTAGCAGCCGAGAAAGGGTTAAATACCACCGCAAAGCGCCTCTACAGAGGCGCTTTGCCGGCTGTATAGCCGCGCCGTCCCATTGATTTCAATGGGCAGGAGCGGTAAACACACCGCTCCTTCACCGCTCCAAAGATGCTGCTGGCAGGACTTTTTTTACAGTCCTGCCAGCGCATCGCTCCAGTGTGAAAGCTCTCGGGGCTTTCACACTGGAATGAAAGTAGCGGCACTTTCGGGTTGGTTTGCAGGCGCTATTATTAGCGCAATAGGGCCTGCAAACCGCCCCAGTGTGAAAGGGCTCTAAATATTTTAATTAAAAAAAAACAAAAAACATCTAAGTACCTGTTTCCTAATCGATACAGCTGTCACATGGACCTAGATCTTTCCCAGCCTGCCTGCAGGGAAACATAAGCAGGAGGAGCTTCTAGTCCTCTGCTGCTGGTCACATATTCAAAATAAAAACAAAAACAGCCTTTGGAATGCAGAGTAAAAATAAATAATATAAATAAATTGTTTTAAATTGGCATACAAATATATATTTGAAATTAAATTTATTATTTTTTTGGCAATAACATGATGTGGGCGGATTTCTGCCAGTTACAGACTGTGTCATGCCCCTCCAGCCTCCATCAATCTACATGTAATATCCTGCCCCTATTGTATTTGGCTGGTTAGTGGGCATGCTGGAGGAAGGAGGGAGTGGGCTGTCATTTACCACTGTGTATACACCCACATATGTGACTCTATAGTCACATGGGCTGCTCAGATCTGATAGGGAGGAAATGCTTGGCATAGAAACTTACTGAAAGCGGAGCATGTGCAGAGTTGCCACCACAGCTCCAAAATCACTAGATGAATTGGGGACATGGACAGATGGAGATAGAGAGCAGCAGGATCAACTAGGTTTTTTGCATGGTGGCTGGGTGGCTAATTTGCAAATCTGTAAATCTAATACAAATATATTGACATATATGATTTTCTAATTTTTACAAGCTTATCAAGATTTACTTTCAGGTAAATAACTCAAATTCTGCATTCATTGAAAATAAAATATACCCATTGAAAATTAAATTCAGACAATAGTAGCAAGTGACCAAAAATAAAAATCCATCATTAAACTTTAACTTGCACAAGATTACAACTGAGGGACAGTGAACAATACTTACTGGGAAGATCAGCAAAGAAAATTTGCTTGAGTAGTTCAACTTCTTCCTCTGGTCCTGATTCAGATGATCCAAACACATCGCCCTCTGGCCAGACCTCCCTGCATAAAAGTGACAGATGGTAAGCATTACTACATAATTCTTTTCACATTAACTGAAAATCTGCACATTTGCTGATATAAGTACAGCAGTACAATGCTTACCTGGCAGAACGGAGCAGAACAAGAGACTCTGCAGCTTGCCCACTTAAAAGTCCGTTCTGAATTCGCACCAAAGCTTCACTCCTTTGCTCTTCAACAGGTATTTCAGAGGCTGCATCAAAGGGAACAACTTCTTCTGGCAGATTTTCTGCACCCTAGTTTAGTTGGACAGGAAAATCAGGAAAAAAATCCTATCCACGAATACAAATGGTTCATAGCAACAAACAGACCTTACCATAGCACAGCTGCTCAACCTCTCAGAAAGTGTTTTCCAAATTTCCTCCAACTCTTCTGGACTTTTTTGCTGCTCCTGGCTCCTACTGGGTTTCTTCTTCTTCTTTCTTTTAACTCTTCGGTTCTATGTAAAGAGAACACAGACATCAGACTTCCTGTTACAGGACACAAAGTTGTCATCAGCAAATTTACAAGACACTCTTCAAAGCCCTGAATAAGACCATAAATGACATTATAGTGTACAATGTGCAGTTATGAAATGATCATATTTCAGTTATTTGGAGTCAGGTTCATAAAAGATTATTCTGGTTTGTTGTTCTGGGTTACTGCACTTACAATATTCCTCATTGCATCACTGAATGAACCCAACTATGCACTGACATGATAATAAACACAAAAAACAAACTGATGAGTAGCAACACCCATTGGCTGCAAGAACAGATTTCAGGTTTGTATGAAATGTTTTATGACACCCTCTGCCTTATTCAGCAAAGACGTTGAATTTGAAAAGTGAGAATTCCTGTATTCCACAGCAACCAATCAGAATTAACTCTCATGGTCATTCTGACTGGGTAGTCTAGGTTATTACACTTAAGAAAAAGTACTCTAGATCGAATAAAGAGGTTTATATGCATTTTCTATAATAAATCGCTGTTATACGTTGCAACACTTTATACATCCATCTCAAGGTACAGGAGCTGAACTGATCTTTTAAGAAAGCGGAGGCGGACAGCCTAAACTTGTTTGCGTTGATGAGGAGGGAAAAAAAAAAAAAAAAAAAAATCGAAAAGCTAGCCTTTAAGGGAACCTGAGAGATCTGGACCATTGCCAACCCCCAAACGGTCCTAGCTTACTACATAAAGCAGTAGTAAACCCAAAGCCAAAATATGCAATATATTGCAGCTAACCAATCCATAGCTATGATGGCTGCATTTTTTTTAGGCATCCTCTCCCCCTCTGTTTTCACCTGGTGATTTGGCCACAAACACGCCGACTGTATTAGACTGCCTCTACTCTGAATGAAGGAGCACAGGGGTACCTTTTGGACAGCAGCATTGTTAATCTGGGGGAAGAGGGGTGTTGGATGTACTATCAGATTTAAATACAACAAACTGAAGCTAAACTCCAGCTTACACTTTATAAGCGGTTACAGCAACAGTTTTGTTCCTTTTGGTAGAAAGGTTTCACATAAAAAAAATAAAAACTGACCATTGTAAGCACCCATCAGTGGTAAATAACTTGTCTCATCCCTCTAACTGCTACATCTGCAAAAGAGCTTGTTCTCTGAAAAATAACGGACTTACTGGCCAGATCACCAGGTGAAAATAAAAGAAAGCCTAAAAAAAAAAACGAATGTAGCCACCACATCTAAGAATTAGTAAGCTTTAATATAATAATAGGATTTTTATTACAGCTTACCTGTAAAATCCTTTTCTTGGAGTACATCATGGGACACAGAGCAGCATTGTAATTACTATGTGGATTATAGCCACCTTCAGGTGATGGACACTGGCACACCCTAAACAGGAAGTTGCCTCCCTATATAACCCCTCCTCCTACCAGGAGTATCTCAGTTTTTGTAGCAAAGCAATATACTTATACATATACCCCAGAAAAGAGGGGTGGGACCTCTGTGTCCCATGATGTACTCCAAGAAAAGGATTTTACAGGTAAGCTGTCATAAAAATCCTATTTTCTTTATCGTACATCATGGGACACAGAGCAGCATAGTAATTACTAAGTGGGACGTACCGTAGCAATGCTATTTGAGGGGATGGAGACACAACCCATAGGGTGCCAACAGACTTGAGGACCTATACTGCTGCCTGCAGCACACGGCACCCAAAGGCGATATCCTCATGCCCTTTTTTACATCCACTTGATAAAATCTGGTGAATGTATGTACTGCAGACCAAGCTGCGGCCTTGTACATCTGAGCCATGGAGGCTTGGTGACTCACTGCCCAAGAAGCACTAACCGCTCTGGTAGAGTGCGCTTTGACTTGAAAAGGTGGAATCTTCCCCTTAAATCATAAGTCTGAATTATAATTTGCCGAATCCACTTAGCGACAGTGGATTTTGACGCTGCCTGTCCTTTCTTATGACCTTCTGGCAGTACAAATAAGACATCAGTCTTCCGGATCTGAGCAGTCATCTTTAAAGAGACCTTGACCGCTCTCACCACATCAAGATAATGTAGTGACTTCTCTTCTCTGGAACATGGTTTTGGAAAAAACGATGGCAGGATAACATCTTGGTTCAGGTGGAAACCTGACCAAAAAATCTGGACGAGTGTGTAACACCACGCTGTCCGCATGAATAATCAAGTATGGCTCTTTACAAGAAAGAGCAGCCAATTCCGAAACCCTCCTTGCTGAGGATATAGCAACCAAGAACACCAGCTCCCTTGTCAGAAGGACTAAGGGAATATGCTGTATCGGTTAAAAATGGCTGTTTTTGTAACACTGACAAAACTAAGTTCAAGTCCCAAGGGTTCAAAGGTGATCCAACTGGCGGATTAATCCGCATCACCCCTTGCATAAAACCCTGGACTAAAGAATGTGTAGCAAACGGTCTTTGAAATAAGATTGTTAAAGCTGAGACTTGGCCTTTAATAGTACTCAAGGCCAACTTCATCTCTACCCCCAATTGTTGAAAGGCAAGAATTCTGCCTATGATATATCTCAGAGGGTGCCAACTCTTTGATTCACACCAGGAAACATAAGCCCTCCAGACTCTATAACATATAGTTCTGGAAACCGGGTTCCTTGCATTAAAAGTAGAGATAACTGACCCAGAAAGCCCATGTCTCTTCAGAATGTGGGTTTCAATAGCCAAACCATTAAATTTAGCTTTTGTAAGGTAGGATGGAATACCGGCCCCTGTGAGAGTAGGTCTGGCCATAGTGGAAGGGACCATGGATCCTCCACTGCCATCTTTTACGATTTCTGCATATCATGACCTTCTGGGCCATGCTGGTGCTACCAGATTTACTGGCTTTCTTTCCAGCTTGATCCTGCAAAGAAGTCGTGGCAGCAATTGAATAGGGGGAAAAGCATAGATCAGTGAGAAATGATCCCACAGGATCACCAACGCATCTGTTCCGCATGGAAATGGATCCCTTGTCCTGGACCCAAAGTTGAATCTTGATGCTAGAAGATCTACGTCCAGAGTCCCCCATCATTGACAAACAGCCCGAAAAATGTCAGGGTGAAGAGACCATTCCCCTGGGTATAACTGCTAGCGAAGTAGTCCGCCTGCCAATTTTCTATTCCCGGAATGAAGACTGTCGATAGACACGGAATATTCCTTTCTGCACAAGTTAGAATATGGTTCACCTCTGTCTGCGCTGCAAGACTCTTGGTGCCCCCTTGGTGATTGATATAGGCCACTGCTGTGGCATTGTCAGATTGGATCCTGACAGGACAATCCCGTAACCTGGAAGATCAGGCCTTCAGAGCCAGGCGCACTGCCCGAATCTCTAGGATATTGATGGGCGAGGCTCTTTCTGATCTTGACCACTGTCTCAGGACTGTTGCCTTCTCTAGTACTGCTCCCCAGCCTGAAAGGCTGGCGTCTGTCGTTACCACTTTCCAGATAACTGGTCTGAAGGATTTTTCTTTCAGCAGATTCTGGGTTAGTAACCACCAATTGAGGCTTTGGGGACAGCCGCATTGGCAAGTCTAAAGCTTGGATCGTTTTGTTCCAAGCAGATAGAATACTGTTTTGCAACAGTCTCAAATGGAAGTGGGCATAGGGAACTGCTTCGAATGAAGCCACCATCTTTCCTAACAACCTCATGCAAAGGCGAATGGAGGGATCTCCTTTCAACCTGACCATCCGCAGCAACTCTCTTATGGAGCTGATTTTTACCTGAGGCAAGAACACCTTTTTCTGGGCTGTATCTATGATCAGACCCAAATACTCCAGCTTTTTTTAGCGGTTTTAAGGAAGACTTCTCTGGGTCGAGAACCCAACCCAAACTTTCCAGGTAACTGGTTGTAATGCGTACACTTTGTTTCAAACCAGCCACCGATTGGTCTATTAGCAAAAGATCGTCTAGGTATGTCAAGACTGTTTATGCCCTGTGCCGTTAACCTGGCTAGAGGTGGGGCTAGCACTTTGTGAATACTCGGGGTGCTGTAGCTGGCCCGAAGGGCAAGGCTACAAACTGAAATGCTGTTCTACTTCGAACCACAGAAACCTTTGGTGAGCGCGAAATACAGGGACATGCAGATATGCATCGCTGATGTCAACAGACGCCAGAAGTTCTCCTCCTTGTAGGATAGAAACTACTGACCTGATCAGCTCCAACGAAAGAAGCGGATCTTCAGGAACTGATTTAGATTCTTTAGATCTAGAATGGGTCTGTTGAATAAAACCCCAAACCTTGCTCTTCTGTGTGCATCTGTGCATGTACAGGAAACGCATGAAAAGGCTGAGAAGGTTTTAAGGACCCTAAACAAGAAACAGAACTATCAGCTGACTCTGCTAGAGGTAGCTTGAAAGAGGCACGAACCATCTCTGTAAGAGGTTGTACCTGCAATCTCTCCAATTGCGAGGCTGAAAAAGGTTCATCTACCACTGTCTCCTCCGCAGAGGAGTAATCAGTTTGCCTTTCTTCCTGATCTCCTGAGGGTAACACCTCATCCTCTACCCACTGTTCCTTTGATAAGGGGTCTAAGGTGGGGGATCTAACGCGCTTCCTATCCTTTGGATAGCGGATGCAATTAAAGTCGCTAATCTTCCTTCTAGGCCCTGCAGGGCGGAGGAAAACGCATTTTCAGTCATGTATACAGGGGCTAAAATGTTTTCTGTGCCTGGGCCTGACCCTGAGGCTTTCCTCTAGAGTCTGATGGTGGAGGCCAGCGCCACTGCCTAGAGGCGGATGCCCCTGGCGCAGGGGAATGAATCAGTTTAAATGAAGGACGTTTATACTTTCTTTTGGGCAAAAGAGTATATTTCCCACTAAAAAAACATTTGTGTGTATTTGACCAAATCCTCCCCAAATAGTCGATCCCCATGAAAAGTGAAACTAGTAAGAAGCCTTTTGCAAGGTGCTTTGGCTGACAAAAAGAAAAAAAAAAAAAAAAAGTTTTTTTGAACCACAGGGTCCTACGTACTAGCACAAGCGCAAGGCAGGACACCTGGTGAATAGAGTCTTTCATGGCATCTATGACAAAACATAGCGCCCTTGGTAGTTCAGCCAAATCGCAGGCCTGTTGTGCAGGGACCTCTTTAAAGGGCCTGTCTAAACTGGTCCCTTTAGGGACTGACAGATGCCTATTGCTGCAACTGCAGGCTGAGTAACCGCACCTGCCAAATAAAAAGAGGATTTTAACAGAAATTCCGAAATTTTATCAGTTGGATCTTTAAGCATCTGTGCATTGTCCACTGGACAAGTTAGGCTATTAATCACACTGGAAATCGCAGCAGGAAATGCATGAAAAACCTAAAGAAGAAACAAAAACTGACTCTGCAAGAGGTAGTTTGAAAGAGGCACGAACCATCCCTGTAAGATATTGTACCAGCAATCTCTCAGATTGTGAGGCTGAAAAAGGTTCATCTACCTTTGTTTCCTCCGCAGAGGAGTAATCGGTTTGCCTTTATTCCTGATCTCCTGAGGGTAACACCTCATCCTCTACCCACTGTTCCCTTGATAAGGGGTCTAGTATGGGGGAGGGGGACCTAACATGGCTTTTTTGCCATATCTGGTATCTCAGATGAGAATGACAGTGTGGAGACACGACTGGAGTTCCCATCTTTTTTTAGGAGCCATAGTGCTGAGCACAAAAAACACAGGCACTTAGTAAACAAGACAATGTAGTGACTTGCACACTCGCTGAGCAAAATAGTTAGCCCATTCAGTTCACGGCATGGCTGGGGTGGCAGAGACTAGAGGTCAGCTGACTGGTGAGGAATGCGAAGTGGGAAGGGCTGGAGGAGACCCTATCTCCTGATTTCGTCATAGGTGTCACTGCTACGAGACATCACAAATTCGGAGACACAGTGAAGCCGGAGGCACAGTGAGTTACACTACCTGTGATTATAGTTGCCATTAAAAGGACTCAGGGAGCGCTAAATGTCCATGGGTTAGGGGCGCAAATTACTTGTCTTGCCTTGGGTGCTGACAACCCGCGCTACGAAAACAATTTTACTGTTAGGGGTACCCACAACTTGGGAAATTTTATCAAGGGGTCACGGCACTAGGAAGGTTGAGAACTACTGTACTAAGGTATGTATTTACTCCCTCTAGTGGAGACTTTAGGCATGACAGCATTTTATTTATGCAAGAAAAAAACATAGGTGGAATTTTTACAGTTCCTAGGCTTCTTCCCTTACTTTTTCCTCGCTGCAGGATACGGCTGTAACAGACAGATCCAAACTTCACCCATCACGGCGGGATGCTTTAGCAAACCTTCACAGACTGGGTCCCTATTATAGGGGGTCCACTGCCTTGGACCTGTATAGCAGCCCTCAGGAAAACTTTAAGTAATGTAGCATGACCGAAAAAGTCCTGGGTCCTGAGGTCCAGCCCTGCAAAGAGAGGCGTTACAGGCAAAACCTCATGCTTCGTATACGAGGCCCGGGTACCATCCACCTTGGCCGCAGTGGCACTTTAGATGGATCCGGTCTATGGAGGCTGTTTAAATCCAGCATGGGATCCCTCCGGCTTGGAGCTCTTCAGAGCACATCCTCACTCCTGATCAACACCTTAGACACTGGCGAAAAAACGGAGATACTCCTGGTAGGAGGAGGGGTTATATAGGGAGGCAACTTCCTGTTTAGGGTGTGCCAGTGTCCATCACCTGAAGGTGGTTATAACCCACATAGTAATTACTATGCTCCTCTGCGTCCTATGATGTACGATAAAGAAAAATGTTTTATTTTGGGTTTATTACAACTTTAACATCTTCAGATCTGCACTATAGCCGAATGACGGCTACAGCGCGGACCTGCTTTGCCGGGAGCACGTCTATTGACGTCCTCCTGTGCCCGAGCAGCCTGTGCGCCTCCTGCAGGGCAAGCGGCACTCTCTGTGATCAGTGAGTCTATGAGACTCGCTGGATCACAGATCGGAGTAAGGGGTCGATCCCTTACCACGTGATCAGCTGTCAGCCAATGACAGCTGATCATGTGATGTAAACAGAGCCGGTAATCAGCTATTTTTTCTCCTCGCGCTGACAGCATGAGGAGAAAAAAAAAAAAGCTGATCATCGGCGGCCGTGAGAGGGACATCAGTCCCGATCATGGAGAGCTGCCGCCAGCTCCTCAGTGCCCACCTGTGCCACCTAGCAGTAGACAGTGCCGCCTACCAGTGCCCACCAGCGCCACCCATCAGTGCCCACAATCAGTGCCTCATCAACAGTGCTGCACATCAGTGCCACCTATCAGTGCCCATCAGTGGTACCTTTCAGTGCCCATCTGTGCCACCCATCAGGGCCCATCAGTACGGCCTTACCTGTCCCCATCAGTGCCGCCTTATCTGTGCCCATCAGTGCCGCCTTATCTGTGCCCATCAGTGCAGCCTATCAGTGCCCATCAGTGCAGCCTATCAGTGCCGCCTCATCAGCGCATATCAATGAAGAAGAAAAATTACCTGTTTGCAAAATTTTATAACAAACTATGAAACATGATTTTTTTTTCAAAATTTTCCATCTTTTTTTGTTTGTTTAGCAAAAAATAAAAATCCCAGCTGTGATTAAATATCACCAAAAGAAAGCTCTATTTGTGTGAAAAAAATGATAAAACTTTCATTTGGGTACAGTGTTGTATGACCGCGCAATTGTCATTTATAGTGTGACAGCACTGAAAGCTGAAAATTGGTCTGGGCAGCAGGGGGGTTTACGTGCCCAGTAAGCAAGTGGTTAAACAACCATGCAGGATCACAGCTCAGAATTGACAGGCTTCAGACTCATAGCCTTAGCTGTCAGGGAGATAACAGAGAATTGGGGAGATAAGATAAGACACTATACTTGTAAGTTTTTTTTTTTTGTGCATCTCCCTGGCAGCAGAGTTTGTCCTGTCACCTCTCCTGCTTTTATCTTCTCTCTGCCTAATCTCTCCTTCCTTGGCACAGTCCATCTTATTCCTGTGGTTTGCTTCCCCCCTCAGCAGTAGTAAATCTTTAGGCTTTCAGCTGATCTGTCTCTAGTGAGTCACTGATTATCAGCACAATGCTGAGAACAGAGAGCAGGTTGAGATGTGCCTCACTGGATATTATTATTATTATACAGGATTTATATAGCGCCAACAGTTTACGCAGCGCTTTACAATATAAAAATTAGACAATACAGTTATAATACAATAAAATACAAGAGGACTAAGAGTATTAAACAGTATAGGCACTTATTGTTAACGTTTAACATGGCTTTATCTGCAAAGGGGGCCAGCCTGAAGTGATCTATCAGGACCTAATTTTCTGATTTGTTTATTTAAGTAAACATTCTGAAACTAGTTTAATTTCATGGTAGAGATTACCTGGACCATTATGGTTCTCTTTCCTTTGCAGAACTTTTCCAACATCTTGAGAAACAAATGGGTTGTTTCTACCAAATCTTTTAGGAATGAATGTGGTTGTTTTGTTTCATCAAACTTTCTAAACAGAGCAAGAAATAGCTCTCTATATTCCATCACATAGAATATATTGTCTGTGGATACAAACACAGAAAATACTTAAAGCAATACAATGTTTAGACTGTAAAACAATTATTTTAACATACTATACTATATTTAGAAAAAGACATAGTAAATTAGGAGTCATCAAAACTCCGTATAACTCACTTTTAATAACTTTGCTACTTTCCCGCACAGATTCATCCTTAGAATGATCCATTTCATTGATGGTAGTGATAAGTTCTTGATAAGCTTTTAGGGCAAGATGCATTCTGCATTTACAAAACAGATATAAAAATGGATTTAAAACACTGTTAAGATGGCAAACAAGTCTGTTAGTATTCAATTAAATGCTTCCAATCAGAGCTAAATATCAATCAATACACACATTCAAACAATGAGCCCTGGTTTACACTCCTTACACTTGCATTCCTGTGCAATTCACATGCGATCCAGTGTGGTGCAGTTTGAGCCCATTTATTTTAAAAGGGTTCAAATCTCACCACAATGCACCAAAGAAGTGCAGGCACCTTTTCTGAAGCTGTGCGGCAACAGCATTGCATAGTTGTTTTGTACTATGCGATCCAGTGTAGGCAAACTGCACTATGTTTGCAATCCTTTTGGGGTGTTTTTAACTTTGTATTGACACCTGCAGTGGATAACACACACAGTGTGCTTCCCGCACCGCATATGTGTGAACCTAGGCTAACCTCTAAAAATGACACACATGGTATTCAACTACATATTAATTAAATATGTCTTTTTTTTATAATTAGGACTTCGAAAAAAAAAAACACTTCAGCACTGTACACCATGTGACCAAACACCATATAAAATTAAAAGTCATTTCTATCCGGCCTCCACCTAACAACTGTACTTTTGTTTTCTTCATCAGCTCATGCCCCACAGTAATTACCTTTTGTATCACTTGACCCTCCACTTTAGATTGTAAGCTCTAACGAGCATGGCCCTCTGATCCCTCCTGTATTGCATTGTACTGTAACTGTACTGACTGCCCTCACATTGTAAAGCGCTGCACAAACTGTTGGCGCTATATAAATCCTGTATAATCACAGTAATAATATCTAGGGTTTCAGAAATGTGTGTTGTCCCTGGCAACATGTTAATTGCCATTGGGCAGTCTGATAAGAAACCAAAAATATGCCAGGAAAGAACAACCCTAAAAACATATTGTACATACACATGTATAACATGGGACAAAGAGGCAGACATATGACACATTCAAAAGTGTTGGACAGCAGTGGTGGTCTTAGCTCTGCAACAGAACAGGACTGGAGTGACTGCCCAACAGAAACACAAAAGTATTCTCTGCTTTTTACAAGGTACACTGGTAATACAACATTATACCCCCTCCCCCCCTTTTTTATAACTATTCTATTAGCAGTTACTAAAGGGAACATTGCTGACAAGATGTCTACATTGACTGAGTGCATTTGACAAACTGGCAACTTACTAATCATTCAGAATATCAAAAGGAATCCTACCTGCGCGCCCAGGAGGTAGCCTCTTTCTTGTCCATCAGCATCATTTCATAGTAGTTGGTGAGGTTTTGCTCTATGAAATGGAATGTTCTTACGCTAACCGTTTCAGATACAAGTTCTGGTCGAAAACGATAAATTCTATTGAAGGCCATAAAGAAAGCCATAGACCACAAGTAATATGTCTCATCATGCTGCTGAGCCTTCTCCCGAATTAGGTGATCCTATAGGAGGAGATCCCAACAAATCATACAATGAATGTCTGTGACTTTGCTTTTTTGTCCAGCTACTTCTATTTTATGCACTGTGCCCTTGTGACACTGAAGTCCTGGATTCAAGTCCTAAAACCCTAAGTGGAGATTGTTATGATGGTCCCCCTATTGGTGCAGATTTCCCTTTATTGCTCTGGTTTCTGCTCACAACCTAAGAATATACCAGATGGTTTACAGAAACTTGTCATTTTCATCCTAAAAATGCTAATTTGCTTTCTCTTGTGGGGAACCTCTGGTTTCCATTTGAACTTCTCATTGGCACACAACAGGTAGAGAGTTCTGGCATGCCTTTCCCCAATACATATTCTAGGTAATTCAGAAACTAGTAATTTTGGAAGGAAATCTTCAACAATCACACCAACATTTCTCTTGTATAGTAAGCTTGTCATAAAAACTATGTAGACTGTTATTGTCTAACTCTATGCAAAATGCTAGTTGCCAGGCTAGTATACAAATCCTGTTGCTTGAATACTTTGGGTCACTTAGCCAGAACAAGTGTGCAGATCAGTAAAGTCAGAAGTATTTTTCTGTATAGCTGTTCAAGGTCATTGACCCATTTTTAAATGAAGATCAGGACTAAAAGTGCCAAGCAAACAGCATTTTCAAGAGGACTCAGCAGTGGCAGCACCCATGTTTTTCTCATAACATTTCCTTTCATTGACACCCATCTTCTCTATTCTTTATCGAAGTAATAAAATAAAAAACCTGAAGAATGCTATTGGGTTAATAAGAATTGTAGCCATTTTTGGCATCAATGATTGACTGTAACTATATCATGGCTAGACACTTGCCATATAGAAATAAGGTCCCAAATAAACACATCCCAGAAATGAAAGAGGATATTCATGCTCACCTTCACTATATACATAAGCCGATTATAACAGTTTTCCAGGAAATCAATGCAAAACTCCTTGAGGAAGAGACGCACATTGAGGGCAGAGCGGCGGCGGACCTCTGTATCCTTGGCTTGTAGCTTTCTTTTAGGGACTCTCCTTAATTCTTTTCCAAGATCATGAGTATAATTTTTGAACTGTCAAAAATGCAGCAACACCATTACTTGCTATTCATTTTTTAGGGAATAAAGTTTATTACACAATATAAAAAGAGGTACTTTAGTCTGTGTTTTTTTTCCTTGTGAAAGAGATCAGCTTAAAGTGGATGTAAACCCTCACATATGCCCAGTGAAGTGAATAGCCTCAGATGATACACAGAGATAAAACAAATCTCCCTATATAAGTTTTACATGTATATCTGCTGTCTTTATCTGTATATATCCTTTAGAAAGTGTATGTCCTGTTAAAGTTTTTATCTTCCTTGTTAGCACTGGGAGTGGATTATTGGCATACATCCAAGACAGCTGATTGGAGGAAAGGCACACACCCCCACTCCACATTGGCAAAGGAAGAAAGGAATGTGCACAGCTCTGCTCTTAGACAGCAAGCTGACTGCCAATCTCTCTATAGCAACCTCCCAGGACACACACTTCTGTCTCCCATCTCAGAGAATGTGTGAAGTTATCAGGCTGATAACAGAGCTACAGATCAGGCGAAAGCTATGGGACACAGTGCTTTGGAGAAAGATAACAAAACACTGCTGATGTATAGTATGAGCCCAGCTCAAATTTCATGAAATCGGGTTTACATTCACTTTAATGTAAACAGCCTTTCTTTTAAATTCTGTTAATGTATTAAATGTCTGTTTCCAATTATAGATTTAAATCTACGATTATAGGTTTTTTTTCATCTATGCATATTGTGGGCAACTCTTTGGGGCCTCCAATGTCACTGTTGCTTGAAAACAGACTGTCTTCAATAACGACAGCCACCACATGGCCCTATCCTGGGAGCTGGGTCAGTTTTTTTTTTAAATTTATGGTAAGGAAATCAGTAAGTCTTAGCCTAGGTTCACACTATAGCGGGAACAAGCGCGATTCCAGCGCTGGTTCCCACATCGTATCTCTCCCGCATTGCATCTCTCCCACAGGCAGTTCACACTGCCCTCTGCAAAACGCTGTGGTTGTCAATACAATGTTAATGACACCCCAAGATCGGTTCACAGATCGCAGTGCGAACTGATGATTCGGACAGGAATGGGATCGCATGGGGTCAAACACCCATGCGATCAGATTCCAGTGTGGGGAAAAAAAAAAAGTTCCTGCACCTTTTTTGTGCAAATCCAATGCGAGTTCAGCCAGATAACTGTATGGCTGAACTCGCATTGCACAGACATCGCATGAGATCGGTACAGCAGTGCTGGTGCAAATCACATGTGATGTCCGTGTTTGCTATAGTGTGAACCCAGGCTAAAGCAAAGAAATATTGTGATTTGTTAATGCCGATAAGTGTCCTACTGATTCATGTAAAGCATTCATTTTAAAGTAAACCTGTGACGGATTATAAAGTATTTAAAATTAACAATTTTGCTGAAGCACGGACACTCTGGGGTTGATTTACTAAAACTGGAGAGTGCAAAATCTTGTGCAGCTGTGAATGGTAGCCAGCTTCTAATTTCAGCTTGTTCAATTAAGCTTAGACAAAAAAAAAAAAAAAACCTGTAAGAAGATTGTTTTTTATGCACAGCTGCACCAGATTTTGCACTCTCCAGGATTAGTAAATCATCCCCTTTGTGCCATCTGCAAGTACCTTCGTTAGGCCGGGTTCACACTTGGGGGTTGGATCTTCTTGGATCGATTCACCCCCCCCAGAGAGAAATAACTCAGGATTGGATTTATTGGATGCACAAGCTAAAAAAACTAGTGCGCAAGGGCCCTAAGCACTGCCGGTTTTCTGCAATTTAGCATTATTTTTAACTTGGATATATTTTAGGTCCTGATGAGTTCACTTTAAAATGTAAAATTAGGAGACAAAGAGCAAGAGGAGAAAATCAAAAAGTGTAGGAGAGTGTAAATAAAAGTCAGTCACCTATAGATTCAGATTTGAAGGCGTACTACTTTCCCACCAACAGATTACATGTAGAGTTTAGAAGCAAAAATGGTCCAAGTTGACACTTACATTGTGAAGTCCCTTGTGGTATATGAGATCTTTATCCCCAATTGACTTCAAACCCTGAATAATGTAGGAACCACCAAATCGTGAATGCCTGTGAGCAGAAAAAAAAACTTTTACTTTTACTGTTACTGCCACATTGGTCAGATCTCAACCACGAAGATATGTGGACCCTGTAGTACATCTGTCTAAAAGTATCACTTTACCGCTTCCATAAAATACAGTTATAGAAATCATCTTACTGACGTACCGTGCAAATCTATTATTGCCTTTATGAATATGGTGAGATCAGAGGGCCCATTAAAACTAATAAAGCGCACATGAGGTAAATAACTGACTTGACAACAACATAAACATGCAAGAACATGATTTTATACATTAATGTGTTTGCCGAGTTATCCTGCTAAAAGTGAATTTTTACAGAAATTAGTGCTTTAGACAAACGGGTTTAGACAGATCAAATGTCCTTCAGCAAAAGGCACAGCCCCGCTACATACCAACTGAGCGATTCTGCATCAATCGGCACAGACTTCTTAAGTAAAAAGACACGTGGTACTTGGCTCAGACAACTTTGGGCAGGATCAGTGTTCATAACAGGAGTCTATCCCCTGTACCACCACCAAAAAATTCTAAAACATTAAGACGGATAACACCTGGCATACAGTTGTGCTCATAAGTTTACATACCCTGGCAGAGTTTATGATTTCTTGGCCATTTTTCAGAGAATATGAATGATAAAAACTTTTTTTTCACTTATGGTTAGTGTTTGGTTGAAGCCATTTATTAATCAATCAACTGTGTTTACGCTTTTAAAAGCATAATGACAACAGAAACTACCCAAATTACCTTGATCAAAAGTTTACATACCCTGGTGATTTTGGCCTGATAAAATGCACACAAGTTGACACAAAGGGGTTTGAATGGCTATTAAGGCCTCATGCACACTGGACGTTAACATAACGTTATAAAAACGCCAGTAGCTTTGCAGTGAGTTTTTTAAAGTTTTTCAACATTTTTGCAATAGGGTTTTTTAGCGTTCATTAGCAGTTTTCCAGGTTAGCGTTTTTTTAAAAATGGTTCAAAAAGGACAAAAAATGCTGATGAGCGGTGTTTTTGAGCGTTTATCAGCGTTTTTAGATGTTAGAGCGTTTTTACAGCTGAAAACAGCAGAAAAACTCCTCTCAGAACCCACTAGTTTTGGGATTTTTATTAAAGCCAAAAAACACCCCAGGCAAAAACTGCTGAAAACAGCCTATGTGTGCATGGACACATAGGATAACATGATGGGGAGTTTAAAAACGTCTGAAGCCAAAAACAGCTGCTGTAAAAATGTCCAAAATTGTCCAGTGTGCATGAGGCCTAAAGGTAACCATCCTCACCTGTATTCTGTTTGCTTGTAATTAGTGTGTGTGTATAAAAGGTCAATGAGTTTCTGGACTTCTGACAGACCCTTGCATCTTTCATCCAGTGCTGCACTGACGTTTCTGGATTCTGAGTCATGGGGAAAGCAAAAGAATTATCAAAGGATCTGAGGGAAAAGGTAGTTTAACTGTATAAAACAGGAAAGGGATATAAAACGATATCCGAGGAGTTGAGAATGTCAATCAGCAGTGTTCAAACTCTAATCAATAAGTGGAAAATGAGGGGTTCTGTTGAAACCAAACCACGGTCAGGTAGAGCAACGAAAATTTCAGCCACAACTACCAGGAAAATTGTTTGGGATGCAAAGAAAAACCCACAAATAACTTCAGATGAAATACAGGACTCTCTGAAAATATGTGGTGTGGCTGTTTCACGATGCACAATAAGGAGGCACTTGAAGAAAGATGGGCTACATGGTCGAGTCACCAGAAGAAAGCCATTACTATGCAAATGCCACAAAGTATCCCGCTTACAATACGCCAACAGCACAGAGACAAGCCTCAAACCTTCTAGCACAAAGTCATTTGGAGTGATGAGACCAAAATTGAGCTTTTTGGCCACAACCATAAACACTACATTTGGAGAGGGGTCAACAAGGCCTATGATGAAAGGTACACCATTCCTACTGCGAAATACAGAAGTGGATCGCTGATGTTTTTGGGATGTGTGAGCTACAATAGGCACAGGCAATTTGGTCAAAATTGATGGCAAGATGAAGGCAGTATGTTATCAAAAAATACTGGAGGAATATTTGCATTCATCAGCCAGGAAGCTGTACATGCTGTACATGGGATGTACTTGGACATTCAAACATGACAACAAACACACAGAGGCTTTTTGCCAAGAGGAATGGGCAGCTTTACCATCTGAGAGGATAAAGAGCCTCATCCACAAATATCACAAAAGACTTCAAGCGGTCATTGGATGTTAAAGGGGGCAATACACAGTATTAAGAACTGGGGTATGTAAACTTTTGATCAGGGTCATTTGGGTAGTTTCTTTTGTCATTATGATTTAAAAAAGAGCAAACACAGTTGATTGATAATAAATGGCTTCAGCCAAACACTAACCATGAGTGGAAGAAAAGTTTGTGTTGTCATTCATGATCTCTAAAAAATGGCCAAGAAATCATGAATTCTGCCAGGGTATGTAAACTTATGAGCACAACTGTAACTAGAGCTTAGTTTGCTTTCCTTAAATCCATGATAGTACCGAAGGTGACATACTCTCCATGGATTTAATATTGTGAAGTCTCACCGTGTGCCACGCTGAAACACTCTGCTTTTTTTCTCTGCCACTTCCCTCTGCCGGAGGATCTCCAGTTCTTTCATATCTGTCACTCTTTCTACAGAGGAACGAGCCTGGCCAGTTGATGCCAAGTGCTCTGCATTCTAAAAAAATAAATAAAAAATACCAATAGTACTCTAATACATATTATTGCTAACAAACATGTTGTAAAAGGAAATAATGCATTTGAATATTTTTGGGGTTTACAGAATTAAACAGGCAGCCATTTAGGACTTCTTTTGGTATGCAATCCTGTCACCACTTACTAGTAAATATCACATCATGCAACACATTATAAATACAGCACTTAAAGCCTAAATAGAAGAACCTGAATTGCCACTATGTACATTCCGTACCTGTAGGGTTATGGTCACAGCTAGAAAGTTAAGGCACAGTTTGGCTGACATATTTGGAGACCAAATAAAAATATATTTTTAAAGGTATGTTTTATTGCTGTCCTATCTCTATAAGACAAAAACGATGTTTATAATGTACACAAAAAGGTTAACAATCTCCCATGTTTCATTGTGCAGGAGCAGATGAATAGTAAATCAAGATGCAAGGAATAGTGTCATGATAACATTATATAGAAACAAGGATACAGCAAAATGTAAGCAGGGTTAATTTATAGAAACCTAGTTCGAGGGCAAGAGTATCGATAACAAGAATGTCTAGATTACTTCAAAGGTTTGACTAACACAGCACTGTGGGGTTTTTTTACTGAGTGATTAAAAAAGGGATTTTAAATGTCTACACATCCTAAAGTAAAAGAAGAATCTTGCAGCCACTTACCTGATCTCGGAACATGAGCGATACAGTTTCCAGCACATGCATGCTCCATTGCTGCTCGGTCTCAGAGCTAGCCAAAAACTTCACAAGGTCATCCATGCCACTCATGTGGATTGCCCAAAGGACTCTATCATGAATGCTTGCATCGTCATCAACTCCCTGCAATACAGCACACGAGAAATGTGTCCACCCAGGAATACAACACAACATAGAATTTCCAAAAGTTCAGTATAACTCTAAAGGATTAGCCCATTCAAAAGTGATATTTCACTTATATATGGAAGCTAAACACCTGCTTCACCCTCTATCTATAAAAGACCTATATAAGAAGGATTACCCAGTCATAGATCTACACTGTCCCCTCACCTTGAATTTTTATTCCTCCTATTACAGCAAAAGTACTATGAGAGTCCTTTTGCTGCATTTAGGATATAAAATAAATGAAGATTATAAAGGGAGGAAAGTAACTAGTCACAGCAAATAGGGACCTGATAGACATGGTTAGGTATTTTAGCAGGCCAGTATCTACCAAAGCTGAACATTTTTTTTAGCTTCAGGCTTACACTTTTTTTTTTTTTTACCTTTCAAACAGTAGTGAGGCACCCCTTCTCCTGGTGATAAATTAGCAGAAGTATAATTTATAATGTTATAGGAGGTTCCTTGCTAAATAGAAACCCCTTAAAAGGATAGTGCAATACTATAGATAGTATACATGCCGATTTCCACTATTTGTCTTAATTCTTAGGATTCACAACCTAGTATTATCAGTCTCCAGCAAAGGCAAAGTTGTTATGGCTATGTAGAACATACATGTTCTACAAAGTTTTAAACCTACAACAGCATAGTAACATGCAGTTTTTAGGGCCTGCACGCTCACAACCTCACCGTGTATTTGCATGGTTTTCCACACACATAATCAGATCAATAAAACTCTACTTCTGTCAGAACCCACAAACACAATACTTTTAGCCACTGTAAAGACACATGCAACTAATAAGGTAAAATGCATTATGCAGCCAACCAGCAATCCTTGTTTATCCACTAAAATGTGTACACTTGGTTTACATGGTAACTGCATACCTTTATTCCTCTTACACATACTTACTTTACACAGATGACGTTCAATGAAAAACATGAAAAACCACACATCAGAACACTTCAACATGATGGATTCACCAAACTGGTAGTTGCTGTGAACACACTTTAATTCTCTCCATGCTTTACACATCAAATTATAGTCCTCCCACACGCCAAAGATGTGCTAGTAGGTTAACTGGATCATGTATAAATTGGTCCTAGTCGTAGGTGTGCACAGCCTATTGCATTGGGGTGTGCACCCCAAAGCTCAAACACATAGGTGTGTGTGCGCATGTGTATATGTACTGATAGTGTCAGTAGAGCAGTGGACGGTGTCAATAGGGCAGTGGACGGTTTCAATAGGGCAGTGGTCGGTTTCAATAGGGCAGTGGACGGTTTCAATAGGGCAGTGGACGGTTTCAATAGGGCAGTGGACGGTTTCAATAGGGCAGTGGACGGTGTCAGTTTTTTTTTTTTTTTTTTTTTTACAATTGTATTTTTTAAGCTATTTTTGTTTTTTGTTTTTAGAAGGCTTTGGTGAAATATCAGGGGTCTAAACTGGGGGATTCTGCGCCACACAGAGCACACCTCTATGGTCCTAGTATGTGTATGAATGAATGTGAGTTAGGGACCTTAGATTGTAAACTCTCCGAGGGCAGGGACTGACGTGAATGTACAATATAGATGTATAAATTGCTGTGTAAAAATTGATGGCGCTATAAGTACCTGTAATAAATTAAATAATAAAATAGCAAAACAGCAATAATATTTACATTAATTAAGTCCTAAAAGCCAAGTACTACCTTTTCTTCATCTGGATCAGAAGGCACATGAAGGATATTGCGCACCAAAAGAAGAATCCTTTCAATTAATAAGTTATGCTCTTCTTCACGCTGCTCCCAGTCCTATGAAGCAGACAATTGTAATTAAAAAAAAAAAAAAAGAGCTTGTAAATCACGATTAACCACTTCAGCCCTGGAAGGTTTTACACCCCTTAATGACCAGGCCATTTTTTTGCGATACGGTACTGCGTTACTTTAACTGACAATTGCGCAATCATGCGAAGCTGTACCCAAATAAAATTGATGTCCTTTTTTTTTTCCTACAAAATAGAGCTTCCTTTTGGTGGTATTTGATCACCTCTGCGGTTTTTATTTTTGGCGCTATAAACATTAAAAACAGCGCAGATTTTGAAAAAGCAATATTTTTGACTGCTATAAAACACATAAAAAAAAAATAAATAAAAAAATCGAATTTTTTCAGTAATTTAGGCGAATATGTATTCTGCTACATATTTTTGGTAAAAAAAAAAAAAAATCCCAATAAGCGTATATTGATTGGTTTGCTTTGCTGTGTGGGGGGTGGTCTGACTGGGTGAAGACATAGATCAGTGTTCCTGCTTAGCAGGAACACAAGAGCTCTATATTCTCCCGTCAGAGCGGCGATCTGCCTTGTTTACATAGGCAGATCGCCATTCTGCCTCTCTGGGGAACGATCGTGGACCCGCTGATTGGCTCCCCCTCTGGCCAAATTGGCACGCCCCCAGTGTCTATTGCACGAAATGACATACAGGTACATAGTTTCGCACAATAGAGCCGACCTGCCGCAGTACATCTGCGGTAGACGGTCGGGAAGTAGTTAAAGAGTAGCACCACTTTTGTAGAGAAAAAAAAAAAAAAAAAACATTCCCCACTGGATGATCTCTGTACATTGCACAAATTTTAACAAACTATGTTGCAGATTCCTACCTTTTGTAATTCTTAAGGAATAACTGTTTGTCTGTGTCCATGTGATACGTGAATCTAATAGGAGTGGTTTTATAATTATCAATCAGCTGCTGCACTTGCAGGTCTTTAATGAGAAGAATAGCAGGGTCTGCATCCCTTTGACGTAACTTTCCTTTGGGAGTAGCACATAAAATATTTTCATTTTTGTTGCAGGTAATGCCAAAACCTGATTTGGATCTTAGTACAGACTTCTGGGAAAATCAGTCAGCCAATCACAAAAGCATAAAATGATATCTCTGAGGGGCGTTCTGTACACCATCTGTACACCATCTACAGAATGCCTCCAGACAGCCCTATTGCATTTTACAAAATGACAGCGTTGCAGATTGAAAAGGAAAGGTAATTTTGAGTAA
The DNA here is from genome assembly GCF_042186555.1 of Aquarana catesbeiana. Lineage (NCBI taxonomy): Eukaryota > Metazoa > Chordata > Amphibia > Anura > Ranidae > Aquarana > Aquarana catesbeiana. Next base: position 178,763,998 of record NC_133325.1, on the reverse strand, counting down.
CATTCAATTATAATATGACTTGTATCGCAACTGTATATGCTATATCAGGGGTAGGCAACCCTTTGAACACTGTGCCGAAAAATGTTTTCAAAGAAATTGAGCGTGCCGATTTTATAACAAAAAAATGTAAACTTCACACTCTCAATCACAAAAAAGATTTTGTATACTGTAAATGCTGCAAACTACTTTAGTAGTAAGAAGTTAACATCCTGCAATTACGCATCAGATCAGCCCCAATTCCTGCAACTCCACACCTCAGATCAATGTCCCCCATGCTCATCTGCCCCACCACTGTACCTCCTGCACATCTGCCCCACCACTGTACCCCCATGCTCATCTGCCCCACCACTGTAACCCCCTGCTCATCTGCCCCACCACTGTAACCCCCTGCTCATCTGCCCCACCACTGTAACCCCCTGCTCATCTGCCCCACCACTGTAACCCCCTGCTCATCTGCCCCACCACTGTAACCCCCTGCTCATCTGCCCCACCACTGTACCACCCTGCTCATCTGCCCCACCAATGAACCCCCTTTCTCGTCCGCCTCACCACTTTAACCCCTTGCACATCCGCCCCACCACTTTAACCCCCTGCACGTCCGCCCCACCACTTTAACCCCCTGCACGTCCGCCCCACCACTTTAACCCCCTGCACGTCCACCCCACCTCTGTACCCCCCTACTCATCTGCCCCACCACTGTAACCCCCTGTACATCTGCCCCACCACTGTAACCCCCTGTACATCTGCCCCACCACTGTAACACCCTGTACATCTGCCCCACCACTGTAACCCCCTGTACATCTGCCCCACCACTGTAACCCCCTGTACATCTGCCCCACCACTGTAACCCCCTGCTCATCTGGCCCACTAATGTTCCCCCTTTCTCATCTGCCCCACCACTGTACCTCCATGCACATCTGCTCCACCACTGAACCATCTTCTCATCTGTCCTAACACTGAACTTATCTGCTCATCTGCCCCACCACTGTAACCCCCTTTCTCATTGGCCCCACGACTGTACCTCCTGCACCATCTGTCCCATCTCTGTTCCCCCTGCTCTTCTGTCCCACCACTGTAACCCCCTGCTCATGTGTTCCACCGATGTACCTCCTTTCTCCTCTGCACATCTTCCCCACCTCTGTACCCCCCTGCTATTCTGCCCCACCTCTGTAAGCCCCTGCTCATCTGTCCAACCAATGTATCCCCTTTCTCCTATGCCAACACTGAACCTCCTCGCTTATCTTTCCCACCACTGTAACCCCTTTCTCATCTGGCGCAACACTGACCCCCCCCCCCGTTCATCTGCCCCATCGCTGTACCCCCCTGTTTTTCTGTCCCACCACTGAACCCCCTTCTCATCCCTCCCACCACTGTACCTCCTGTACATCTACCCCACCACTGTACCCCCTTGCTCTTCTGTCCCACCACTGTAACCCCTCTGCTCATCTGCCCCAACGTACCTCCTGGCACATCTGTTCCACCGCCATATCCCCATGCTCTTTTGCCTCACTACTGAATCACCTTCTCATCTGTCCTAACACTGAACCCATCTGTCGCACCACTTTAACCTGCTTTCTCATCTGCCCCAACAATGTACCTCCTGTACATCTGCCCCGCCTCTGGTGCCCCCCACTCTCCTGCCCCGCCTCTGGTGCCCCCCACTCTCCTGCCCCGCCTCTGGTGCCCCCCACTCTCCTGCCCCGCCTCTGGTGCCCCCCACTCTCCTGCCCCGCCTCTGGTGCCCCCCACTCTCCTGCCCCGCCTCTGTCCCCCCCCACTCTCCTGCCCCGCCTCTGTCCCCCCCCCACTCTCCTGCCCCACCTCTTTCTCCCCCCACTCTCCTGCCCCGCCTCTGCCCCCTCACTCTCTTGCCACGCCTCTGCCCCCCCACTCTCCTGCCCCACCTCTGTCCCCCCCCCACTCTCCTGCCCCACCTCTGCTCCCCCCCCACTCTCCCGCCCCACCTCTGCTCCCCCCCCACTCTCCTGCCCCACCTCTGCTCCCCCCCACTCTCCTGCCCCACCTCTGTTGCCCCCCACTCTCCTGCCCCACCTCTGTTGCCCCCCACTCTCCTGCCTCACCTCTGTTCCCCCCCACTCTCCTGCCCCACCTCTGTTCCCCCCCACTCTCCTGCCCCACCTCTGTTCCCCCCCACTCTCCTGCCCCACCTCTGTTCCCCCACCTCTGTTCCCCCCCACTCTCCTGCCCCACCTCTGTTCCCTCTGCTTTTCTGCCCCACCACTGTAACCCCCTGCTCATCTGTCCCACCAATAAACCTCCTTTCACATCTGCCCCACTGCTCTACCCTCCTGCTCATCTGGCCCAACACTGAACCCCCATGCTCATCTGGCCCAACACTGAACTCCCCTGCTCATCTCTTCCACCACTGTACCTCCCTGCACATTTGCCCCACCACTGTACCTTCCTGCTCTTCTGCCCCACCACTGTACTTTCCTGCTCTTCTGCCCCATCGCTGTACCTTCCTGCTCTTCTGCCCCACCGCTGTACCCTCCTGCTCTTCTGCCCCACCGCTGTACCCTCCTGCTCTTCTGTCCCAACTCTGAACCCCTCATGCTCATTTTCTCCACCGCTGTACCCTCTTCTCATCTATGAAATACGTGATATGCAGAGTAGTAAAAGGAAGCAGAGATGAGACACATCTACCTGTCCTGGCACACTCATCCTGCTGATCCACCTTTCACATCCAGCTCACGTGCTTGTATGTGATGTAGGTGATGTATGTGATGTCACATACAAGCATCTGGAATGGATGTGCTCAGGTCAGGGGCATTTTCTGAAAGCAGTGGGCCTGTGTGCAGGATCATAAGTTGGGCCCCGCAGCTGAGAAAAAGTGGTTGGGTGCGATTTTCATTGTGCTGAATACTGGCTGTGGCTAAAGGGACTCAGAGTGCAGGGGTCCAGTAGTAAGTAACGCAAAGGTTCAGGAATAATTTCAACAAAGTTCCCAGAAGCTCAACAGTAATTCCACAAACTGTCACCCGACTGTGGTTTTCTCAATTACAGTTAAATCCCTTCTTTCTGAGACCAACCAAGCGAGTCCTCTTCCTCCAGATGGTGGACGGGGCTAACAGGGCTGTGATTGGCTTTAGCAGTGGCCAAGACTATCCTCCTCCTCCTGGAAACAGGGACCGCACTCCCCCTAGCAGAAGTACACCCAATATCTTCCCCATCACAAAAGCTGACAATTGCAGCTACAGCAAAGTTAGAGAACCAAACAATGTTTCCCATCTTTTACAATGTGTGGGGGGGCACAGTGCCTCCCCCTCAGTGCAGCGTGGGGAATGACATTTCCCTGCGCTGCTCTGCTGATGGGGAGCGAGTCGAGTGCCGGCAAAAAAGGCTTTGCGTGCCTCTTACGGCACCAGTGCCAGGGGTTGCCTACCCCTGTGTTATATTATATATTTTATTTACCAATTTTTTTTCTCCCCCCATGAAAGTGGAGTTACCCTTTAAGACATTAATCCCCATACATTTAAATATGTAAAAGGAGAACTAAACCCTCCTATCCTTTAGAGCCAATCAAAATGCCATCGTAGCTTCTGATCGATCTGCAGTTGCCATGGTGCTGCACATGTGATCAGTTACGACACCAGCCATTTGATAGCTTCACAGTTCAGCTCAGATGCCTTGAATATAAATATTTTGGGAAGCTGTTAAATCAGCGAGTTCAGTTCTGCTTTAAACACCTCTTCCCAATGCTCTCGGAACGTTAATCTACATACCTTACATGAACCACTGTGTGCTCTTAATTCTGTCACCCAGCCATCACGAATAGCCACAGGTCTCAGAATAATGATTAGGAACTAGTAGGTTTAATTAAAAAATTATGGGATCACAATGATAGCACCATGGTGCTTATGCACAGCTACAGGCTTGTTTGAAACTTCTGCAGCTGGTACTGTATACTTTTCTCTATGGCTCTCTGTGTACAATCTGTGCACAGAAAAGGAAATGGTATTAAAAAGCATTACAGTGTGTAAATAAAAATAACTTAACACATTTCAAATTTGAATTAAAAAGGTATGCGTAAAATAACTAAAAATGCATTTTTTCCCAGCATTGGCCATTTGTCTGCTTATATTAAAAAAATATGAGCAGGGTACTTGCAGTCTTACGCTATGTCTCCCAAAAGAGACCATTTCAACTATTGATGAAGTGCATACCACTCTCAAACTAGAGGAGAAGCCTGCTGCTCAAGACTTTCCCAGTGTTACATGTCTTTCTCTTTGTAGACAACTTGACAAGGCGTTTCCTTTCCAAGCGCTTATTAGCACTTTTGTAGCTGCTGACTTTTAAATGGGTGGAACTCCGCTTTAAGACAGGACACTACCGGATCCACAGCTGAGCAGACCGTTTTTTAACAAATCAGCCACCATTCCGGTGGAGATTGCACTTGTCTTTAGGGACCTAACCAATAAATAGATGGAGGGCCTCTGTAAAGCTCAGTTGTTACTGGCAGGTTCTGCACCTTTTCTTTACTTGAAACTGACAAACTCTGGCTGACTGGTCAAAATCCATTAAAAGGGATGATGTCACTACTGTGGTTAATCTCTTGAAGAGTCATAGACCATTTGGAGCAAATGACAACTTTATAGTGGTAGTAAGCACCACCTGGGACACTTGTACCTACAGGTAAGATTATAATAAAGCTTACCTGTAGGTACAAGGAATAACTCCTAAATGTGAACTGTTTAGGAAACGTTCAGTTTCTGCAGCCGGTGACGTCACTGGCGCATGCGATCTGAAGGAACAGCATACCAATGCCGTCACTTCAGAGCTCTGTGCCGTGGTCATGACTCCACTCCCACGCGTGTGCACGGATGTCATTGTGGCTTGGCCATTCAAACGGCTGGAGCCCGTGGACCCGGAAGGAAGACCAAGCAGGGCAAACATCTCACAGGGCGGTTGCACAGAAGTCGATTGGGAGATTGATTTCTGTGCAACCACAGTGTCTGTACATGAATTGAAATTCGGCCGGTCCCTGCTGAACCAGCTGAACTTTGAATACATGAATAGCTGGCGTAAGGAATGCTGGTAGTAGGAGAGGCTATCCTAAACTGGCCAACATTTTTTTTTTCGTTTGTCCTCTCCTGTAGACAGCAGTATAACCTGAAAGTGATTAATTCTCATTTCCCTCAACGAACTCCAAGAAAAAGATTTTATGGTAGATTATGAAATCCAATTTTCCGCAGGCAAATTAATCACAGTTAACTGGTTTCATAGATCTTCATATGAACTTTAAACAGAAAGATTTGACAATTTATGTATCAGCTCTTACCATCTGCAGCAAATCATAGAGCTTTTCACTCAGCACTACAAAGAGTCTCTCATTTGCAAATGCCTAGAGAAAAAAAAAAGAAGATTATAAAATTCTAACAATGCATGGTATTCAATGTGTTTTTTTAGCATCACAAAACATGTACTATCTGTTCACACTATCACACAGCCCAAAATACTAACCCCCTGAGGAAGTCACATGACAATAATGACATGGGTAGAGTCAGGGGACACTGCTGCACACAGGAAGTGAGGTGGGAACCATTGTATACCGCTATCCATCACAGGAGCTGTTTGTTTTAAACTTAAAATGTAAGTTACTACTTTTAAATAAATACCTATTTTTAAAAATTACAACACCACGAAGACCCCCTTTTTTTGCATGAATCTTTATATGAAGGAAAAACTGCCGTTTTAAAGGGCCACGCACCCCACTAAAAAGAAAGGGTATCTGGATATACAGTGGAACAAACGGAGAGGAGGACACCAGAGGAGCCCACCGTGCACACTCCAGAATATAGGGGAAGGTGAAATTTGACCTCGTAAGAGAGGTCAAACAGAGGTGAGCGCATTCGTTGAGAGGTGGTGGGCATCACCAAAGCACCAGCACTTTTCTGATTATGGATTATTATACTAATTATATAGACTCACTCATCAATTGCATATACATGTTGCAATTTTAAGGACTTTTTCAGTTTATGCGATTATATTGCGATATTGGGTTTTTGAGATTTTGTTCATAGAACGCATTGTGTTTCACATTTATTTGCACTGTTAACCACTTAAGGACCGCCTCACGCCGATTTACGTCGGCAGAATGGCACGGGCAGGCAGAATCACGTACATATACGTGATCTGTCTCCCGCGGGCCCGAGGTGGTCCACTTCTGACCAGCGGCAATCAGAGATGAGGGGGAGACCATCCGTTCGTGGCCCCCCCTCGCGATCGCCACCGGCCAATCAAATCATTCCTTTGCTGCTGTATGCTAAAGAGTAGCAAAGGAAATTATGTTATCTCTCCTCGGCTCGGTATTTTCCGTTCCGGCGCCGAGGATAGAAGACTTCAATGTGAGTGCACAAACACACACACATACAGTAGAACATGCCAGGCACACAAAACACCCCCCTTTACCCCCCGATCACCCCCTAATCACCCCCCCCCCCCCGTCACACTGACACCAAGCAGTTTTTTGTGTTTTTTTTTCTGATTACTGCATGGTGTCAGTTTGTGACAGTTACTGTGTTAGGGCAGTTACTGTTAGCCCCCTTTAGGTCTAGGATACCCCCCAAACCCCCCCTAATAAAGTTTTAACCCCTTGATCACCCCCCGTCACCAGTGTCGCTAAGCGATCATTTTTCTGATCGCTGTATTAGTGTCGCTGGTGACGCTAGTTAGGGACGTAAATATTTAGGTTCGCCGTCAGCGTTTTATAGCGACAGGGACCCCCATATACTACCTAATAAATGTTTTAACCCCTTGATTGCCCCCTAGTTAACCCTTTCACCACTGATCACCGTATAATCGTTACGGTTGACGCTGGTTAGTTCGTTTATTTTTTATAGTGTCAGGGCACCCACCGTTTATTACCGAATAAAGGTTTAGCCCCCTGATTGCCCGGCGGTAATATGCGTCGCCCCAGGCAGCATCAGATTAGCGCCAGTACCGCTAACACCCACGCACGCAGCATACGCCTCCCTTAGTGGTATAGTATCTGAACGGATCAATATCTGATCTGATCAGATCTATACTAGCGTCCCCAGCAGTTTAGGGTTCCCAAAAACACAGTGTTAGCGGGATCAGCCCAGATACCTGCTAGCACCTGCGTTTTGCCCCTCCGCCCAGCCCAGCCCACTCAAGTGCAGTATCGATCGATCACTGCCACTTACAAAACACTAAACGCATAACTGCAGCGTTCGCAGAGTCAGGCCTGATCCCTGCGATCGCTAACAGTTTTTTTTGGTAGCATTTTGGTGAACTGGCAAGCACCAGCCCCAGGCAGCGTCAGGTTAGCGCCAGTACCACTAACACCCACGCATGCACCGTACACCTCCCTTAGTGGTATAGTATCTGATCAATATCTGATCCGATCAGATCTATACTAGCGTCCCCAGCAGTTTAGGGTTCCCAAAAACGCAGTGTTAGTGGGATCAGCCCAGATACCTGCTAGTACCTGCGTTTTGCCCCTCTGCCCAGCCCACCCAAGTGCAGTATCGATCGATCACTGTCACTTACAAAACACTAAACACATAACTGCAGCATTCGCAAAGTCAGGCCTGATCCCTGCGATCGCTAACAGTTTTTTTGGTAGCGTTTTGGTGAACTGGCAAGCACCAGCCCCAGGCAGCGTCAGGTTAGCGCCAGTACCGCTAACACCCATTCACGCACCGTACGCCTCCCTTTGTGGTATAGTATCTGAACGGATCAACATCTGATCCGAACAGATCTATACTAGCGTCCCCAGCAGTTTACAGTTCCCAAAAACGCAGTGTTAGCGGGATCAGCCCAGATACCTGCTAGCACCTGCGTTTTGCCCCTCCGCCTGGCCCAGCCCACCCAAGTGCAGTATCGATCGATCACTGTCACTTACAAAACACTAAACGCATAAATGCAGCGTTCGCAGAGTCAGGCCTGATCCCTGCGATCGCCAACTGTTTTTTTGGTAGCGTTTTGGTGAACTGGCAAGCACCAGTGGCCTAGTACACCCCGGTCGTAGTCAAACCAGCACTGCAGTAACACTTGGTGACGTGGCGAGTCCCATAAGTGCAGTTCAAGCTGGTGAGGTGGCAAGCACAAGTAGTGCCCCGCTGCCACCAAGAAGACAAACACAGGTCCGTCGTGCCCATAATGCCCTTCCTGCTGCATTCGCCAATCCTAATTGGGAACCCACCGCTTCTACAGCGCCCGTACTTCCCCCATTCACATCCCCAACCAAATGCAGTCGGCTGCATGAGAGGCATTTTCTTTATGTCCTCCCGAGTACCCCTACCCAACGAACCCCCCCAAAAAAGATGTTGTGTCTGCAGCAAGCGCGGATATAGGCGTGACACCCGCTATTATTGTCCCTCCTGTCCTGACAATCCTGGTCTTTGCATTGGTGAATGTTTTGAACGCTACCATACACTAGTTGAGTATTAGCATAGGGTACAGCATTGCACAGACTAGGCACACTTTCACAGGGTCTCCCAAGATGCCATCGCATTTTGAGAGACCCGAACCTGGAATAGGTTACAGTTATAAAAGTTAGTTACAAAAAAAAGTGTAAAAAAAAAAATAAATAAAATAAAATAGTTGTTGTTTTATTGTTCTCTCTCTCTATTCTCTCTCTATTGTTCTGCTCTTTTTTACTGTATTCTATTCTGCAATGTTTTATTGTTATTATGTTTTATCATGTTTGCTTTTCAGGTATGCAATTTTTTATACTTTACCGTTTACTGTGTTTTATTGTTAAGCCATTCACGACTTTGAGTGGTTATACCAGAATGATGCCTGCAGGTTTAGGTATCATATTGGTATCATTCTTTTCAGCCAGCGGTCGGCTTTCATGTAAAAGCAATCCTAGGGGCTAATTAGCCTCCAGACTGCTTTTACAAGCCGTGGGAGGGAATGCCCCCCCCCCACCGTCTTCCGTGTTTTTCTCTGGCTCTCCTGTCTCAACAGGGAACCTGAGAATGCAGCCGGTGATTCCGCCAGCTGACCATAGAGCTGATCAGAGACCAGAGTGGCTCCAAACATCTCTATGGCCTAAGAGACCGGAAGCTACGAGCATTTCATGACTTAGATTTCGCAGGATGTAAACAGCGCCATTGGGAAATTGGGAAAGCATTTTATCACACTGATCGTGGTGTGGTCAGATGCTTTGAGGGCAGAGGAGAGATCTAGGGTCTAATAGACCCTAATTTTTTCAAAAAAAAGAGTACCTGTCACTACCTATTGCTATCATAGGGGATATTTACATTCCCTGAGATAACAATAAAAATTATAAAAAAAAAATGCAAGGAACAGTTTAAAAATAAGATAAAAAAGCAAAAAAATAATAAAGAAAAAAAAAAAAAAAAAAAAGCACCCCTGTCGCCCCCTGCTCTCTCGCTAAGGCGAACGCAAGCGGCGGTCTGTCAAACGTAAACAGCAATTGCACCATGCATGTGAGGTATCACCGTGAAGGTCAGATCGAGGGCAGTAATTTTAGCAGTAGACACCTCCTCTGTAAATCTAAAGTGGTAACCTGTAAAGGCTTTTAAAAATGTATTTATTTTGTTGCCACTGCACGTTTGTGCGCAATTGTAAAGCATGTCATGTTTGGTATCCATGTACTCGGCCTAAGATCATCTTTTTTATTTCATCAAACATTTGGGCAATATAGTGTGTTTTAGTGCATTAAAATTTAAAAAAAGTGTGTTTTTTCCCCAAAAAATGCGTTTGAAAAATCGCTGCGCAAATACTGTGTGAAAAAAAAAAATGAAACACCCACCATTTTAATCTGTAGGGCATTTGCTTTAAAAAAATATATAATGTTTGGGGGTTCAAAGTAATTTTCTTGCAAAAAAAATGTTTTTTCACGTAAACAAAAAGTGTCAGAAAGGGCTTTGTCTTCAAGTGGTTAGAAGAGTGGGTGATGTGTGACATAAGCTTCTAAATGTTGTGCATAAAATGCCAGAACAGTTCAAAACCCCCCCAAATGACCCCATTTTGGAAAGTAGACACCCCAAGCTATTTGCTGAGAGGCATGTCGAGTCCATGGAATATTTTATATTGTGACACAAGTTGCGGGAAAGAGACAAATTTTTTTTTTTTTTTTGTCACTAAATGATATATTGCTCAAACATGCCATGGGAATATGTGAAATTAAACCCCAAAATACATTCTGCTGCTTCTCCTGAGTACGGGGATACCACATGTGTGGGACTTTTTGGGAGACTAGACGCGTACGGGACCCTGAAAACCAAGCACTGCCTTCAGGCTTTCTAAGGGTGTAAATTTTTTATTTCACTCTTCACTTCACTCTTCATTTTCAAAAACAAATGAGAGCTGCAAAATACTCACCATGCCTCTCAGCAAATAACTTGGGGTGTCTACTTTCCAAAATGGGGTCATTTGGGGGGGGTTTGTGCCATCTGGGCATTTTATGGCCTTCAAAACTGTGATAGGTAGTGAGGAGTGAAAAAAAAATTACGCCCTTAGAAATCCTGAAGGCGGTGATTGGTTTTCGGGGCCCCGTAAGTGGCTAGGCTCCCAAAAAGTCCCACACATGTGGTATCCCCATACTCAGGAGAAGCAGCTGAATGTATTTTGGGGTGCAATTCCACATAGGCCCATGGCCTGTGTGAGCAATATATCATTTAGTGACAACTTTTTGTAATTTTTTTTTTTTTGTCATTATTCAATCACTTGGGACAAAAAAAATAAATATTCAATGGGTTCAACATGCCTCTCAGCAATTTCCTTGGGGTGTCTACTTTCCAAAATGGGGTCATTTGGGGGGGGTTTGTACTGCCCTGCCATTTTAGCACCTCAAGAAATGACATAGGTAGTCATAAACTAAAAGCTGTGTAAATTCCAGAAAATGTACCCTAGTTTGTAGACGCTATAACTTTTGCGGAAACCAATAAATATACGCTTATTGAAATTTTTTTTACCAAAAGACATGTGGCCGAATACATTTTGGCCTAAATGTATGACTAAAATTGAGTTTATTGGATTTTTTTTATAACAAAAAGTAGAAAATATCATTTTTTTTTAAAATTTTCGGTCTTTTTCCGTTTATAGCGCAGAAAATAAAAACGGCAGAGGTGATCAAATACCATCAAAAGAAAGCTCTATTTGTGGGAAGAAAAGGACGCAAATTTCGTTTGGGTACAGCATTGCATGACCGCACAATTAGCAGTTAAAGCGACGCAGTGCCAAATTGGAAAAAGTCCTCTGGTCCTTATGCAGCATAATGCTCCGGGGCTAAAGTGGTTAATCACTGTATTAGAGTATATCTAGGAATGAGTGCTTGATTTTATTTATATATGATCGACTTATATTTGTGTATTCACCAAGGACATCAAGGAGGAAGGTTTCAGACTTTGTTTGCACTTGGTAATATTATGGACGCACTTATGAATTGCATATACATGTTGCACTTTAACCACTTGCTTACTGGGCACTTAAACCCCCCTCCTATTCCAGACCAATTTTCAGCTTTCAGCGCTGACGCATTTTGAATGACAATTGCGCGGTCATACAACACTACCCAAATAAAATTTTTATCATTTTTTTTCCCCACAAATAGAGCTTTCTTTTGGTGGTATTTGATCACCTTTGCGGTTTTTATTTTTTGTTAAAAAAATGTAAAAAGACCAAATTTAAAAAAAAAAAAAAAAAAAAAAAAAAAATTTTTTTTTTTTTTTTTTTTTATATTTTGTTATAAAATTTTAAAAAAAAGGTAATTTTTCTCCTTCATTGATGTACGCTGATGAGGCAGCACTGATGGGCACCGATAGTTGGCAGTGATGGGCACTGATGGGTGGCAATAATGGGCACTGATCGGTTACACTGATTGGCACCACTGGTGGGCATTGATAGGGGGCACTTGTGGGTATTGATAGGTGGCACTTGTAGGCATTGATAGGTGGCACTCATGGGCACTGTCAGGGGGTACTGGTGGCACAATTGAGGCAGAAATGCCTCTTCCTCTTCAGGACCGATGTCCCTTGCTGATAAGCTGTCAGCGCGAGAAGAAAAAGATACCGATCACAGAGCTTTTGTTTTGATCATGTGATCAGCTGTCAGTGGCTGACAGCTGATCACATGAAAAGGGGCCGGGATCGGCCCCTTACTCGGATCGGTGATCACCCGAATCTCAGTGACTCAGTGAACACAGCGTGCGCAGGGCGCGTTCACAGGGGAGGCCGTCATATGACGGCCTCCCGGGAATTCAGGTCCGCGCTGTAGCAGTCATTCGGCTATAGCGCGGATGTTAAGTGGTTAAAAGATTTGCGATATTGTGATTACGCCATCTTGTTGCTATTTTTTCACAGTACACATTATAATCACTGTATTTTATCTAGGTATCAGTGTTTGATTTTATAATATTCATATACCAAGGACACTAAGGAGGAAGGTTTCAGAATTTGTTTGCACTTTATAATTAAACACAATTCGTTTTTTTTTTTACACTATCAAGGGCACTAGGCGCAACAACATACACGCTCATAATTTGCACACTAAACCAGTGTGTGGGCACCAGCGTTTTGAGCTGCAGAGCCACATGGAAGGGGGCCAGTGTAATGCGCAGTTTTATCACATCACACAGCTCCTTTTTTTTTTTTTTTTTTTTTTTACTGAACTTTTATGTGAGGTGTATGAAATGACAATTCATTCATGTCACTGCACAACAGCACAGTGCGCTGAGCTTGCTGTTCAGTGACAAGCAGGGACATCCAGAGCTGTGCAATATTATGAAAACATGTTGCATAATGTCACACAGATCTGGAATGTAGTGAAATAGTACTGCATTCTGGTGTGAACACAACATGCAGAAAACAATGCAGGAAAAATGCACGTAACTGCACATAATGTGAATGGGCCCTAAGTAAACCTTTTTTAGAAACCTGGGGACACACCTCAGCTGAAGCAGGTTTAATCTGCAATAAAAGTACTGAAGTGCAAATGATTAACTAAAAAATGAATTCTGCTTAATGCTTCCATACAACCTTCAGCTGCACAACAATGACTCCAGAGGCTGTTATAAGGCTACCTATACAAATGAGAAGAGGACCTCATGTTTATAGGCACCCAGAGACACCACTAACAGATCACTTTCGGGGGGAAAAAAAAATGATCAGACAGGTTTTTAAAGCCTGCTCTGGTTCCCCTCACTTGTGAATTTGGGGCATCAACAGCATCCACCATACACTCTTGATAAACCAACTGGACAAAATTTGCTATATAGGGTGGCCGTGCCAGCCACTGTTCACCTGCTGGAAAATTTTCAGCCAAACAGGAGCTGTATCCAATCAGATTAGGAAAGCATATGTCATTAGGAAAATATCTCCAAATGACTCCCTTAGTGTGTCATTTTCCTTTTATACCTAATCACTGAACACACTGTATATAATAAATCAAGCTGTCATGTGCGTTTTTAATGTCTGAATGCGTTAATATTTTACATTAACGTATGAACTCACCTCTTTATAAGCCTGCAAATATGACACAACCTGCAAATAGTGATGGCGGAAGGTGGGATCCTGAGGAATTTTCCCAAAACACAGAAGAGCTGGCTGGGTAAGATTTACCATCAACCTGCAATTGATAACATTTTTGAAATGGCTAAATAGTTCCAAAATAGTTATAAATAGTTACAAAAATAATAGATTAACTAAATAATTAAACACCACAGATCAAAATATTTACATATATTATAAACCTTATAATCATCTAATAATATATACAATTTATCATGGTATGTTTTAATGAAAATCTATGGAATGTAATCTTTTTAGTTCACAGTAATAGACCATTTTTAAAAGGCTGGCAGTATATGGTTTGTAATCACATCTGCATACAGGTGCAAATGTATACAGTATGCTTTTACACATATATTTTCTGCTTAAAAAGGCAGCACAGCCCCTTCTATGCGTACCACTATGCGGGCATGGAAGGTGGGTGAGGCGCTGAGGGCACACCAGCCGAACTCCTGGTCTCCTCACACCCCTCTGTGGCTGAACCCTAACCTATCACAGTTCAATACCAGCTCTACGGGTCCCTGCTGGCTGCTGCCGGCCCCGAGTTGTCCACCCTCCACAGGAAATGGGTGGGGAACATACCGGAGCTGAACTGGGACGACTGGAGGGAGATTTGGGACTTTCCCTTCTCCCCTCTGGTCTCAGCTAGGGACAAACTGGTCCAATACAAAATTGTGCATAGAGCCCACTACACGCCTCACAGGCTGCACCAGATGTCGCCGGCGCATTCTCCGGCATGCTGGCGTTGCTCCTACCAACTGGGTGACTTTTTCTACATTTTTTGAGTTTGCCCAGCAATCGAACATTATTGGAAAGAAGTACTCCAGGTGATTGCCAAGGTCACTAAGGCTCGTGTTCCTTATGATCCTAAATATTCTGCTGGGGCTGGTGGAACAACTGTCAATGCTCAGAGCCAGGAAAATACTCATATCCCTGCTATTGTACTATGCTTGTAAGGCCATTACGATGAACTGGAAACAATAGTCTCCCTCCTCTGTCAGATTCTGGAAAAGCCTAGTAAATGCCAGTTTACCCCTGTATAAAGCCACCTTGGGCAGGGGTTGTCCACAAAAATTTGAAAAGGTATGGACCTGTTGGCTAGATGATAATACCATGGCAACTGTGAGTAACCAATTCCTAGATTAACACTATATCTCTAGTCTGTTAGTATATTGACCCAACTAATCTCATGTTGCATTATCCTGTTGGTACCAATTTGAGCACAGATTCTCCTGAACTGAACCTCTTTCCACATTGGGGTTATAGTATAAGTTAGTTTGTTTATGTTGTATGTTGTGCCCTGATGCCGCATCAGAACTGCCCCTGCGTGGGCAAGGTTTGGCCCCTGCATGGGCTAATTTTGTATGCTAATGAAATTTTATAAAAAAGATTTTGCAAAAAAAAAAAAAAGGCAGCACAGTAAATGTGCTATCCTACCTACCAAACCCACGGAGGTTTGTTTTACTTTCTGGAAACTTGTCATGATAGGAACATGGGGCTGCTATTGCCAAGTTCTTCTTCTGAAAATGAAAGTTGCGAGGCTATCTTTCTAACCCTCTGGCATCAATACTCTGAAGAATCCAGAACAAGCATGTAGAGAAGGAGTTGATTTTTTTGATCAGAATACAGCCAGACAACTAGCATTTTTGGGAGGAGGAAGAAAAACATTGGTAGCCCTTGTATCTTTATCACGATAGATTTACGCCAACATAATCTTTGGATGGCCTATCATGAAACCGAGTTATTCAAGGAAGCAGTAAAAATGGACTAGGAAACAGCCAAAGATGAATCTTATTGGATGTGCAGTGTGACAGATTAGCTTTACAAAACTTCATACCTTTTGGCTGGTAAAATAGTAAAAATTCAACAATGCATTTTGCTGACTTCCCAGGATTCCACCTAAATAAAACTAAAAGGAAAACCTAACCCCATAATGAAGGGGGTCTTTATTTCCAAGAGAAGAATCCAGTCATATGACCCGTCAGTCTGTGACAAGTTTCTCCTCCTATCATGTTCTCTGCAGCTTTATGCAGACAACACTCTGTAGGATACCACAGGCTACACGCTGTGTCTTGTATGTATGAATGAAACAAAAAATGCAGGCGTAGTGTGAAATAACACTAGTGTCCAGCGGAGAGCCAAGTGAGTCTCTTAGGAGTTAATGCTGTATGATACACAGAAAACTTATGATGATGCAGAACGTTAGATTACCTAATAACAGCATCAAAGAGTTGTTTGTCATTATGATGCTGTATGACTAAAGGCACAAGATCATTCTGTAAGATCTGAGCTGCTCCCAGTTGTTGCCGAATATCTCTGGTTTCATCTTCATGTCGCAGGTAACGGATTAAATCTTTCACACTTTCTATGGAGGAAAAGATGAACGACAGTGTGTTAGAAACCACAAAAAAGACCTCAATGATTATTTTTTTTTAATTAAAGTGTATCCAAACCCAAGAACAAAAATGTATCATAGACCAGGGGTCTCCAAACGTTTCACTCCGAGGGCCATATTGTATATTTTACACAAATTCGTGGACCAAAAAAAAAAATCAATCAGTTATTTATAAATAATCCGCAGCAGCAGACTAGGATAGAAATGGACAGGCAGCAGTACTAGATGGTGCTCCTTTATACTCCACCCGCATCTGAATGCCGGAGCCTCATGCTCTGGGACTAAACTTCTACTGTGCATGAGGCCTTACATCTTGGTTCCGTCAGTCTTCCCACACATGTGTCCCCATCATACCCCTCCACAGATTTGCATCCCCATCATAGCCCCCCACACATTTGTAAACCCATCAGAGTCTCCCCGCAAATTGGCATCCTCATCAGGGTTCCCCCACACATTTGTGTCCCCATCACAGCCCCATGCACATTTCCCCCCACCCCACCCACACGCACACACATTTGTTTGGGCTCCCCACATACATCTGTGTCCCCCCCCCCCCCGAGCCCCCACATGCACATTTGTGCCCTCCTCAGAGCCCCCCGATGCACATTTGTGCCCTCCTCAGAGCCCCCCGATGCACATTTGTGTCCCCCTCAGAGGCCCCCCCTCCATACACATTTGTGTCCCCCTCAAACACAATTGTGTCCCTATCAGATCCACCTCCCACTTTTTTGTGTTCCCCTCAGAGCCCCTCCCCCCCCCCCCCATGTATATTTGCCTCCTCATCAGAAAAACAGTGTGCCTCTGAAGCAACTACCAACCGACCAGGAAAGAGCTGGAAGGAACCGCTGCACCTTCCAGATCTGGTCCTGCTGTTACACAAGCACGCTGTTTAAAAGACACTTATGTTAAAAGCAGGCAGGAGACGGAAGGTCCAGTGGGTCTCCACTGAAGTGCTTCACTGGGAGTGAGTCATAGCAACCAATAGCAGTGCCGGGAGGGGAGGGCGGTGTCCGGTAGCAGGGCCTGCTCTGCATACCGCAGGAAAAAAGGGGGGGGGGGGTAGTGCAGCGGATGTCCCGCAGCCCGAAGAAGCTTGAGCAGAGACTGGTCCCTGCAGCGAGTCTGAGGACGCAAGGCCGGAAAAAAAATGTCCTAGCGGGCCGGATGTGGCACGCAGGCCGTACTTTGGAGACCCCTGGTATAGACCCTTAAACATGGTTGCTGCATTTTCTTTTCTTAGGCTTTTCTTTCACCTGTTGACACAGCTAGTAACACACTCCCCTTCTTAGGGTGGCTACAATCCCTCCTCCACTGTATCTATGAAGGAGCAGCAGCATTAGCAATCTGAGGAGAGGGTAATGTTAGATGGACTAGTAGATTAGGATGGACATAAGGGATCATAAAAGAATAGGCCATTATAGGGAGCAAGGCTGTACAGAGGAACGGATATTGAAGGGGCTGGAATGGAGGGGAGGGGTGGGGTTTTGTGGGTCAAACTAGGTGGCAGAGAAATTGCATTCCAACACTTAGGCTCCATTCACACCATGGCATTCATTTTTGCGGGCGGAATCACAGCGATTCTGCCTGCGATTCGGAAATGCTGCAAATTGCAGTACACCCTTGAGATCCCCGCTATTTTGAATGGCACCAAAACGTGGCTCGATTTTCCTGCGATTGTCACCAGACGAATGACGGTAAAATCGTGGTTAAAAATGCTCTACGCCCGGCACCAAAAAGAAGTTCTTGTACTTCTTTTAGGCATCAGGCGGCCCGTGATTCTGTTTGCACATTTTTACTGCGATTAGGCAGGCGACAATAGCAGCAAAATCACTCTGTAATTTGGTGCCATTCAAAATAGCGGGCAGAATCGTGGCAATTCCATCTGTAAACCGAACGCCATGGTGTGAATGGATCTTAAGGGCCAGTTCACATCACATGCAGTCCACTGCGTTTTTTTTCTGCATCAAAAACGCATGGATAGTAGGATATATGGCTTTCAATGGCATAGTTTACACCAGTACAGTCAGTTCCAGTAAAAAAGTAGAACATGCTGCATTTTTTCTGCACTGGACTGGAACGTGATAAAACGCATCAAAAACATGTCCTTATTTTAGGTTAAGAAAAAAAAAAAGTGGAAAAAAAATGCACTGGACTGCATCAAAAACACATCAAAAACACACTGGAACGCACCAAAAACGCGCATGCAGAAAAGCATCCAGAACACATCATAAGACTGCGTTTCTATGAATTGGCCCTTAAAGAGTACTGGTATAAAGTTATGGTTAAAAAATTGTAATATTAGAATATTAAATACTAAGACAAAAATAGGTTGGTTTACAAATGCAAGAAGTCTGGTAAACAAGATAGATGAACTAGAACAGGCATGCCCAAAGTCCGGTCTGCAGGCCAATCGCGGCCCGTGTGTCGGTTTTGAATGGCCCGCCTGGTTATCTGGACATGTATATCTTTTGTGACCCCCAACAATCTCCCAGCTCCGGGGCCACAAAATATTTATATGCCGGCTGCCTTGGAGGGGACAAAAAGGAGGCGGGACGAGAGCTGTACACACAGGAGTATTTCCAGTTTACACGGCAGCCTCTGTAATAGGAAGTCCCATCTCCTGCGCTGCCATTGGATGACTGTTCTGTCCATCAAAGGAGGCGGGACTTTCAATTAAAGAGGCCTCCAAGAAAACAGGAGTTTCTTCTGTATGTAATCTTTTGCCACTTGTCCCACCCCCTCCCTGGCTGCAGATGGATGGGCATCAATCAGACTGCACTGATGGCAATGGTGGGTGCTGCATTCCTGGCAATGGTGGGTGCTGAATTCCTGGCAATGGTGGGTGCTGAATTCCTGGCAATGGTGGGGCTGCATTCATGGCACTGACCCTTATTTTGCTTTACAATTTTTTATTTAAAATGTAAGTTTTTTTACCTGAAACTTCCCTCTTAAAGTGAAGGTGTGTGTTATACACCAATAAATACGGTATATCCAAATAACATGCCCAAGCTCATCTCTTTACTCTCACAAAGCCACAAAGGCAAGAGAATTCTTGTTGGGGAGTGTATTAGTGCTTGAACGAACACACTTAGACCGAATTTTAATGGTTCAAAGAATGTCAGGCAAAATGGTCGGCCCTCATGCATGTTCACTTCATCAAATCTGGCCCTCTTTGAAAAAAGTTTGGACACCCTTGAACTAGAACTGCTCTTATTTGAGGAGTACTTTGACTTCATATATATCAAGGGGTACACTCTATTTCAAAAGGGAAAGAGTTGGCAGAATAGGGGTGTTTATGTATGAGAAGAATGATTTGAAAGTTGGTTTGCGAGATGATATCTGTGATAGATGACAGAACTGTGATGGTGCTATCCTGATATTAACTGAGCAATTGGAACTGCTAAGTCAGCATAGGCTTGCCTTTATTACCATGTATTAGAGGACAATTTCATGAAACAGATGGTGGAAGCCATCTGGAAAAAATGCTCTGCTGTTGGATCTATTAATTTCAAACAACACGGAGCTTATTACAAACGTGTAGGGTAGAGACGACTTGGGAAATATTGATCATGGTGTAATCACATTTCCCAGAAGTTACAGGAAAGTAGGGCTGCAACGAACGATTATTTTCATAATCGATTAGTTGGACGAATATGGTTTCAATTAATTGGTAAAATCATAAAAACCGTAATATGCCATTTTTTCGTTTATTTAAAAGTAATAAATGAAAAAACTGTGTGTTACACTCAAACTGCAGAATAAAAAACGTTTTACATTAACATTACACAACTGTGCAGCAGCACAAAAACAAATCCTGTCGTATCTATTTCTCCCAGGAACACCAATGATGGGGCACTAGTCCTCCCGGGAACACCAATGATGGGGCACTATTCCTCCCGGGAACACCAATGGGACACTATCCCTCCCCACCCCCGGAACACCAATGATGGGGCACTATACTTAGGATCAAGGGGCACTTGTTGTCAACTTGTCATCACTATGTACTACTACTGAGTATTGTATAGCCGCTACCTTATATCACTTCACAGGTGCAGCTCGGTGCTCACGGCTGCTTCTCGCCTCTCTCTCTATTCCCTCGAGGTAGCAAGCTGAGAATATCGGGGGGGGGGGGGGGAGCTGACGTCAACGAGGAGGAGAAAGGCGGATGTGCCAGGTCACATGAGCGCCGCTGTATTCTCATAAGAATACGGCGGCCTTGTACACAGGATTCACTGGGACGGAGGCAGGACTGGCAGGGAGGAAGGTGCCGTTAGACCAACTAATCGATAATGAAAATTGTTGACAACGATTTTCATCATCGATTATTATCGTTTTTATCGATTAATCATTGCAGCCCTACAGGAAAGAAAAGCATTTTGTTATGACAAGAATTCCAAATTTAAAAAAAAACTATCAATAAACTGAGATCCTTAACGCACAATGCTGCATGGTACCAAATATTTGCAACAAAGAGCACACTAGGTAAGTGGGAGTGTTTTAAGATTAATTGAACAAGTGCATTAATTATTGTATTCCATTGGGTAACGACCATAAAACAACTAAAATAAAACCTACTGTATGTCACTAAATTCTAGTGTTAAAAAAAAAAAAATGAATTAAAAAAACAGCCCATAAATTGACTTGTCATGAACAGGCTTGTTGGAAGAGTTTTGCTTGATTACTGCTGATCAGTGCATGCTGAAGGCAGGGGAGTCTTGCTATCGAAATACAATGACACAGTGGGGAGGATTCCCACATCTCGAATGTGTGGATGGAGGGATTGATTCAGGTTTTTTTTTTTTAGCCTGCTGGGGCCAGCTTTAGTCTTCAGGTCATAATCTAATCTATGTCTCAAAAACGCGCTCTCCTTAGTTTACCTCTTTTTAACATGGCACTACATTGCAAGATAACTTGGACATGTTTGATCAGTTCTTTCCTGCAAAGCTATTGCCCAAGTCTGTAACTCTGTCTCTGAAAAATTAGAATTGATCTTGCAAATCAGAAGCAGTAACCATTTGGTGGCATCTTCTACCTGAACTAAATGTATGTTTCGCTATTGAATACATCTTTAGGACAATTTTGGCATGATTAAGGTGAACAGTGCTAACTGTGCATTACAAGAGTTTATTAAGATTTTAGGTACCAGGGGAGGACAGGTTTGTGGAGAAGCATATAATCTGACTAGACAAACGATGCACTGATCCGATGCTGCACTAAGGACAGGATCATAAGTAAGGACAATGCACTAGGAGGTATAGTTGGTAGGAAAATGGCTGCAGTCAAAATTATGGCACAGCAAGCATTATCATTGTGCAAACATGTGGTTATGTGTATGTACAGTGCATATACACAACATATTTTTTTAAAGCCCAACTCTTGGAAAATGTAAAATTATCTCTTGCAGTGGGGCTGCCCCTAAATTGCATTTGTTAAATGCTCGCTTTGTCTGAGGGAGAGGAGAAACACGTTTACTTACCTGACCCTCCACTTTCTTGGTAGATGGTGCTCCCCCATACTCTGGCAGTAGACAATCCCTCAGCATCTTGATGACATCAGGACCCTAAACCGCTGAAGCGTTGGGGAGAAGACAATGTGGGACGGGTCTAGCAGAAGGGTGAAGTGGAGGATTGGGTATGTAAGTTTTCATTTATTGTTCCCCTAGACCTAAACT
Source organism: Aquarana catesbeiana (assembly GCF_042186555.1). NCBI lineage: Eukaryota > Metazoa > Chordata > Amphibia > Anura > Ranidae > Aquarana > Aquarana catesbeiana. The sequence continues at coordinate 178,742,409 of NC_133325.1, read as the reverse complement.
TGCAAAAGCCCTTGAAGTGCTGACACAGCCCCACTGCAAGGGTTGCTTTTTTTTACTTGAGTGGAGTTGGGCTTTAAGCATTTTTGCATTTAGCTTTATAAAGAAACACTAGCAAGGTTTAAACCAATTTTGTATATGTATCTTTTGCTCACCAAGGCAATCAGGTTCTTTGTGGTAGGTATCTCCCTCCAGGTACCCCAAGGCACTGCATGTTGCTAACAGTTCACAATTCATCATGTACAAGTCCATAAATTTCTTGCCACGTTAAAAAAAAAAACTGTGGGTCTTTCAGCTGTTGAATAGAAAAAAACATTCAAAACAGTTGGAATGCATATAAAAAGGTAAAAGGAAAAACAGTTTAAAAACATACTTTCAAATCAGTTCCAGCTCTCTGTGATACAAGCACAACAAAAGCTCAGAGCCAATCTATAGGAGCTATGTACTGACTGTAGCAGTAACCATTGTATTCTGCTGACCGGGAATGTTCCCTGTGCCTCCTCCTGCCAGAATGCAATGGCGCAGCAGGGGGCATTCCCCCATCAACACTGATCGTGTTGATAGGGACGTTAATCAATTTTCTTTCCTGTCACCAGTGATGGAAGGAAAGAAAAGGTAAAGGGCCTAAGGAATGCCACAAGAAAATATGACTTTCCTATGGAACTGAATCGGTGCTTTCCTTTCAGCACTGTGAGCTGTTCTTTCTACCTAGTACAAAGAAGGAATCGATTATAGTTGTGAGTTTCAGCCAAACAGGAGGTACAGCTGACAGGTTGCTTTAAAAACACGGCAAGAACATTCTTACCTGATAAATATCACTTCTAAGCTGATGGTCAATATCCTAAGTAGATCAGATTGTCCTGTAAATAAAAAAATAAAAAAAGAATGATAAAACACAAAAAAGAGAGCAAAATATATATTCTACTATAAGGCTGGAAAAAAAAAACAACTCATTACAGCTGGTCTTATACAGTAACCAGTTTTTTGTGCTTTTTTATTTTTTATTGCAACTTACTTTTTGTATACCAATTAGGGTTTTATTTATTCTTAATAGCTGTACATTGTCTCACACATGAACTGGAATGTCAGGGACTGCTGCTGTATGTCATGGTCAGAAGACAGGGAAATACCAGGCAAGCCTTAAAATGCACAGCTGACTATTAATTTACTACTTAATATCAAAGGATGTAATTCTATTCAGTAACTCTTGTAATTCAGACATCAGTGCCACATTGCATAGCCAGAAAGATTACTCTAATTTTGAGCTCAGTTTTACAGCATCTGGGGCTCACTTTCTTACTTGTGGTACAAAGATGGTGATGATTCAGTGCCCAATGAGCAAGCTACGGTGGAAAAAAAAAAAAAAAAAATGTTGACAACTCCACCCCCTCCCCCAACATATGCTGCTCATTTTGTCTAGGGGAAGCAATAGAAATAAATACTTACCTTACCCCTGTTGGTCCAGTCTTCCACTCTCAGGTATCACATAATAATGCAGGATAGCTTGTCCTGAACTGTATGCAATGACAAGGCAAGGGGCCAGACACACAACCTGAGAAGACCCCCCAGATTAAACAGCACCATATCCAGTATATATGGATATGGTGTTGTTTATATCACCTTGTTAGTTGCTGACATGAATTAGGCATTAAGTCAGTGAAATCAGAAATTACACATTTCTTTCCTGAATATCTGTTTCAGGTCCCGGACTCGGTATTGGAGCCAGGATTAGAACGACAACTCCAAGTCTGCACTTTCAAAAACAAGTTAGGAATATCTGCTCCTGTCTTCAAATGTTCCCTTTTAAAGAAGAACTATCATTTAACATTTTTTTTCAACTCTCTAGGGGACTAAATGCATACAGCACTTAGTCCTACTCAAAGCCATCCTTTATTTCTAAGTAGAGTTGCTGGGCAAGTCTTGTGACTTTCCCCCCGACCGCCAGTCAACAATGCTGCTATGAAGTAGACAGATTTGTGATCGACACCTCAGGTCTCTGGCAGCAATGCTCCAGAGACCAGCATTGTCATTCACACAAACAGATCACACTGAAATGTACCAAATGTGGTAGAGGAGGGGGGAGGAAGACATAAAGCGGAACTTCCCCTTTTGGGTGAAGCTATGCTTTAATGATAGTTTTTCTTTAATATCGTTACATTATCCCAGAGCTAGACATTTTATTAAAACCTGCATGCAACCACAAGTGAAAAAAAAAACTTTCTGTGCTGCAGCTGTCCCCCAAAGCCCCCCTTTTTCTTACCTGAGCCGATCCTTTCAGCGACGATCCCAGTAGCTCCAGCCGCTGTCTCTAGTCCTCATTGGATAGATTGATAGTAGCAGGAGCCATTGACTCCCGCTGCTGTCAATCCAATCCAGTGACACGTGAACCGGGCCGAGTCCTGCTGTCTGCGTCAAGGGACGCACGGGTGCCCACCATAGAAAGCAGATCTCTGTGGGGGCACCCAATAAAGAGAAGGGGCAAGGAGGAGCGCCACTGAGGGACCCCAGAAAAGGAGGATCGGGGCCTCTCTGTGCAAAACCCTTGCACAAAGCAGGTAAGTATAACATGTTTGTTATTAAAAAAAAAAAAAAAACCTTTACAATCACTTTAACTAAAGAATGTAAATTAAATTCTGATGTGATTGCATGGTTTATGTCACCCTAGCCTTAACTGATACCAGGTGATTTTTATTTATTCTAGTCACAGATGCATAATAGGAACACTAATAGGAACATAGTGTAATTTAAAGTGTTACTAAACCCAGGACGATGCATTTATTATACCTGGTACACAGAACATGGAAATTCATGGAACATGGAAATTCAATTATTTTAATAAATATAAAAACTGCTAAATACCTTTTCTCATCAGCAGTATATAGCAGTCTTGTCTTGACTTCTATCCAGTGTCCCCATTCTCCTCTGACTGTCCTATGTGGCTGCATGAGCCCTGCCCTCTGTCTGGACAGTGCTGATTGGCCCTGTGCTGATCACATGCACTCTCCCAAAAAAAAAAAAAAAAAAAAAAAAAAAAGGAAGAAGAAAACTCTCTAACAATACACACCAAACTGAGCATTGACCAGAGTACCCCCAAGGCTCTGTGCTATCAGGAGATGGATTGGGGACTGTGGAAGAAAGGGAGGAACAGATTTTTCATTTTGTGGGTTTAGTAACACTTTGAAAGAAGTCTATGCCCTCCAAAAATTGCACATGACAGAGTGATAAACTAAAAGCATTCAAATAGTGCTTCCTACTTAAATAAAACAAATACCTCAAGTTACTGTATTTAAACTACTTTGCTACCAAACTATTCCTGTACACATGTGATGACCCATTTTCTGTGACAGCATATAAGTTACGGTGTTTCCAAGAAACAATTTTACAGCAGGGGAGTAGGGTATCACATAAATCAGAATGTATATCCTACATATACATTGTTATGGCCTGAAGGTCAAGCCATAATATGTGCAATGTTTTATTTGTTATACATAGAATCTTTGGCTCCTGTGTATACGTAAACCTCGTACACATGATAAGAATATCGGACAAATGATGGTCTGTTTTTTTGGGGGTTTTTTATGCATGTTCGTCTCATATCAAAAACCAATAGGTTACTAAAGTTACGAAAATACTCGTACGACTGAATACAACTTCGAAAGTGATGTAACGGGTTGTATTGTATTGTATTCTTTCACTTCCGAGCATTTTTTTTTTTTTAGATGAATACTGTACAGATTAAAAGAAAACCGTTTGTTCTGGATCATACAAGAAAAATGTTAGCGTTTGTCCCTTTGAATAATTTTGCATGTACTGTCGTGATCGGCTTTAGAAAGCGGTGTACCAACAATTACATTATTGTACGATTGCATCAATAGCGGTATTTTTCTTCCGATTTTCTGGTCGTGCGTACTAGGCATTAAAAGATAAACTAAAGGCGACCCTTTTTTGTTTGTTTTTGATCAAGCAGAGAGAGATTAGAAACCCTGTCTGGTTTTCATTGCTGCCCCCCCATTAGGGAGATTCGCCCCCTCTATTTGTTATGTTTACCGTTATCGCTGAAAGTGACAGAAAATTCCAAATTTTGGATTCTCCCAAGAACAGTAATAAAGGGTAAATCTTCCAATGGAGACCCTAGCTCTGGTGACAACCAGATACCCCCACCCTACCTGTTTTGGCAATAGGACAAGAAGTAAAGTGAAATCTCCCCAATGGGACACAGATGGCAAAAAACCCCAAGATGGTATAGTTATAGCCAGGGCTTTACAAATTTGATTTGAATCTAGGAGCCAGCTAAAAAAAAAAAAAAAAGTTAGGAGACATTTTTTTTTTAACCACATCAATACTGGGCACTTTGACCCCCTTCCTGCCCAGGCTAAATTTTCAGCTTTCAGCACTGTCACACTTTGAATGACAATTACATGGTCATGCAACACTGTACCCATATGAAATTAATTTTTATCATTATTTTCATACAAATAGGGCTTTCTTTTGTTGGTATTTAATCACCACTGGGTTTTTTTTATTTTTGCTGAACAAACGAAAATAGACCAAAAATTTTGGAAAAGAAAGCCTCTCTTCATATTTTGCAAAAAAGTAATTTTTCTTCTTCACCGATATGCGATAAGGCTGAACTGATGGGCACTGATGATCAGTTCCCTGATCATCAGTGCAAATGTCCCCTGTCACAGGACAGCCGGTTATTGGCTTTCCTTTCCTCACGCTGTGACAGCGCTGAGGAAAGGAAATGCCAATAACCAGCATTTGTTTACATGTGATCAGCTGTGATTGGACACAGCTGATCACATGGTGAAGAGCTGCTGTGATTGGCTCTTTACCTCGATCTGTGATCAGCTGTGTCCAAAGCATGCGGTTCTGAGAGAACGGCAATAGACACCCTCCCAGAACTGGACCACCGCGCTGCAGCTGTCCCCCTGCTATAGCGCGCTTGGCAAGTTGGAGGCAGATGCGGACAGCTGACAAAAGCACAGGCACCAGGATGCAATTTCTAGTCGCCATGGTGACCTGGCAACTGGGATTTGTCGAGCCCTGGTTATAGCCCATCCCTTACTCTATCCAAAATGGAGAAAAAGTTTTGTCTTTAATTCTACTTTAATCCCTCTGCTTTCTCTCTAACCAGATTTGTACAGAGAAAGCATCGCCATTATGGCATTTATGTGCTATCTTGCCTTCCTTCAGAATAAGATCAGTTCAAAACTTGCCAGACATTAACATTTTAATAACAGCCTTCTGCAATATCTATAACACTACAGTCAGAGATGTGCTCTTTAATAGAAAGGGGACAGATTTCAGCTGTGATTGTGGCACGGTTTTGCCGCGATTGTTGCCAGACGAATCGCTGTAAAATCGCGCAAACAGAATCACAGGAGGCCTGTCACCCAAAAGAAATTCCGGAGCTTCTTTTGGGCGACAGGCGTCCCGCAATTCTGTTTGCGCAATTTTACCGCAATTCATCGGGCAACAATCGTGGCAAAATCACGCTGTGATTGGGGTGCCATCGAAAGTAACGGGGATTACAGGGGCATCCCGCAATTTGCGGCGGAACACCATGGTGTGAGTGGAGCCTTAGCCGGACACTAGAAAGCAGAAAATGTCTGCCATTTCTCACAGAGTGTCATCAGTGCAAAAGGGGTTAGTGTCACTAAAGGCAAATCCTTCTTTTTAATTTTGGACAGAGTGGAGAGGGAATAGAACCCCTGTCAGTTTTTATAGTTGTCTGTGTCCCCATTAGTGAGATTCAACCTCTCTATTTGTATTGTTTACCATTATCATTGAAAGTAAAAGAAAATCCTAAATTTTGGGTTGAGATCAAAACAGGAATAGAGGGTAAATCTTCCAGTGGGGGGCACTAGTTCTGGTGACAACCAGGGATTCACTCACTTGAGGGATTTTCTCTCTCTTCCTGTTTGGCTATGGGGCAGGAAGTGAAGTGAAATCTCCCCAATGGGACACAGAAGGCAAAAAACCTGACAGGGGTTATAACCTTCCCTTACTCTATCCAAAATGAAAAAATGTTTTGCTTTAAGTGACACCATGTGAAGACTTACTGATTGCTGAAGAAAAATGGTGAAGGTTACAATTACCCAATGGTATATTATCTACTTTAGTGGTGACAGCAACGGTCTTCTTGACCACATTTGCCAACTTTGGTATATCTATAATGTATATAATGAAAGCATCAATTACATTTCTTTCCTATTTACAGCCATTATAACAAGTTTTCTGTAGTTACACAATATATGGCACAGATTTTTAATAGCTATTATAAATATACACATAAACTAATATGCATTAGCAACTTCAAGCAAAGGGTTAGAGGCGGTTCACACAGGGGGCAACACGACTTGCAGGCCGACTCTGTGAGGCAACCCACACACAACTTCAGCGGCGACTTGGAAAACGACTTCTATATAGAAGTCAATGCAAGTCACCCCAAACGTTGTACAGGAACCTTTTCCTAAGTCAGAGCGACTTGAGTCGCTCCTATTAGAACGGTTCCATAGTACAGAACGGGACGCGACTTGTCAGGCGGCTAAGTGTCGTGACAAGTCGCCCCTGTGTGAACCGGGTCTTAGACAATCATACGATTAAAACATATTCTATTCTGCGGATGCCACAGGTTTTTTTTTTTTTTCCCTACTAGACAGCTTTGCAACCAAAAAGAATTCAAGTATAAAAGTTATAGTGAAATTAAATTGGTGTGTAAAATTATATTTGACCTGTTATTTTATGACATTTTCAGTCTAATTTCTGCCTTCTTAAAAGTTCAATCACAGATTAATTAAAAACGCACATAAAAGTAAAGTCTTAATACTGCAATGATCGCAAATGCTGCAAGCATGTTTTATGCTGATAACTTTATGTGGAAGATGTCATTCTAACACAAAACCTGCCTGCAATGTATTAAGTCCATACCTTCCCATCAGCAAACTTCAGGCTTTGTCTGCAGTGTGCAGCAGCCACAGTCTGATCTCCCACTGTTCACAGAAGAAGCTTTCATCTTAAGGAGCAGAGGAAGTGCACACCGAGCTAGGGGTAGGAGGAGATAAAAAGGGATGGCACATCACATAACTAATCTTATGCAAGCGGTCTATTTACCCAGAGGCACTCACTGAACTAACCTACATTCTTAACCATTCTACAAGACGCACACCATGACAGCAAGGCCAACCTGACAAAAAGCAGGTCAGGAATATTCAACAAGGATAAACTGTTTTTTCCAGAAGCAAAATTATGGCATTTGGTAAAAAAGCTCAGATAGGATAGACACTGCCATGTCAGTTACATTAAAAGTCAGCAACGCAAACTTTTGAGAAGCAGAGAAGTAAAAAATGTTATAAAGAGGTAATCATTCCGAAAGTTCGAGCTTTCACTGTATGGTTAGCAGAGAACAAACCCGTGACATAACAGTATATTTAAAGACACAACATTCTTTGTGAAAGAAAACTCTAATATGAGTTGTCATCAGAACAGGGATTAGAGGGAAAGTCTTCCAGGACTACCGTTCTCTCGACAGCCCAATTCTTCAGTCAGCACTGGAGGGGCTCTCTGCTCAGTGAAGACCAAGAACTGAGCGATCAGTGTTTTTTTGATCGCTCAGTTCTCAGTCTTAGAAGTAGTGGAGAACAGATGCAACATTGAATCAATGTTGCATCCACCTAGGTAAGTATCATCTTTTTTTTTTTTTCTGAAATTTGAACTTTTAAACGTGCAAACACTAAGGCCCCTTTCACACTGGGGCGGTGGGTGCGTCTGCGATAAAACGCCGCTATTTTTAGCGGCGCTTTATTTTTAATTTTGCAGCGCTATTCGTCCGCTAGCAGGGAGCTTTTACCCCCCCCCCCGCTAGCGGCCGAGAAAGGGTTAAAACTGCTGCTGCAGCAGTGCTATACCGGCGGTATAGCCACGCTGCTCCATTGATTTCCATTGGAAGGAGTGGTGTATTCACCTCTGCTTCACCGCTCCAAAGATGCTGCTTGCAGGAGTTTTTTTTAATGTCCTGCAAGCGCACCGCTCCAGTGTGAAAGCACTATTTTTAGCGCTGTAGCACCTGTAAAGCACCTCAGTGTGAAAGGGGTCTATGTGTGTAGCATTTCTGCACATTCAGACATGTCTGCACATTCCACATGATCAGCTGTGTCCAATCACAGCTGATCACGGATGTAAATAGAAACAGGTTATCAGCACTCCTTTCCTTAATGCTGACAACATGAGGAGAGAAGAGAGCCGATAACCAGCTTCTCTAAAAGGGACATCTACACTGATAATCAGGGCCCCGATTATCAGTGCTGTCCTTACAGTGCCCACCAGTGCCTCATCATAGTCACCTACTAGTGCCGCCTATCAGTGCAGCCTCATCAGTGCCCACCAGTGCCTCTTCATCAGTGCAGCCTCATCAGTGCACATCAGTGAAGGAGAAAAATGACCTGTTTGCAAATTTTTATAACACACTATGAAAACTTTATTTTCATAAATTTTAGTTTATTTAGCAAAAAATAAAAAACCCAGTGGTGATTAAATACCACCAAAGAAAGCTCTATTTGTGTGAAAAAAAAATGCTAAAAATTTAATTAGGGTACAGCGTTGTATAACCATGCAACTGTCATTCAAAGTGCGACAGCGCTGAAAGCTGAACACTGACCTGGTAAGGAAGGGGTTAAAAGTGCCCAGTAGGCAAGTGGTTAAGATTCATGTTCACAAGGTCTAAAATCAGATTTTCTCAACACTGGAAAGATTACCCCTCACTTCCTATTGTGTCTACAGGCCAGGAAATGAAGAAATATCTACTGGACGATGATAAAAAAAAAAAAAAAAAAAGGAATTGACATGGCTTTTAACCATTCCCTTCTCTATCCAGAATATATACATGGATATACATTAGGCCATGTTCACACCGGTATGCTGTGGTTTGGGTAGACGTGTAAAATTTCCGGAAACTTTGAAACCATGAGAAAAAAAAAAAATGAACATTTTCGGGGAAAAAAAATATTTAGTGTGGGGTAGTTTTACAAATTGAAAGTAAATTTGTTACACTGGGGGGCGTGTCCAAGATGGCGACTTCAGCGGCTGCTTTCTCCACGAGCTCCGTTGGCTTTCTGGCAAATCTCTGGATCCACGGGCTAAAATCTACTAGTTTCTGCCCTGACGACACGTGGATGAGGCGCAGATCATCGAGCTTGCAGTCCGGAAAGAGGATTTGTTTCCCTCCGAGAGCGGAAGATCTACCGCCACCCCCCTGTATTTCCAAGGAGCCACAATCCAGACGCTGCTCCCACGTGGCCTCACAAACAAGCCCAATGGGGTCGGCTGACTTTAGGCCACCGTGGCTTGCGGAGGCGATGGCAGCCATCGCTACTTGTCAATCCACTCTCACCAAGATTGAGGCAGTACAGATGGATGTAGGCCTCATACGCCAAGACTTGGCTAAGCTCGGCTCCAGAGTGACAGAAACCGAGCAGCGGATCGGTCAGACGGAGGATGATGTACTGGCACAATCGGCGGCCCTCCACACTCTCCAGAATAAAGTGAAGGCTGTTGAGTACAGGGCAGAGGATGCCAAGAACAAGAACAGAAGAAACAACCTTTGCATAACTGGCCTGCCTGAGGGAGCTGAGGGGGGGAACCCGACGGGCTTTGTGCAGGACATGCTGCGCACTCTTCTTCCTGATGCCGCTTCTCCCCTCACTACACTGTGGAGAGGGCCCACTGCGTCCCACCTAAACCTGTCCCTCTAAGAGCCCCTCAAGGACCTTTATCCTCAGTATGCTGAATTTTCGTGGCCGGGATGAAATTCTCCAGGCTTCCGGGCTGCTGGAGGATCTGCGTTTCCAAAATCACAAATTAATGATTTCCCCGGACTACTCTGTCGAGACGCAGAAGCTTCGGAAATCGTTTGACTCAGTAAAGGCGGCGATGAGGACCCGCAATATCCGCTACAGTATACTCTTCCCAGCATGCCTTTGGATCCAGGATGGAGAGACGACCCACTTCTTCGACTCACCAAGAGAAGCCTCTGCCTGGTTGGATTCCCTACCGCCAGTCCGTTGATCCAGGATTCCCAGAATTCCTTCAGTACTACTTTTGGTCACCCTGGCCTGCGGCCTACCTGTCCACCTCCCTGCACCTGTTGTGCCCTTTGGAGGTATGTTTTTTCAGCCATTATTCGGGACTCTTGCTCTAAGCAGACCTGCCCCCCGGTTCTTCCCCCTTTGGTTACCCCTTCTCCTCTGATCGTTCATCTGGAACACTGGAGCGCCCTCGGGTAACATTGACTGAGACTGGGGAACGGGTTGTTGGGGGTGGTCCACACTGCTATACCTAGGCCTAAGGCTGTTTTTTTGTTTTCATGTAACACAAGTTAGTGCCCCTGACATGGTCAGGAGAATCAGCTAGTTTCTCTCCCCATTATTGCTCAAGGCAATGGAGGACTACCTGCAGAAGATTAAGCATAATTGTTGGATCATAACCTCATGGCTGTGGGAAGGATAATTATCTGCTTTTAATTTAGGACACGTCATATCCCTAAACACTCTTCCTAATGACTAGCGGAGGAAAAAAAAGTGGAGAACTTAAGCGCTCGATCGCGACCCCCTCAATGAGATCCGGAGGGGTGCAGCACGCTTCTTGAGTTGGGGTTTGAAGCCCTTCCCAGTTTAGGGGGAATGGGCGGGGTGGAGACTGTTGCCCTCTATGGGCTGTTTTTTTTTTTTTTTTTTTTTTTTTTACGATTACAGCTTAAGATGTATGATTGCTTGTTTAGCAGCTAATATATTGAATACCTCAAGGAATTCTGCTTGCTCCATCCGGGTCCCACTGCTGAGACCGTCACAGTCTCAACCACACAATCCTTACCCTTATGTATGCCCCAGCACTTTTTACCACCCTTAACATTCTGTCATGGAACACCAGGGGACTGAACTCCCAAGTTAAACGGTCACTGGTGTTCCAATTTATTAAATCGTATATCCCTCACATCTGCATACTCCAGGAAACTCAATTAGTGGGTAGCAAGACTCTTGCCCTTAAAAAAAACGTGATACTTAAGACGATCCCCTTCCGATTGTTGGACTTGGCTCTGGACCCAAATATTATACATGCTAAAATTCTTTCCCTGACACGGACCATTGTGGGTCTATGTTTGCCTCCACCAGCATTGCTACAACTATTAAACCAAATAACTGCCAAAATAGCAGAGTTTGCCTCAGACCATGTGGTGATGCTGGGCGATTTTAATATGGCTATTGACCCGGACATGGACAGACTGGCTGCTGGAGGTTCCCACTTCTCTGGAGTGGCGACATGGGCGGAGACCTATGGCCTGACGGACGTATGGACATGGCGATACCCTCAGTCTCGAGCCTTTACTTGTCACTCCGCGTCCCATAGGCCTTTTTCCCCACATTGATCTAATTTTCGCTGGCAGGTCTGTCCCGCCTAAGGTCCAAGAAGTCAAGATACTGCCCAGAGGCATATCGAACCATGTACCCCTATTCTTGAGTTTATGCATCTCAGACGCCCCTACTGACAAACTCTGGAGGCTCTCTAGGTTCTGGGTCTCGGCCCCGAAGGTAGACACACAATTCAGGAAAGAGTTGGAGGGCTACTGGGCGGTCAACCTGGGTTCAGTGGAACGCCTTGGTGGTGTGGGATGCCTTTAAGGCATTTACGAGAGGGCAGTACCAGACCATCCTTGCTAAATTCAGGAAAGAGAGAAGGGCTGCTTTGATCAAGGCTAAATCTGAAGCTAGCACTCAGGAAGAACTCTATATAAAATCTCGAGACCCCCAACACTATGCCCGACTACAGTCCCTTATTAGGGAGGTCCTCTCCCTCCGCACCTCCCTCACTCAGAAGAAGCTATTGTCACAATCCCAGCACATATTCGAGCAGGGAGAGAGGGGAAACTACTGGCCTGGCTCTCTAAAGAGCAGTCAGGCAGAACTAGTATACCTCACATTCTTGGCCCCAATGGTGACCTCCACTATGTCCCTGAAGAGATTAACTGATGCTTTGTCTCATACTACCGATCACTCTATAGCTCCCGAGTGGCCTATGGGGAAGATGAGCTGACGTCCTACTTAGAGGACATAGACATTACAGTTCTGACAGCCACCTATAGGAACAGACTAGACGGGCCTATCAAGGTAGAGGAAATACTCAAGGCACTCAAAAGACTGCAATCGGGTAAGACCCCCGGCCCTGATGGTATTCCCGTGGAGCTCTATAAACAGTATGCAGAGGTCCTCGCAGATAGATTCCACGCCATGATGGTTAAGTCAGCGAGACTGAAGACCCTTCCCAAATCTATGGGAGAGGCGGTCATTGTAGTGATCCCCAAGCCAGGGAAGGACCCCTCCCTGTGCTCCTCCTATCGCCCTATCTCCCTACTAAATGTGGACGTGAAAATACTAGCAAAAATTTTAGCCAACAGATTAAACACTGTCATAACAGCCCTTGTATACCCCGACCAAACGGGATTTATGCCGGGCAGAGGCACAGATATCAACATCAGGAGACTTTTCACCCACATTGCTAGAGCAGGTCAGGACGGCACAGGGGTGGTGGCCTTTCTGGACGCTGAGAAGGCTTTGACTCCATTAATTGGAGATATCTGTGGGCGGTTCTTTCCAGATTTGGCCCTAAATTTAAGTCATGGTTAACCACTTGCCGACCACGCTATAGCCGAATGATGGCTGCAGCGCGGTCGGACAACTCTGGGAGGGCGTACTATGACATTGTCCCAGAATCCCGCTCTCGCATGCACCCGAGAACATCCGTGGACACGGCGCATCAACGTAAATGGCCGTTGATATCAGCAGTTTACCACGTGATCGCTCCGTCAAATGACGAAGCGATCACTTGTAAACAAGCCGGCGTCACGTCCGGTTCCTCTTTCCCCTCTCTGTACAGATCGTTACAGTGCGAGGGGAGAGGGGGAGAGATCAGTGGCAGCAGCGCTGTGGGCTGGATGTGTAGTGCCCACAGCGCTGATATGTGCCCATTCCAGCCATCCATCCATACTCAGCCATCCATGATCAGCATACCCATCCATACTCAGCACACTCATCCATCCATACGCACTCACCCATCCATACTCAGCCATCCACACTCAACATACTCATCCATCCATGCTCACCCATCCATACTCAGCCATCCATCCATACTCAGCAATACTCATCCATCCAATCCACCCCCATCCATAATTAGTCGTACCCAGCCATGCTCATTCATGCCACTACAGTGCCTCACAAAAGTATAATAGGTAGTCAAATTAGATTTGAAACTTATGCCCCTAGAACACCTGACTGTGCTCCCTGCATGTTGGTCCTCTGTATGTGGCCACGCTGTGGAAAAGTCTCACACATGTGGCATCGCGGGAACTCAGGAGGTGTAGGAGAATTTTGGGGTGTAATTTTTGGTATGTACATGCCATGTATTAGAAACATTGCGTAAATGGACAACGTTGTGTTAAAAAAAAAAAAAAAAAAAAATTTTCGTTTTCTTTACACATTTTCCAAAAACTTGTAGAGAAAAATGACATGTTCAAAAGACTCGATATGCCCTGCATGTTGGGCCTCTGTATGTGGCCACGGTGTGTAAAAGTCTCACACGTGGTATTGCCATACTCAGGAGGAATAGTAGAATGTGTTTTGGGGTGTAATTTGTGCTATGCATATGCTGTGTGTGAGAAATAACCTGCTAATATAACAATTTTGTGGAAAAAAAAAAAATCTTGATTTTGCAAAGAATTGTGGGAAAAAATTGCAACTTCAAAAAACTCACCATGCCTCTTACTAAATACCTTGGAATGTCTACTTTCCAAAAAGGGGTCATTTGGGGGGTATCTGTACTTTCCTGGCTTGTTAGGGTCTCAAGAAATGAGATAGGCCGTCAGTACTTCAGGTGTGATCAATTTTCAGAGATTGGCACCATAGCTTGTGGACTCTAACTTTCACAAAGACCAAATAATATACACCGATTTGGGTTATTTTTACCAAAGATATGTAGCGGTATAAAATTTTGGCCAAAATATATGAAGAAGAATTACTAAATTTGCTAAATTTTATAACAGAAACAAAGAAAAATGCATCTTTTTTAACAGAATTTTCGGTCTTTTTTCTTTTATAGCGCAAAAAAAAAAAAAAAAAAAAAGACACAGCGGTGATTAAATACTACCAAAAGAAAGCTCTATTTGTGTGAAAAAAAAAGAGAAAAATGTCATATAGGTACAGTGTTGCATGACTGAGTAATTGCCATTCAAAATGTGAGAGCACCGAAAGCTGAAAATTGGTCTGGTTAGGAAGGGGGTTTAAGTACCCAGTGGTCAAGTGGTTAAAGATGTTATATGCCAATCCGCAAGCTAGGGGCCATACAAATGGCTGTCTGTTGTAGCTGTTTTCGTTGGGCCGTGGACAGGAGTGTCCCCTATCCCTGGGACTGTTTGCTCTGGCCATCCTCATCTGAGCTGACAGGGAAGTGCGGGGTATACAAGTTGGGCCAATTGAGGAAAAACTGTCTCTATGCGGATGACGCTCTACTGTATCTAGCTGACGCATCCACATCTCTCCGCACTGAGATGTTCCTATCTGATCAATTCAGCGGCTAGTCAGGCATACGCATCAACTGGGATAAGTCTGTAGTTTTCTCGCTGCACCCGTCACCTGTTCGACCTGACACCCAGACACAGCTTCACTGGGTGGAAGAGTTCACGTACTTCGGTGTTAAAGTCACCAGCGAGATAGGAGACTACATGGGGAAAAACATACAGCCCCTTACGTCGCAGGTCACTTCCAAATGTGCAGCATAGCGCTCTCTCCCCCTAACACCTGTAGGCAGGGTTAACCTGCTGAAAATGGTGTATCTACCTAAATTTCTATACTTCTTTAGGAATACTCCATCGCATATCCCCAAAAGCTTCAAGAGGTTGGAGGGGCTGCTGGTGTCCTTTGTCTGGGCTGGAAAGCCCCCTAGGGTGGCAAAGCGAATATTATATCTACCCCTCTCGCGTGGGTGTCTAGCGCTCCCAAATTTACTATTGGGCAGCCGTCCTTGTCACTGTGTGCTGGTGGTTCTCTCAGCCCAGACAAAACCCAGCGGTTACACTGGAAGCGGCCATTTTGGGTTCATATGCAGCTTTGAGCAACCTAGCTTTTCAGGGGATGCAGGCTGACCCCCTCCCTAACTACCCTTATGAAGACCACGATAAGGGTCTGGCAGGACGCTAGAGCGGTGTATAGGAAGCCCTTTCACATATCACCTCACATGCCCTTATGGGGTAATCCAATGTTATCCCATCTACATACCCTACCGGACCCCTCACTGTGGGCAAAATAAGGGATCACAACATTAAAACATATTACCAAAGATGGAAAACTCTTGACCTTTCAAGCACTGAAAACCCTCTACTCGATACCTAGCTCAAGTTAATTTAGATACTGGCAATAACGGCATGCTTTCGGGGCCCAGTTCCCAGAGACAAACATTTTGGAGTTGGATTCAATTGAGTGCTTATTAAATCTCTAGTACCATGGGGAAACTTCTCTCTTAACTATACCTTTATCTGACAGTAGCCCACGACATCAAACCGAGATAAAGAGTGTATATAATGCCGCTCTGAATAGCAGGACCAGGCAGATAATGTCTATATTGAGCAGAAGTATTCAGATGATGAGGTCTTCAGACACTTAGGGCAGCACTCAAAGAGGGGAGCAATATCTAGTAAAAGACAAACAAACAGAAGAAAAGCCGCCTCTAAGTGCAGAATTAAAACTTTTAATATCCCCAAAAAGGATTAAAAACACTTACAGGATATAAAAATGAAGGGAGCATTTCACATGTTTTTAAGGTAGGTGATCCGGCATAAAGAAGGTCCCAGTGTGTTTTAGGTTTCCAGGGGTGTCGATATACAGCAGCAGCAGATCCCAGAGTGACCAGCAGATGGATGCCACAAGTTCTGGAAGCACTGATGGAGACACGTCAGAGTCAGCGCGGAACATGAATCCCGGAAATGACGTCAGAGAGAGGGGATGACAACCAGCGTGGACTGCAAATCGGATGTAGGTCATCAAAATGGGACGCGTTTCGGAACTGCTGATGGGTTCCTTCTTCAAGCCAATGACATCTCCACTTATATCCCCTCAATGATAGCTGTGAAAGACAGATTCATCCAACTCAAGTTCCTACACAGGGCCTACTACACCCCACAGAGACGAGCCCGTATATACACTCAACGAAACCCATTGTGCCCCAGGTGTAGGCAGGTCGGCTCATTTTGGCATATGGTCCAGTCCTGCTTCAAACTCCGACCTTATTGAGAGGCAGTCACTGATACCTTGAGTGTGGGGTAATTGGGACGCAGATTCCACTGAACACCCTAACTCTTACTGAGTCACTTGGATGAGGTGCAGGGAGACAGGTATGCCAAGCTTTGTATGGCATTCTCCCTGTTTTGTGCTAGAAGGGAAATACTCTTAAGATGGAAGTCGGCAGAGCCACCTACGCATGACTCTTGGCGCCTTTCAGTGAATCGGTACTGACCCTCTACAGGCTCACATATCACAGCAGACAGTGCCCAGGGAAACTCGATAAGGTCTGGTCGGGGTGGATAGACGCTAACGGTTAAAATAGTCCTTAAAATAGACCTTAAGGACCAAATACGGGAGAGATCGTCTCATCTCGTTTCTCATTCCTGCTCACTCCCCCCCGGGCAATACCACACCTCTCAGTTATGTAGGCTATATGTAAGGGAATAGGATGATAGGATGAGGGAAGACGATGCTGGTGGAGAACCCTGGCTGAGGTTGGGAATAATTCTGTAAATCTCTAGCGTCTTTACTATGTATATAAGGATGCATTTCTGTTGATACATTGTAATGCTGATTTGTTCTACAATAAACATGTCCGTTAAAAAAAAAAAAAATATGTTACACTGGGAATGTGAAATACAGTGTATGTAAAAGGATTATTCTTGAAATAAAAGTACAGCTTATTTAGTAAATAAACTAAACTTGCTTTTTAAAATTGTATTTTTTATTATAAATGGAACAACAAGGACTGTATATACATTTCACCTATACATGAGGAACCCCCCCCTCATAATAATGTATCTTTCTTGCCATTATGCATTTTCAGTTATTGACAATGCTGATCCAGAAGCATATATTGCTCTTGCAAGAGCTTGATGAATGTTCTCCTGATTTTCAGGTGTCATTTTATCTATAAATGAAGGAATTGTGTATTTTTGGGAGGCCATGGTTTGTAACACTTCCTTACTTGAAGATGCTGCTGGTGAAGAAACACTTTGTGATGATCCAGAAGCAGCAGAAAGACTGTTTCTGGACTGAGAACTCTGGAGAAAAAAAAAAAAAAAAGCTACTTGCACGCTCATTCTGGTCCTCATCATTTCATTAAGTATTTTTTAATGTCTTTAGGGCACCTTGGGCATGCCAGGATGTGTTCTGTCATCCTTGCAGCATTTGGAAAAGAATATTTCTTCTCACAATATTTGCAAATTGCAGTTTTGCTCTCAGCAGAAATTGAAACTCTAGGTGTTAATCTCACCATTTTACTGAGAAGAGGAAAAGAAAAACAAAAACAATTTACGGAGCAGACTAAAGGGACACATTATGCTGTGATAGTGGAGAACATTATTTGGAATCATTTAAAGGTTATAAAGATAAACTAATATATCAGACAAATGTAGCCTCTTATCTGTCAATTAAGGCGTGAGAGGACAGAAACTATCATCTACTGTATCCCAACAATGACCCAACTGTAGAAGGTACAAAATAGAGCCCACAAGCAAACTAAATTGGAGTCTTCAAGGGGGGGGGGGGGGAGCACTATAATATGTAGTGTGGGACTTTACATATGCCTCCAAGCACAGAGAATGGCAAAAGTATAAAAAAAAGCTATATTTTTATTGAATTTAATACACAGATAAAAAAAAATGTGGGTAGAGTAAAAACACACGTTGGTTTGTGAGGATGCTATTAAATTTTTCTAGGATACAGCTACAATGTCCCCTTTTTAATTCTATTGTCATCTAGTGGTATTGTGTTCCTATGGTACTCGCGGGATGACGTTGCCATAGGGGGAAGAAGTCGCAGTGGCAACGACTTCCCGCAAGCATCTTGTCGTTTCTATGCATCCTGAGCCCGCACTGCTCAAGTGCTGCATTTGTGAGTAACGTTTTAATGTTTTTATGAGGAAATAAACCGTTTTGATATACAGAGAGCACTAGATTTTGCCTTCTCTGTGCACCACTTATGCACTAGTGGTGCGTTTTTGTGCCAAAGACTCTGAGGATTAGTTTTGTGCATTTGGATTTTTATTCATTTTTTTTTTGAGTGTGTGGACTTTATCTTTGTCGTCTATTTTTCACTATTCCCATATAGGGAACACGTATATTTCATTATTGTGTATTGTTCACTACTCCCAGTCAGGGAACACGAATATTTGATTGTGCACTCAGTATCTTGCTTTATTGCAAGTTAATCATCTATCCTCTTTAAGGAATTATAGGTCGTTATTTAGGAAGCGCAACACTGTTTTGTTATGTATACCATGTCATATATGTACCATTTATGATTGCAAAAGAACATATTTTAAACTTTTCCCAATTTTTCAAGAAAACAAAATAAAAAAACTGTTTTCCCCCAATTTTTCTGTTTTCCCCAGGCCTTACCATCTCTAGGTTTGGGTGCAGCGCGACTGTATGTGCGTTTTACCCGTGGTTTTTGGGTGCGATCCCATTGACTTCTATTAGATCATGCATTTTCTGTAAGAGTGCTCATCCACACAGCAAATTAGAACTTGTACGCAGTTGATCGAAAATACCATTCCAGTCAGTTGTTTTGCAAGAAATATATTCCTAAAAACCACACCACTTAGGCTTCATGTACACGGGACATTTTAAAATCTCTCCTGAACAATGTTACTTGACAGATAGCAACAGTCGTTTAAAAACGTCCGTTGTGCCGTGTTTATGTATGAAAGTCTTTAATGCCGCGTACACACGGTCGGATTTTCCGACGGAAAATGTTCGATGGGAGCTTTTTTCGGAAATTCCGACCGTGTGTAGACTCCATCGGACATTTTCCATCGGAATTTCCGACACACAAAATTTGAGATCTGGATCTCAAATTTTCCGACAACAAAATCCGTTGTCGGAAATTCCGATCGTGTGTACATAATTCCGACACACAAAGTTCCACGCATGCTCGGAATCAAGCAGAAGAGCCGCACTGGCTATTGAACTTCAATTTTCTCGGCTGGTCGTACGTCACTGCGTTCTTGACGTTCGGAATTTCTGACAACATTGTGTGACCGTGTGTATGCAAGACAAGTTTGAGCCAACATCCCTCGGAAAAAATCCCACGGATTTTGTTGTCAGAATGTGCAATCGTGAGTATGCGGCATTAGTCTTTTTTTGCATTGAATAGTCAAAAATGTATCTCTATTAAAAACACCTATAAATGAAACGCAGCTAAGCGCGAGTTACCGCGTTCACAAGCTGTTACAGGCATTTCAAATGCCTCTGAACATCCGTCCTGAACGCATTTTTTTGCTTTTCAAAAAAATGCTTCTAACCTCAACTGCCTGGAAACTAAATGATCCTGTGTACATGTACTGATAAGATAACATAGGAGAGTTCAGGGGCAGCTGGAAAAAAATGCCCAACTGGTCCAAAACGTCAGTTTACCAGCAGCAGTGTACATGAGGCCTTAGAACTTATTCACACCTCAGGCACTCTCTACCACATCTCTTAAAAGTGATCCACAGTGGATCGCTTTTTCGAAAGAGGTAGAGCAACAGCAGCCAGGCATTCAGGAGGCGATACTACTGCCTTCTAAATCCCGGTTTTGTTTTTCAGTCGAGCAGGAATTTTCTATGTAAATACTGTTCTGTATGCAATTTTTTGCATAGCCCCTTTTACTTAAACGAGTAGGTAGTGGTACTGCCCACCATACGCGACATGGGGTATAATTTTTTTTTAGCCCACCTGCAAAGCATCGCAGCTACAGCACGTAGCTTCCCTGTATAGTTCCAGCTACTGATGTCACTGAAGAGATCGATGAGAGATGAGAGGGTGCATGGATACCCAATGCTTCCCTCTACAGTTCCAGTTCCTGAGGTCACTGAAGAGAATTGTGAGGGATGAGAGGGTGCAAAGATACCCGATGCTTCCCTCTACAGTTCCAGCTCCTGAGGTCACTGAAGAGAGCAGTGCGGGATGAGAAGAGTATCATACACAGCCAGCCGTGTGGGGCAGAGCAGAAAGAATTAAGGGTACTGTACTCGGTGAAGTACTGTAATGTATAATGTATGTATGCTTGTTGCACTGCTACCAGATGGTAAAGATCAAGAGAACCATAACTGTATATATGGGTTGCCATGTATATACTGTATGTGTGTAACCATGACTAAAATTTTAATGAGCATGCATTTGCTCATTACCCGAATACCAAGTAACAGCTTTAGTAAAGTGTTCAAAAGCAAAATCCCCTTTTAAGAAAGCTATGCCTTTCACAGTTTCACACAAAATTAGCCCCACTGCCTATTACCCCATAACCACAGAAACCATAAACAGAATAAAACACTGAACAGTGATCACTGCTGGAGGGAAGATTGTGAAATTACTCCTTCCTGCCAGCAGCAGACTTATGACATCATTTTACCATCATGTTTTCTCATGCCGTGTACACACGTGGGGACTTTTCGACCGCACTGGTCCAACGGGACGAATCCGTCAGACAATCCGACCGTGTGTGGGCTTCATCGGACCTGCAGCTGACTTTTTTGGTCGAAAATCAGACGGACTTTAGATTTGGAACATGTTTCAAATCTTTCCGACGGACTCGAGTCCGGACGAAAAATCCGCTCGTCTGTATGCTAGTCCGACAGACGAAAACCGACACTAGGGCAGCTATTGGCTACTGGCTATCAACTTCCTTATTTTAGTCCGGTCGTACGTCATCACATACGAATCCGTCGGACTTTGGTGCGATCATGTGTAGGCAAGTCCGTTGAAAGTCCGTTGGAAAGACCGCCGGAAAGACCGTCGGACCTTTGATGCCGAAAAGTCTGCCCGTGTGCACACAGCATTAGGCTCACTTTGAGAAACCATGCCTAACTCACTTGATTAGAACTAAAGAGCTTCTTTTAACGCAATATTAAACCCCAAAGCAAACATTATATTGCAGCTTACCAATTCTTAGATGTGATGTCTGCATTCATTTTCTTTTTTAGGCTTTCTTTCCTCTATTTTTATCTGGTCTTACAGCCAGCAAGTCTGTTTTTTTACTAGCTCCAGCTCTCCAGCAGAATGTATCAGTTTTCACAGACTACGAGACAAACCACTTGACACTAGCAGGGGTGATTAAAATGGCCAGCTTTTATTTATGTAAAACCTTTATCCCAAAAGGAAAAAAACTATTTGTTGTAACTGCTTATAAATTGTGCCTCCTATGCTCATTCCTCCATAGTTGTAACTCACTAATACAGGAGGTGTTACTGGTCAGATCAACGGGTATAAACATAGGGAAAAAAGCCAAAAAAAAGAAAATGATTGTTAAGCTGCAATATAATACATTTTTGGATTTGGGCTTATTACTGCTTTAAGGCCGCATTTACACTTGATTGTATGTTTTCATATGTGGTAATGCAAGGTGCAACACTGCACATACACTACACATCCAAGATGTACTGACTTTCAGTGTAGTAAAGAACGCAATAAAACATTAAGGCTATGTTTCCACTAGTGCGTCCCCAAAGTTGCGCGATTTACACTGCAACTTTACACTGCGATTTATGTTGCGACTTGATGCGACTTTAAAAACGACTTTGATGTTCTGCGATTTAGCCAGAGTGATGTAATTCCTTATCCTGCTTAGTTACTTCCCCTTCCTGTCTTCCACACTCACGTACATCAATATAGGAAGTGATGTATTTGGGAGGAGCAGAGATCATGTGCTTCCATAGACTTCCGTGGAAGTCGCAACAAAGTCGCGGTGTCAGACATGTACATGCGAATAAAAAAGGGGAAAAACCACGCTACAGAGCAGAGTATAAAAAAGACAAGTGGATAGCTGCACTTTAAAACACACCAATATCTGTGTACAACATAAAGAAATATAAATTATAAAAAAGTGCGCTTACAATGTGAAGAAAACTATATAAATGCAAATACTCAAATATGCAACACAAGATGTATTGAGAACAAACTAATAACTCAATATAAAAAAATAATTGTGTACATGTGGAACGTGAAAAGATTAACCACTTAAGAACCGCCTCACGCCGATGTACGTCGGCAAGGCGGCACGGGCAGGCAAAATCACGTACATGTACGTGATTTGCCTCCCGCGGGTGGGGGGTCCGATCGGACCCCCCCCCGGTGCCCGAGGCGGTCCCGTTTTGTTCCCCAGCGATCGGAGTGGAGGGGGAGGCCATCCGTTCGTGGCCCCCCCCTCGCGATCGCCGCCGGCCAATGGGAACATTCCTTTGCTGCTGTATGCTAAACAGCAGCAAAGGAAATGATGTCATCTCCCCTCGGCTCGGTAGTTTCCGTTCCAGCGCCAAGGGGAGAAGACATCAATGTGAGTGCACAACACACACACACACACAGTAGAACATGCCAGGCATACAAAACACCCCGATCCCCCCCCCCCCCGATCCCCCCCCAATCAATATCTGATCCGATCAGATCTATACTAGCGTCCCCAGCAGTTTAGGGTTCCCAAAAACGCAGTGTTAGCGGGATCAGCCCAGATACCCGCTAGCACCTGCGTTTTGCCCCTCCGCCCAGCCCACCCAAGTGCAGTATCGATCGATCACTGTCACTTACAAAACACTAAACGCATAACTGCAGCGTTCGCAGTCAGGCCTGATCCCTGCGATCGCTAACAGTTTTTTTGGTAGCATTTTGGTGAACTGGCAAGCACCAGCCCCAGGCAGCGTCAGGTTAGTGCCAGTAGCGCTAACACCCACGCACGCACCGTACACCTCCCTTAGTGGTATAGTATCTGAAGGGATCAATATCTGATCCGATCAGATCTATACTAGCATCCCCAGCAGTTTAGGGTTCCCAAAAACGCAGTGTTAGTGGGATCAGCCCAGATACCTGCTAGCACCTGCATTTTGCCCCTCCGCCCGGCCCGGCCCAGCCCACCCAAGTGCAGTATCGATCGATCACTGTCACTTACAAAACACTTAACGCATAACTGCAGCGTTCGCAGAGTCAGGCCTGATGCCTGCGATCGCTAACAGTTTTTTTGGTAGCTTTGTATTGAACTGGCAAGCACCAGCGGCGTAGTACACCCTGGTCGTAGTCAAACCAGCACTGCAGTAACACTTGGTGACGTGGCGAGTCCCATAAGTGCAGTTCAAGCTGGTGAGGTGGCAAGCACAAGTAGTGTCCCGCTGCCACCAAAAAGACAAACACAGGCCCGTCGTGCCCATAATGCCCTTCCTGCTGCATTCGCCAATTCTAATTGGGAACCCACCGCTTCTGCAGCGCCCGTACTTCCCCCATTCACATCCCCAACCAAATGCAGTCGGCTGCATGAGAGGCATTTTTATGTCCTCCCGAGTACCCCTACCCAACAAACCCCCCAAAAAAGATGTTGTGTCTGCAGCAATCGCGTATATAGGCGTGACACCCGCTATTATTGTCCCTCCTGTCCCGACAATCCTGGTCTTTGCATTGGTGAATGTTTTGAACGCTACCATACACTAGTTGAGTATTAGCGTAGGGTACAGCACTGCACAGACCAGGACACGCTTTCACAGGTCTCCCAAGATGCCATCGCATTTTGAGAGACCCGAACCTGGAACCGGTTACAGTTACAAAAGTTAGTTACAAAAAAAGTGTCAAAAAAAAAAAATATATAAAATAAAAAAAAATAGTTGTCGTTTTATTGTTCTCTCTCTCTATTGTTCTGCTCTTTTTTACTGTATTCTATTCTGCAATGTTTTATTGTTATTATGTTTTATCATGTTTGCTTTTCAGGTATGCAATTTTTTATACTTTACCGTTTACTGTGCTTTAACCATTTTTTTGTCTTCAGGTACGCCATTCACGACTTTGAGTGGTTATACTAGAATGATGCCTGCAGGTTTAGGTATCATCTTGGTATCATTCTTTTCAGCCAGCGGTCGGCTTTCATGTAAAAGCAATCCTAGCAGCTAATTAGCCTCTAGACTGCTTTTACAAGCCGTGGGAGGGAATGCCCCCCCCCACCGTCTTCCGTGTTTTTCTCTGGCTCTCCTGTCTCAACAGGGAACCTGAGAATGCAGCCGGTGATTCAGCCAGCTGACCATAGAGCTGATCAGAGACCAGAGTGGCTCCAAACATCTCTATGGCCTAAGAAACCGGAAGCTACGAGCATTTTATGACTTAGATTTCGCCAGATGTAAATAGCGCCATTGGGAAATTGGGGAAGCATTTTATCACACCGATCTTGGTGTGGTCAGATGCTTTGAGGGCAGAGGAGAGATCTAGGGTCTAATAGACCCCAATTTTTTCAAAAAAGAGTACATGTCACTACCTATTGCTATCATAGGGGATATTTACATTCCCCGAGATAACAATAAAAATGATTTAAAAAAAAAAATATGAAAGGAACAGTTTAAAAATAAGATAAAAAAAGCAAAAAAATAATAATAAAAAAAAAAAAAGCACCCCTGTCGCCCCCTGCTCTCGCGCTAAGGCGAACGTAAGCGGCGGTCTGTCGTCAAACGTAAACAGCAATTGCACCATGCATGTGAGGTATCACCGCGAAGGTCAGATCGAGGGCAGTAATTTTTGCAGTAGACCTCCTCTGTAAATCTAAAGTGGTAACCTGTAAAGGCTTTTAAAGGCTTTTAAAAATGTATTTATTTTGTTGCCACTGCACGTTTGTGCGCAATTTTAAAGCATGTCATGTTTGGTATCCATGTACTCGGCCTAAGATCATCTTTTTTATTTCCTCAAACATTTGGGCAATATAGTGTGTTTTAGTGCATTAAAATTTAAAAAAGTGTGTTTTTTCCCCAAAAAATGCGTTTGAAAAATCGCTGCGCAAATACTGTGTGAAAAAAAAAAAATGAAACACCCACCATTTTAATCTGTAGGGCATTTTCTTTAAAAAAATATATAATGTTTGGGGGTTCAAAGTAATTTTTTTGCAAAAAAAAATAACTTTTTCATGTAAACAATGAGTGTCAGAAAGGGCTTTGTCTTCAAGTGGTTAGAAGAGTGGGTGATGTGTGACATAAGCTTCTAAATGTTGTGCATAAAATGCCAGGACAGTTCAAAACCCCCCCAAATGACCCCATTTTGGAAAGTAGACACCCCAAGCTATTTGCTGAGAGGCATGTCGAGTCCATGGAATATTTTATATTGCGACACAAGTTGCGGGAAAGAGACAATTTTTTTTTTTTTTTTTTTTGCACAAAGTTGTCACTAAATGATATATTGCTCAAACATGCCATGGAAATATGTGAAATTACACCCCAAAATACATTCTGCTGCTTCTCCTGAGTACGGGGATACCACGTGTGAGACTTTTTGGGAGCCTAGCCGCGTACGGGACCCCGAAAACCAAGCACCGCCTTCAGGCTTTCTAAGGGCGTGAATTTTTGATTTCACTCTTCACTGCCTATCACAGTTTCGGAGGCCATGGAAAGCCCAGGTGGCACAAAATCCCCCCAAATGACCCCATTTTGGAAAGTAGACACCCAAAGCTATTTGCTGAGAGGTATAGTGAGTATTTTGCAGACCTCACTTTTTGTCACAAAGTTTTGAAAATTGAAAAAAGAAAAAAAAAAAATGTTTTTTCTTGTCTTTCTTCAGCAGGCGCCCCTTTGAAGACGTCAACTAATGACGAAACATGTAGGGCGTGGCTACATGTTGTAAGCCGTCACGATTGCCCCATGTTCTGCACGGGTTACTGCTAATTTCCATGCCGGCTTGTTCTTTATTGTTTTATTGCCTTACGGAGCGTGCACTCTCCGTTTTGGCCTGTATTTTTACCAATAAATTTGAGACGTTTTTACACTATTGGAGCCCCGCTCTTTTGCTTTTTCCTTTTACCACACTGGGAGCAAGAGAGCCCTCTCTCCCCCCCTCTCCAGGCGCATCACTTGGACCGGCCCAGACCGAAGACATCATTCCTGACAGCTGCCACGGAGATCATCTTAACACGGTCCCTGCAGAGGGCAAAATCTGCATGCTCGATAGACCCTGCCAGTGAGGGGGTCCAACGTGGAGGGTAAGGGTCCACCTTTTATTGTATTTTCATCTATTGGAGTCACCGCCAGTGAATTTTGTGTTACCTTGCATATCCCTTCCTTCTGTCGATCCATCCATAGGGATATTGATTGTTGCAAAGTGGATGAAAGCGCTTTCACTGATGAACTTTGTACGATTATATTTTTTTTCATGGACTGGGATTTTTAGCTTTCACGTTTTCATTCAATCACATTTTTAATTCATTATTTGCATTTTTATATGTACCCCTTCACAGGTCTTATTTAATCTTTTCACATTCCACATGTACACATTTATTTTTATATATTGAGTTATTAGTTTGTTCTCAATACATCTTGTGTTGCATATTTGAGTATTTGCATTTATATAGTTTTCTTCACATTGTAAGCGCACTTTTTTATAATTTATATTTCTTTAGACATGTACATGCGACTGCATTGCGACTTAATACCTTTCTATGGAGAACAAGTCACACCAAAGACGGAACAAAGTAGTGCAAGAACCTTTTTTGGAGATGCTGCGACTTGAGTTGCACTAATTAGAACGGGGACCATTGAAATACATGGGTTTGGACTTGTCATGCGACTTGACATGTGTCAAGTCGCAAAACAAGTCGCAGTACTGGAAACAGAGCCTAAGGCAGGTAAATTTTTTGGAGGGAGTGGACACATTAACCACCTTAAGGACCGGAAGGATTTGCCCCCCTAATGACCAGGCCATTTTTTTGCGACACGGCACTGTGTCCTCTAAACGACAACTGCGGGGTCGTGCGAAGCTGTACCCAAACAAAATTGACATCCTTTTTTTCCCCACAAATAGAGCTTTCTTTTGGCGGTATTTGATCACCTGTTTTTTTTTTGTTTTTTTTTTGCGTTATAAACAAAAAAAAGCGACAATTTTGGAAAAAAAAAACAAATAATATTTTTTACTTTTTGCTATAATAAATATCCCCAAAAAAAGTTTAGGGCTATATATATTCTTCTACATATTTTTGTAGAATAAGCGTATATTGATTGGTTTGCACAAAAGTTATAGCGTCTACAAAATAGGGGATAGATTTATGGCATTTTTATTATTTTTTTTTTTTTTTCTAGTAATGGCAGCGATCAGCGATTTTTTAGCAAAACATTGCGGCAGACAGATCGGACACTTTTGACAATTTTTTGGGACCACTGACATTTATAGAGCGATCGGAGCTAAAAAATAGCCACCGATTACTGTATAAATTTCACTGGCAGGGAAGGGGTTAACACTAGGGGGCGATCAAGGGGTTAAATGTGTTCCTTCATGTGTGTTTTAACTGCGGGGGGATGGGACTGCCTGGAGGAGGAGACCGATTGCTGTTCCTAATCTTTAGGAACAGCAGATCTGTCTCTCCTCTCCTGACAGAACGGAGATCTGTCAGTTTATATTGACAGATCTCCGTTCTCTGTCTCTGTCAGGAGCGATCGCGGATGGCATCGCACCCGCCGGCCACGCACTCCGGTGGCAAGCACCCCCTAGAGCTCTTAAAGCGGCCGACGTACCATGATGCCGATTCACCCAGGGGAGCCAACCTGCCGCAGTGTAACTGCGGCGGCTGGTACTTAAAGTGGTGTTCCGGCCGAAATTATACTTTTTAAATAAAAATACCCCTATAATACACAAGCTTAATGTATTCTAGTAAAGTTAGTCTGTAAACTAAGGTCTGTTTTGTTAGTTTATAGCAGTAGTTTGTTATATTATAAACTTACAGCAGGCCGTGGCCATCTTAAGTGTGGGCAACTGAAGCCAGACTGTATTTCTTCCTGCATCTCATCCTTGCAAATCTCGCACATGCTCAGTGCAGCACAAGCAGCGTAATAGGTTTCAGGTCAGGTTTCCATAGCAACGGCAGTGTCAGAGGAAGTTGCTGCCCCTTCCCAGAAGGCATTGCAAACAGGAAATGATGCGATGGGCCACGGCCAGGGAGGAGGAAGTGAAAAATGAATACAGCAGATATACAGTAGGTGCTGAGAAAAAAAAAATAAAAAAATATCCAATTCGTTTACAGTGCACAGTTTAGTGAGGGATGCTGAAGAGTTGTAAAAGTGGGTTGAACTCCACTTTAAGTGGTTAAGGCCCCTCTTAAAATATAAATGGGCACACTTCATGCAACAAGTTCGATGCACCAACAAATGCATGCAGAAAAGTGAATTAAAGCCAATCCTTTTTTATTTTTGGTGACATGGGACATGCCAGGGATGTACTCATGATACGCTGGTAGGTCCGTTTTAATAAACAGCTCCAGTAAAAACATTTTGTGGGGAAGAGTTAGAAACTGTCAGGTTTTTTTTTTTATCACTGTGACCCCACTGAAGAGATTTTTTATTTACTTTCACAAAATCATAAAAGGACATAAGTAAATGGATAACAGAATACAAGGCATTCAATGAGTGGGCAGGGGAAGAGGAGAGGCTGATAAAACAATACTATGGCTTCTGGGCACGAGAGCCGCAGCAGGCTGGAGAAATAGTGTGAGCTATACTACCTGGCTGAATGAAAGTGTAAAATTTACAAAAAGAAACTATCCTGGGCATGGGATACAGAAGAAATTATTATTTTTTTTATATATAGAACAGTAAGGAGTAAACACCATTTTACTGGAGTTCCGCTATAAATATTTGGCATCTTAGCTTTTCAGGGATCTTTATCTGAGTTCACCAGCCAGTTTTTTTTTTTTTGTCAGTCACCCCACTGGATTTAGATTTATATTATTATTTTCTTAGAATGCCGCAAAAGCTTAAAGTTAAACACCGGGCTATGTTTTTTTTTTCTCATGCAATGGGGCTACAGGTTAACCGCTTGTTTTATTACATAGGAGAGGACAGCAGAGATACTTATCTGAACCTCCGATCCTCCCCGCAGTCTTGAAAATAGACTGTTCCTGACATTAGCGTACAGAGAGCGCACTCCATAGAAAGGAGCAGTTCACTGCTGGACCGTGTGGTGGGGGGGGGGGGGTTTACTGAGCACCGAAGGATCACGTGAGTATAAACTTTGTGCTCTGCCCTAGAAGAAACAAGCAGTAGCCCCACTGCATGGGAATAACATTTTTGCTCGGATTTGAGCTTTAATGTGTAGATCTCAGAAATGCTATATTGGAGTTCTAATTAGTCGAGCCACCAGTAGAGTAGAAAAATTACTGGCCAACTTATGTGTCTAGTAGCACCTGTTCATAACAGAAAAATAAAATCAAATTAGTAAACTCAAGCTAGGTACACACAGGCCGAAAATCGGTGGCTAAAACTGTCAGTTTAGCAGTTACCGGCCCATGTGTCCAGATACTCGTCCATTAGAAGTTGGTCTCACAATCGACTTCTGTCGAACAAGCATACTGGACAACCATCATCCGATCAGCGCTCATAGCCATTGGATGTGTTCTGGAGGAGGGGTAGTCCCCCTGTCAGAACACAATAACTTAGTAGGGAGATCTCTGCACTAATATCGGGGGGTGTGGTGACCTGTAAGGCCTCTTTCACACGGATGATCCGTATGTCCGTTTTTCATCCATCCGTTTTCGGATGAAAAACGGACATACAGTCATCCCTATGGAGCGTCGGATGTCAGCGGTGACATGTCCGCTGACATCCGACCCGCTCCGATCCGAAAAGTGTAACGGAGGAAAAACCTACTTTTTCCTCCGTTTTCGGATCGGATCGGATGACGACGGACACTACGGACCGTCATCATCCGATCCCCCCATAGGGGAGAGCGGCGCTCTGACAGGTCCGTCGCTGCACAGTGTGCAGCGATGCACCTGTCATCTTCCTGCTCAGCGGGGATCGGCGGAGCTATCCCCGCTGAGCAAGCGGATGTTCACGGGGCGGATCATGACTGATCTGCCCCGTGTGAAAGAGGCCTAAGTTTTTTTTGTTCAAGGAGAGTTGAACGTAAAAAAAACTTTCCATGTCTACCCAACATTACAGTTTAGGAGTGCATTCACACTTGCAAATGCACCCTGCCTCTGACTACTGAGCGAACCCCAGTGAGTGTTCCCACGATAAGCTGGAAGAGGCAGTCCCATTGAAAGGAATAGGAGGCTGCTGCCTCCTGCAGCGACCACATGAGAGTGATCAGCCCTGAACACAGACTGCTTGCGAGTGTACGTGATTAGCTGAGGAGGGCAGCAGTGTCCTATTGCTTTCAATGATGCTGCCTCTAAGGCTAATCACTGGAATTGCCGCGGAGGTTCTCTCATGTAATCAATGGCAGGGTGCACTTCCAAGTGTGAATGCACCCTAAACCTTTCTTATGATTATGCTTACTTGGCAAAAGTAGTACAACACTATACAAAAAATAATGACCACATATATTACCTCTATGTTGCAACAGTACCTGACCTCACACAACAAATACCAGATCTTGAAGTGGCTGTAAAATAAGATGTCCAATCCAAATCTGTGCTCGTTATCACAAAGCCCACTTAATTCCAGCAAAAGAAAAGTGTTTTGAGGGCAAGAAAATACAACATGATACTCAGAATATTTCTGTCCCTGTGTTCAGCTGTACAATATTTCCAGAACAGGGAGACCAGTGTCACGCTGGCCACCGTCTTCATCAGTACAACCAATACAACTCATTCATCTCCTGGTCTGACTGTTACAATGGTGACCGACTTCTTGAAACATGAGTGACCTTACATAACCAACCATATTTTTCCATGTAATAATCTGCAATGAAACACAATCCAAAGTGCCACTGGCTGTATGTAAAATGAACAAAAAACAAAGAAAAATAGGTCAGCAGCCTGCGTCACTTTGATACCAGTGTATGTTTCTTTGTAAGTGGATCAAATAATTTCCACCTTCATGCTGAACACATGACATAAGCAATTAGGGCTTTTATAAAGTACTGAAAAACATCTACTAAATCCATGTGTGCTTTGTTTCAAAATTAATATGATTTGATGATGGCGGTTGGAAGCTAAATTTCACGCGAGTTATCTGGATAGACTAAAGGCTACAGGAGAATCAGTTACTATAAACCTGTATGAAAAAATAAATAAATGAATGCGGCACTATCACCAATTGTTTATCTGTGAGTAATAACCATTGTCTGTGTACTGATGTTGCATATGTTTGCAGCAATCATCAAATAATCAGAAAAATCTTACAATGAATCATGCAAGCATAATAATATTATTCTTGATATCACTAGAAAAAAAAAGCCTTTGAAAATTCCTTTGCCATAACTCCATCAGTATCACCAGCAAAGCAGCTTCATTATTATCCCATTAACCACTTTACCCCCTTCCTGACCAGAGCACTTTTTGCGATTCAGCACTGCGTCGCTTTAACTGACAATTGCACGGTTGTGCGACGTGGCTCCCAAACAAAATCAACGTCCTTTTTTCCCGCAAATAGAGCTTTCTTTTGGTGGTATTTCATCACCCCTGCAGT
Source organism: Aquarana catesbeiana (assembly GCF_042186555.1). Taxonomy (NCBI): domain Eukaryota; kingdom Metazoa; phylum Chordata; class Amphibia; order Anura; family Ranidae; genus Aquarana; species Aquarana catesbeiana. The sequence continues at coordinate 178,710,723 of NC_133325.1, read as the reverse complement.
TTTTCTTTTTTGTGCTATAAACAAAAAAGAGCGTCAATTTTGAAAAAAAAAAAAGCATTATTTTTTACATTTTGCTATAATAAATATCCCCCAAAAATATTTTTTTTTCTCAGTTTAGGCTGATACGTATTCTTCTACATATTTTTGGTAAAAAAAAAATTATATATATATATATATATATATATATATATATATATATATATATATATATATATATATATATATATATATATATATATATATATATATATATATTTTCGCAATAAGCATTTATCGATTGGTTTGCGCAAAAGTTATAGCGTTTACAAAATAGGGGATAGTTTTATGGCATTTTTATTAATAATTTATTTTTTTTTTTACTAGTAATGGCGGCGATCAGCGATTTTTATCGCGACTGCAACATTATGGCGGACACATCGGACATTTTTGACACATTTTTGGGACCATTGTCATTTATAGAGCAATCAGTGCTATACAAATGCATTGATTCCTGTGTAAATGACATTGGCAGTGAAGGGGTTAACCACTAGGTGGCAGTGTAGGGGTTAAGTGTGTCCTGGGGAGTGTTTCTAACTGTGGGGGGGGGGGAGGGGCTGTGTGTGGCACGTCACTGACCTCTGCTTCCGATCACAGGGAGCAGAGATCAGTGACACTGTCACTAGGCAGAACGGGGAGATGCTTGTTTACATTAGCATCTCCCCGTTCTTCCTCTCTGTGAGACGATCGCGGGTATCCCCGCGGACATCGAGTCCGCGGGACCCCGACTCACGGAGTTTGCCGCTGGCGCCGCTTCTTAAAGGGCAATGTACAGGTACGAGATTCTGCCTGTATGTGCCATTCTGCCGCAGTATATCTGCGTGAGGCGGTCGGCAAGTGGTTAACCACTTGCTTACTGGGCACTTAAAACTCCCTCCTGCCCAGATTTTCTGCTTTCAGCGCTGACGCACTTTGAATGACAATTGCGCTGTCATACAACACTGTACCCAAATGAAATTTTTATCATTTTTTTCCCACAAATATAGCTTTCTTTTGGTGTTATTTAATCACAGCTGGGATTTTTATTTTTTGCTAGACAAATAAAAAAAAGATGGAAAATTTTGAAAAAAAAAAAAAAAATCATGTTTCATAGTTGTTATAAAATTTTGCAAACAGGTAATTTGTCTCCTTCATTGATATGCGCTGATGAGGCGGCACTGATAGGCTGCACTGATGGGCACGGATAGGCACAGTTAAGGCGACACTGATAGGCACAGATAAGGCGGCACCGATGGCCACTGATGGGGGGCACTGATGGGTAGTGGTGGGTGACACTGATGTGCAGCACTGTTGTGGCAGATTGTGGGCGCTGATGGGTGGCACTGCTGCCTATTGCTAGGTGTCACTGGCAGGGGGCACAGATGATTGCCGTGATCAGGATGGATGTCCCTCTCGCGGCCGACGGTGATCGGCTTTTATTTCCTCCTCACGCTGTCAGCGCGAGGAGAAAAAAATAGCCGATTACCGGCTCTGTTTACATTACATGATCAGCTGTCATTGGCTGACAGCTGATCATGTGGTAAGGGGTCGGGACCGACCCCTTACTCCGATCTGTGATCAGGCGTGTCTCGCGCGCGCCCTGCAGGGGGCGCACAGGACGCTCGCGCATGGGACGACGTCAATAGACGTAGTCCCGGCAATGTAGGTCCGCGCTGTTGCCGTCATTTGGCAATAGCGCGGATCTGAAGAGGTTAAAGAAGAAAAGAATGTGCTCTGCATTTCAAGATTTCATAATTTGCCACGTCACGAATGTTAATTCTCCATTACGAACGCTAGTTTACATGACCAACCGCTTCTGGCTCGTCCTTGCTTCAGAGCATGCGTGTTTGTACTTTGGACTTTTGTCCGACGGACTTGTATACACACGCTCGGAAAATCTGACAGACATTTTCCGACAACAAGACATTTGTCTGCGGAAAATTTTAAAGCCTGTCATCCAACATTTGTCCGCAGAAAATCCGACAATTGTCCAATGGAGCGTACAAACGATCGCATTTTCTGCCAACAGCCTGTCATCGTGTGTACGAGGCTTTAGAGTCCATATAGTTCATGTTGTAAAGCACTGCACAAACTGTTGGCGCTATATAAATCCTGTATAATAACAACAACAACAACAACAACAACAACAGTGAATGTGGTAGTCCCATACAACTTGTGATATATACAACGCATCCGGAAAGTATTCATATATCGCTTCACTTTTTCCACATTTTATGTTAGGTTACAGCCTTATTCCGAAATGGATTAAATTCATTAGTTTCCTCAAAATTCTACAGTCAAAACCCCATAATGACAATGTGAAAGAAGTTTGTCTGAAATCTTGTGCAAATGTATTAAAAAAAAAAAAAATCCCATGTACATAAGTATTCACAGCCTTTGCTCAATACTTTGTTGAAGCACCTTTGGCACTAATTACAGCCTCAAGTCTTTTGAGTATGATGCTACAAGCTTGGCACACCTATTTTTGGGCAGTTTCTCACATTCTTTGCAGGACCTCTCAAGTTCCATCAGGTTGGATGATGAGTGTCGGTGCACAGCCATTTTCAGGACTCTCCAGAGATCAATTGGGTTTAAGTTTGGGCTCTGGCTGGGCCACTCAAGGACATTCACAGAGTTGTCCCATAGCCACTCTTTTGTTATCTTGGCTGTGTACTTAGGGCCGTTGTCCTGTTGGAAGATGAACCTTCAGCCCAGTCGGAGGGCCAGAGCGCTCTGGAGCAGGTTTTCATTAAGGATGTCTCTGTACATTGCTGCATTCATCTTTCCCTCAATCCTGACTAGTCTCCCAGTTCCTGCCACTGAAAAACATCCCCACAGCATGATACTGCCACCATGCTTCACTGTTAGGATGGTATTGGCCAGGTGATAAGCAGTGCCTGGTTTCCTCTAGACCTGACGCTTGCCATTCAGGCCAAAGAGTTCAACCTTTGTTTCATCAGACCAGAGAATTTTGTTTCTCATGGTCTGAGAGCCCTTCAGGTGTCGTTTGGCAAACTACAGGCGGGCTGTCATGTGCCTTTTACTGAGAAGTGGCTTCCGTCTGGTCACTGTACCATACAGGCCTGATTGGTGGTGTGCGGCAGAGATGGTTGTTCTTCTGGAAGGTTCTCCTCTCGCCACAGAGAAATGTTGGAGCTCTGTCAGAGTGACCATAGGGTTCTTGGTCACCTCCCTGATTAAGGCCCTTCTCCCCTGATCGCTCAGTTTGGCCAGGCGGCCCGCTCTAGGAAGAGTCCTGGTGGTTCCAGACTTCTTCCATTTACGGATGATGGAGTCCACGGTGCTCATTGGGACCTTCAATGCTGCAGAAATATTTGTGTACTCTTCCCCAGATCTGTGCCTCAATACAATCCTGTTTCAGAGGTCTATAGACTTGGACTTCATGGCTTGGTTTGTGCTCTGACATGCACTGTTACCCGTGGGACCTTATATAGACAGGTGTGTGCCTTTTGCTAATCATGTCAAATCAACTGAATTTACCACAGGTGGACTCCAATCAAGTTGTAGAAATATCTCAAGGATGATCAGTGGAAACAGGATGCACCTGAGCTCAATTTTGAATGTCATGACAAAGGCTGTGAATACTTATCCACATGTGATTTTTTTTTCGTTTTTTATTTTTAATAAATTTGCAAAGATTTCAAACAAACTTCTTTCGCATAGTCATTATGGGGTATTATTTGTAGAATTGTGAGGAAAATAATGAATTTAATCCATTTTGGAAAAAGGCCGTAACACAACAAAATGTGGAGAAAGTGTAGCGCTGTGAATACTTTCCAGATGCACTGTTGTTGGAAGGCAACATGGTTTAATAACATATATTTCTGGAGTTTTACTGCCTGGTTGATACATTCATTTGGCCTATGTTGGAAAATGTCGTCTTGGAAGACCAGTACAGAAAGTTTAGCCAGCAGGGTGTTCGTAACAAGGAGTCAAAAATGAGAATTCATATCTTAACAGAATGTTCTCACCTAGGACTCCTGATGTTATGTACGGGGGTAGAGCAGGGTGGATTTGCTTTGTAAACTTTGTGCTCATGAGTTTACATACCCTGGCAGAATTTATGATTTCATGACCATTTTTTAGAGAATATGAATAACACAAAAACTTTTCTTTCACTCATGGTTATTGTTTTACTGAAGCCATTTATTATCAATCAACTGTGTTTACGCTTTTTAAATCATAATCACAACAGAAACTACCCAAATAACCTTGATCAAAAGTTTACATACCCCAGTTCTTAATACCGTGTATTGCCCCCTTTAACATCAATAACAGCTTGAAGTCTTTTGTGGTATTTGTGGATGAGGCTCTTTATCTCTTGGCGAAAAGCCTCCATTTGGGTAGTTTCTGTTGTGATTACGATTTAAAAAGAGAAAAAACAGTTGATTGACAATAAATGGCTTCAGCCAAACACTAACAATGAGTGAAAGAAAAGTTTTTATGTTATCATTCATATGGAAAATCATTCTCTGAAAAATGGCCAAGAAATCATAAATTCTGCCAGGGTATGTAAACTTATGAGTATGTGAACTGTAAATCATGTCGATTTAAATCACTAGTAAAACGGCTTGATTTAAATCATCATTTTTAAAGAGCAACTGTCATCTCTGTCCCACAGCGGCTTCTCTTCTGACCCGCTGTTGACTCACCGACAGTCCTATTCACTATAATGGGGCAGCTGGTGATGTAGCAGTGACACAACAAGGTGAGGGACGTGGTGTCAGCAGATGAGTGGATGCCCACTAACAGGCGCTGCCATGATGGCTATGAAATGACAGGTGCTCTTTAAAATGTAAGGAATTATTCTTGCTGGTAGTTAGGTGTCCGTTTATGAAGCAGTGAAATCTATTCACTGCTTCGTTCTCCGGCATTCACAGTGAAGAATCTTCTCCTCTGTGTGCCAGTTTATGAAGCGGTGTAGATCGCTTCACCTTTGGAGGAGTGAAGTGATCTACAAATGCTTCAAATAGTGGAGAACGGCCCCTGATACTGTAATCTCGTGAGACTTTACGGGATTACAGCACCAGATGTCAGTTTATCAAGCAGTGATAAATTATCACCGCTCAACGGCGTGGATTAATGTTAATAAAATAATGTGTCCCCCTACATTATACACATATGTATACACACACACACACTATATATACATGTATACACACACACACACATGATATATATATACATATACACATTATATGTATATATGTATAAATATGTATACACATAAATATGACAGGGGGACATGCTTACAGTGTTGGGGGGTCTGAACGAGGCATAAGGAAGTTAAAAATCTTCCTCCTTCCCCCTCAGATCCCCCCAGATTTCCTCTTCACTCCCCGATTCACCACCTCTGAGCTGGTGAACCTGGGAGTGTGAATTCTGACACAGATCGCCAGTGAAGCGGTGAGATCACCGCTTCATAAACTGGCCGTTACTGTGTCATTCAATGAGGATTCTCCGTGTGTAGAGATAATCGGCGGGAGAACAAGTTCAAACATGTTCTCCCCCGATTATCACTGTTTCATAAACTGTTTATGGACTGTGATCTGCGGTGATCCTCGGGATCACCGCTGATCACTGCTTCATAAACGGACACCTTAGAATCTTTAATATTTGCAAACAAAATTAGAGAAAATTGAGTACTGTCCGTGATACTTTTTTTATTTGCACTAACATACAATTTTTCAGGACAAGCTTTCGGGGTATGTCCCCTTCTTCAAGGTCCAAGCAGTACTGACTCACAAATTTTTAAGCAGAATGTTAAAGGAGAAAAAAAAAAAAAAAAGAGAAAACCAAACACATACAAATCAATGGTAATAAAGATAGCAGCAGAGTTAGTGAGATAGATAAGACAGAGGGAGAGCTAGGGGGGAATGGGGGGGGGGGAATGCTAGTCACAGAGGGGTCGTAAAACTTTAGCATAATGTGTAAGGAAACCAATATCTAAATTCAGGCCATTGTTCTTCGTGTCAAAAAGAAGTATCATTCTTAGTTCAAACGTTTTCCTTTCCTGGATAGTTCTGAAATTCCCTTTAAGAAATAAGACATTGAGGTCTTCTATAGTGTGGTCCGATTGTGAGAAATGATGTCCCACAGGTGTGCATAAACTGTCTTCTTTATGTTCTTTGATGGTATGTCTGTGGTTTTCTCTTTTTTTTTTTTTTTTTTTCTCCTTTAACATTCTGCTTAAAAATTTGTGAGTCAGTACTGCTTGGACCTTGAAGAAGGGGACATACCCCGAAAGCTTGTCCTGAAAAATTGTATGTTAGTGCAAATAAAAAAAGTATCACGGACAGTACTCAATTTTCTCTGTCACAATTGCACTAATACGGCTACAATCAAATCAAACAAAATTAAAAATTTCCTATTTAGAACAATAAGCTTTCAGGTTCGTAAAACTGCAATTCACTAAAGTTTGTAGTGGTGCATAGATTTGCAAAACAATGGGATAAAGGAATATTACTGAACTTTGTTTTATCTCATGGTTACTGTGAAATTGTGTGAATGTATCAATGCAGTACATTTTATCTCAGCTTGCAGAGCTTGGATTCATTGAATGAGTTTACCAAAAATGTAAATATTGCAGAATATACAGCCTCATGCTACATTTCATGCTGAATAAACTAAAATTATTAATGTATCTTAAATAGAATACTATCTTTAGATAGATTTTTATCCAAAAGCATTTTGTTAAAATAAATTTTAATAAAAATCCAGTTTAATTTTTTTTTTTTTTTTTTTTTAAGTAAAAAAAAAATTGAAATTGGAAAAAAAAAAAAAAAAAAAAAAAAAAATTGATTTTTTTTTTTTTTTAAATCATTGATTTTTATCCAACCTGGGGTAGAGGAACACCAGATAAGACCTCCTGGGGATGTGTGAATTAAAATTACTTTCCTGAGTACACCAGTTGTTACTGAAGGATGACCCAAGTTAGAGCTAAACGATTAATCGTTAAGAATCAAAATCGAGATTCTTTTCCCTTCCCGATCTTAAAACAGCATTTCTTGATTCTAACTAACAAGTGCAAAAAGTTCTGTGACAGCTGAAAAAAAAAAAAAAAATCCAGGCAGCCTGCTATGTTTTGGATAACTATAAACAAAGTAACATTTCGTTCTTAGATCAAAAGAATGTAATTGGTCTGTGGATGAGGGAAGTTTAACCCCTAAAGCAGAGTTCCAACCCAAAAGTGAAACTTACGCTCATTTGCCTGCTCCCCCCTCCGGTGCCACATTTGGCACCTTTCGGGGGGGCGGATACCTGTCTTTCACAGGTATCCCGATACCACTTCCGGGAGTCCGGGCAGCAGCCTTTGACATCTTTGTCATCACTGGGGCTCCCTCCTCCTTCCCCTGCCGCCGGGCCAGTAAGAGAGGAGCGGAGCCTCACGCATGCGCAGTAGGGTTCCTGGCGTGAAGCCGTAACGCTACACCTGACAGCTGATGGAAACATGAGCTGCGGTGCCGACATCCCTAAACTCCAGGACAGGCAAGTGTCCTACTGTATTATTAAAAGCCAGCAGCTGCAGTATGTGTAGCTGCTAGCTTTTAAATTTTTGCAGCGGAGGGCGGACCTCCACTTTAAAGACTAAACCTTTTTTCAGCATAGACTCTAGAGAATAAAAAGGTGGTTGTTGCAATATTTTATGTCACACTGTATTTGCACAGCGGTCTTTCAAATGCAATTTTTTTGGAAAAAATACACTTTAGTTTTTATTTTTTTTTTAAATTCTTTAAACCTTAAAGTTAGCCCTTTTTTTTTTTGTATAATGTGAAAGAGGAGGTTTCGCTGCGAGAATCAATCTTTATTCTAAGCAAACAAATCGCAAAATTTTAGCCAAAATCGTGCAGCTTTAACCCGGGTCAAATAGCGGTGATTCATGGATGAATGCTGCCCCTAGTCGAGACTACAGCATCCTTCCTGGAGGATGGGCACAAGAAGAATATACTTCCTGGTGATCAGGAAGGACTGCTTCTAATGGATTTTTCATTGGACAGACGGCTATACAGAATGTTTGTGTTGGTGGTGTCTGGGTGAGCTTTAGGCTCGGTTCACACTGGGGCGACTTGGGATCCGACTTGTATGCCCTCAAGTCGCCCCAAGTCGCCCCAGAAAGAGATTCACATTTAAGTGAATGGGAGCGTCTTAATAGACACTACTGAGGTCGCTCCGACTTCAGAGCATACTCCCTGTACTACTTTGATCCGACTTTGATCCGACTTCAGTCTATTGACTATCATTGAAGTCGGATCGCCGTCTCGCATGATCCGACTTCGGCATGCGACTTGTGCTCAGATGATCTTGAGGGGGAACTCCGCGCCAAATTTTAAATAAAAATCCGGCATGGGTTCCCCCTCCAGGGGCATACCAGGCCCTTGGGTCTGGTATGGACCTTGAGGGAAACCCCCTACGCCGAAAAAAACTGCGTGGGGGGTCCCCCCCCAATCCATACCAGACCCTTATCCGAGCACGCAGCCCGGCCGGACAGGAATGGGGGTGGGGACGAGCGCCCCCCCCTCCTGAACCGTACCAGGCCGCATGCCCTCAACATGGGGGGGTTGGTGCCTTGGGGGAGGGGGGCGCGCTGCGCCCCCCCCACCCCAAAGCACCTTGTCCCCATGTTGATGAGGACAAGGGCCTCTTCCCGACAACCCTGGCCGTTGGTTGTCGGGGTCTGCGGGCGGAGGGCTTATCGGAATCCGGGAGCCCCCTTTAATAAGGGGGCCCCCAGATCCCGGCCCCCCACCCTATGTGAATGAGTATGGGGTACATCGTACCCCTACCCATTCACCTAGGGAAAAAGTGTCAATTTAAAAAAAAAACACTACATAGATTTTTAAAGTATTTTATTAGACAGCTCCGGGGGTCTTCTTCCGTCTTCGGGGGTCTTCTCCGCGCTCTCCGGGTCTTCTGCCGGGCTGCTCCGCTATTTTCTGCTCTTTTGCCGCTCTTTTGCTATAGCGGAGGAGCCCGGTCTGCTGCCTTCTTCTCTTCGGGGGTCTCTCCGGTTCTTCTCCGCGCTCTCCGGGTCTTCTGCCGGGCTCCTCCGCTCTCTTCTGCCGCTCTTTTGCTAAAGCGGAGGAGCCCGGTCTTCCGTCTTCTGCCCTCTTTTCTCCTGATGTTGACACGATGCTCTCTGGGGCTGGAATGCACTCTGAGCGCTCCGCTCTGACTTATATAGGTGGTGACCACGCCCCCTTATGCCGTCACAGTCCCTGGGCATGCTGGGACTGTGACGTTTTAGGGGCGTGGTCATCGCCCAATGACCACGCCCCCTTATGCAGTCATAGTCCCAGCATGCCCAGGGACTGTGACGGCATAAGGGGGCGGGGTCACCGCCTATATAAGTCAGAGCAGAGCGCACAGAGAGCATTCTAGCCGGAGAGAGCGTCGTGTCAACATCAGAAGAAAAGAGGGCAGAAGACGGAAGACCGGGCTCCTCCGCTTTAGCAAAAGAGCGGCAGAAGAGAGCGGAGGAGCCCGGCAGAAGACCCGGAGAGCGCGGAGAAGAACCGGAGAGACCCCCGAAGTCGGAAGAAGACCCCGGAGCTGTCTAATAAAATACTTTAAAAATCTATGTAGTGTTTTTTTTTTAAATTGACACTTTTCCCTAGGTGAATGGGTAGGGGTACGATGTACAGAAATGGAAATAATGTAATAAATTCAGCGCTGACTGATATGACAATATAAATGCAGGCAGGCACTAAGGTCAACTCAAAAAATACCTCAAAAACATGTATATAAATAAAAAGTGCTGCGCAAATAAGAATCCATAAACAACTAATAAAAAATTGTAGTGTGGTAACAGTATGAAAGAGCAGGAACCACCGGTGACAATAAGTATCTGGATGGTGACTTTATCCCTCCACCACTCTTAGATGGCCCCTCACCTCAGATATTCGACCTGAAACAGGTCACACCGCTTTAAGGATTGAATGGATCAGTCTTTATAATACTCCTTCACTTCCTTCAGCTCAGAATGCTCAGTAGGCAGATGATGAATATAGAATAAGATAAAAAGTAGCAGCCACTTCACCTTCCTCCACTCTCCAGGAGAGAGCGGTGTGACCTGTTTCAGGTCGAATATCTGAGGTGAGGGGCCATCTAAGAGTGGTGGAGGGATAAAGTCACCATCCAGATACTTATTGTCACCGGTGGTTCCTGCTCTTTCATACTGTTACCACACTACAATTTTTTTATTAGTTGTTTAGGGGTACGATGTACCCCATACTCATTCTCATAGGGTGGGGGGCCGGGATCTGGGGGCCCCCTTATTAAAGGGGGCTCCCGGATTCCGATAAGCCCCCACCCGAAGACCCCGACAACCAATGGCCAGGGTTGTCGGGAAGAGGCCCTTGTCCTCATCAACATGGGGACAAGATGCTTTGGGGTGGGGGGGCCGCAGCGCGCCCCCCTCCCCCAAGGCACCAACCCCCCCATGTTGAGGGCATGCGGCCTGGTACGGTTCAGGAGGGGGGGGGGGGGGGCGCTCGCTCGTCCCCACCCCCATTCCTGTCCGGCCGGGCTGCGTGCTCGGATAAGGGTCTGGTATGGATTGGGGGGACCCCCCACGCCGTCCTTTCGGCGTAGGGGGGTTCCCCTCAAGATCCATACCGGACCCAAGGGCCTGGTATGCCCCTGGGGGGGAACCCATGCCGGATTTTTATTTAAAATTTGGCGCGGAGTTCCCCCTAAGATTCATACCAAACACAGTGGCGGGGATCCAAGTCGGATCCCCGTTCATTGAAAGTCGGATCCACAAGTCGTGTTGAAGTCGGGTTGAAGTCGCGTTGCAAAGTCGCGTTGAAGTCGTGTTGCCCCTGTGTGAATCGAGCCTTAAGGCTGCATTCACACGACAGTTTTAAATCTAAATCCGATTTGACAGCGCTGAGGTGTGAATGACAAAAAGCGGGACTCGCATTGCAGCACGATTTATCGCATGGCAATCACGGCAGACCCACACCGCGATTTGAGGTGTCATTCAAGGCATCGCGAATGTGAGTCACCTCGGCGATGTCAAACCGCGGGCAGATCCGCGGCAAATCTGCCCGCGATTCAAAATGCTGTAGTGCGAATGCAGCCTGTTTTATATGCTCTGTAATATTATTTTAGTGTTTCATGTTAGAATTTATTTAACCATGAAGTATAAATGCTAACATGCTTATTTAAAGAGGAGTTCCACCCAGGGGCTCCATTAAAAAAAAAAAAAAAATTAAAAGTCAGCAGCTACAAATACTGCAGCTGCTGACTTTTAATTGGACACTTACCTGTCCCTGGGTCCAGCGATGTGGGGGATCGAAGCCCTGCTCGTCCCCCCCCTTCGCTCGTCGGCGCCGGCATTTCAACTGTGGGTGCCGGGCTGTGGCTTCACAGCCTGGCACCCACTGCGCATGCGCAAGCGGCGCCGCGCGCCGTGATTGACCGCTCAATCACCTGGGACCTGTAATGGGTCCCAGATGATTGACAGGAGGGAAGGAGCAGAGCCGAGCCCTTCCTGTGCCGAGGGGGAAGTGATGTCACCAGTCCAGGCAAAAGGAAGAGGCAGACTACGAGGGACCACCTAGCAACAGGCATTTAGAGGTAAGTAAAAAAAAAAAAAAAAATATTCAAATTTTGTTTGTTTTTTTTTTTTTTTACAATTTTTCAGGTATTTTTGTTTTTTTGGGTGGAACCCCACTGTTTTATAATTAGCATTATTGTGTACCATCACCATTAAATTTATCAGAGCTTTGATAGAACAGCTAACTATACGAAAAGTTAATACATAGTTATAATAAGTAGGGGAAATCCAAAACCACCCCAGATTTATTTCATGCGCTGTAGCACTCCTAGGTACAGTAAGTGCAGCAAAAACGTGCTAGTAGAAAACACCTCCACCATGGTGAATCCCTTTTGGGCAAACGCTGCCCTCACTGTATTGACCCCATGACAAAGGTCAATATGCACTCAAACACTAAACTGACTTTTCATTTGATCTCAAGGCAGCTGGGACCATAGTCACAAAAAAAAAAAAAAAAAAAAAAAAAAAAAAAAAAAAAAAAAAAAAAAAAAAACAAAACAAAACAAAAAACACACACACACACACACACACACACACACACACACACACACTCTACGCAGTGAAGGACTGAAATCCTGCAGCGCCTGCAAAGTCCCGCTGCTTAAGAAAGCACTTTTACAGGCCCATCTGAAGTTTGCTAATGAACATCTGAATGATTCCGAGGAGAATTGGGTGTAAGTGTTGTGGTCAGATGAGACCAAAATCAAGCTCTTTGACATCAACGCAACTCGCTGTGTTTGGAGGAGGAATGTTGCCTATGACCCCAAGAATACCATCCCCACCGTCAAACATGAAGGTGGAAACATTATGCTTTGGGGATGTTTTTCTGCTAAGGGGACAAGACAACTTCACCGCATAAAAGGGACGATGGACGGGGCCATGTACCGTCATATCTTGGGTGAGCACCTCCTTCCCTCAGCCAGGACATTGAAAATGGGTCGTGGATAGGTATTCCAGCATGACAAGGACCCAGGCAACAAAGGAGTGGCTCAAGAAGAAGCACATTGAGGTCCTGGAGTGGCCTAGTGAGTCTCCAGACCTTAATCTCATAGAAAATATGTGGAGGAAGCTGAAGGTTTGAATTACCAAACATCAGCCTCGAAACATTAATGACTTGTAGAGGATCTGCAAAGAGGATTGGGAAAAATCCCTCCTGAGATGTGTGCTAATCTGGTGGCCAACTTCAAGAAATGTCTAACCTCTGTGATTGCCAACAAGGCTTTTGCAACCATGTACTAAGTCATGTTTTGTGAATATTTCACTCATTAAAATGCAAATCAATTGATAACTTTTTTTGAAATGCGTTTTTCTGGATTTTTTTGTTATTCTGTCTCTCACTGTTAAAATAAACCTACCATTAAAATTATAGACTGATCATTTCTTTGTCAGTGGGCAAACATACAAAATCAGCAGGGGATCAAATAATTTTCCCTCACTGTGTGTAATATATATATCATATATATCACATACATACACACATATACACACACACACAATCTCACAAAAGTTAGTACACCCCTCACATTTTTGTAAATATTTTATTATATCTTCTCATTTGACAACACTGAAGAAATTACACTTTGTTACAATGTAAAGTAGTGAGTGTACAGCTTGTATAACAGTGTAAATTTGCTGTCTCCTCAAAATAACTCAACACACAGCCATTAATGTCTAAACTGCTGGCAACAAAAGTGAGTACACCCCTAAGTGAAAATGTCCAAACTGGGCCCGAAGTGTCAATATTTTGTGTGTCCACCATTATTTTCCAGCACTGCCTTAACCCTCTTAAGCTTCACAGGTTACCACTGGAGTCCTCTTCCACTCCTCCATGACGACATCACAGAGCTGGTGGATGTTACGCCGCGTACACACGGCCGGACTTTTCGACCAACCTTGTCCGACGGAACGAATCCGTTGGACAATTCGACCGTGTGTGGGCTTCATCGGACCTGCAGCGGACCTTTTCTGTCGAAAATGTGACCGACTTTAAATTTAGAACAGGTTTCAAATCTTTCCGACGGACTCGAGTCCGGTCGAAAAATCCGTTCGTCTGTATGCTAGTCCGACAGACGAAAACCGGCGCTAGGGAAGCTATTGGCTACTGGCTATGAACTTCCTTATTCTAGTCTGGTCATATGTCATCACGGTCGAATCCGTCGGACTTTGGTGTGATTGTGTGTAGACAAGTCCGATTCTACGGAAGTCTGTCGAAAGTCCACCAAAAAGTCAGACGTGATTCAGTCCGTCGAAAGTGCGGTTGTGTACACAGCATTAGAGAACTTGCGCTCCTCCACCTTCTGTTTGAGGATGTACAACAGATGCTCAATAGGGTTTAGGTCTGGAGATTTGCTTGACCAGTCCATCACCTTTACCAAGGCAGTGGTCGTCTTGGAGGTGTGCGTTGGGGTTGTTATGTTGGAATACTGCCCTGCGGCCCAGTCTCCAAAAGGGGGGGGGGGGGATCACGTTCCTGCTTCAGTATCTCACAGTACATGTTGGCATTCATGGTTCCCACAATGATCTGTAGCTCCCCAGTGCCAGCAGCATTAATGCAGCCCCAGACCATGACACTCCCACCACCATGCTTGACTGTAGGCAAGACACACCTTTGTCTTCGTACTCCTCACCTGGTTGCCGCCACACACGCTTGACACCATCTGAACCTAATAAGTTTATCTTGGTCTCATCAGACCACACAGCATGGTTCCAGTAATCCATGTCCTTGGCCTGCTTATCTTCAGCAAACTGTTTGTGTGCTCTCTTGTGCATCATCTTTAGAAGAGGCTTCCTTCTGGGACGACAGCCATGCAGATTCATTTGATGCAGTGTGCGGCGTTATGGTCATAGCACTGACAGGCTGACCCCCCACCCCTTTACCCTCTGCAGCAATGCTGGCAGCACTCATACGTCTATTTCCCAAAGACAACCTCTGAATTAGATGCTGAGCATGTACACTAAACATCTTTGGTGGACCATGACGAGGCCTGTTCTGAGTGGAACCTGTCCTGTTAAACTGCTGTATGGTCTTGGCCACTGTGCTGCAGCTCGGTTCAGGGTCTTGGCAATCTTCTTATAGCCTAGGCCATCTTTATGTAGAGCAACAATTCTTTTTTTCAGATCTTCGGAGAGTTCTTTGCCATCAGGTGCCATGTTGAACTTCCAGTGACTAGTATGAGAGAGTGAGAGCGACAACACCAAATTTAACACACCTGCTCCCCATTCACACCTGAGACCTTGTAACACTAAAGAGTCACATGGCACTGGGGAGGGAAACTGGCTAATTGGGCTCAATTTGGACATTTTCACTTAGGGGTGCTCACTTTTGTTGCCAGCAGTTTAGACATTAATGGCTGTGTGTTGAGTTATTTTAAGGGGACAGCAAATTTACACTGTTATACAAGCTGTACTTTACATTGTAGCAAAGTGTCATTTCTTCAGTGTTGTCGCATGAAAAGATATAATAAAATATTTACAAAAATGTGAGGGGTGTACTAACTTTTGTGAGATAGATTATATATATATATATATATATATAAAAAAGGGCGTCGGGCAGCGCCGCCCTCTTTCCACAGGCGTCGGACAGCGCCGCCCCCTTTCCACAGGCGTCGGACAGCGCCGCCCCCTTTCCACAGGCGTCGGACAGCGCCGGCCCCTTTCCACAGGCGTCGGACAGCGCCGGCCCCTTTCCACAGGCGTCGGACAGCGCCGGCCCCTTTCCACAGGCGTCGGACAGCGCCGGCCCCTTTCCACAGGCGTCGGACAGCGCCGGCCCCTTTCCACAGGCGTCGGACAGCGCCGGCCCCTTTCCACAGGCGTCGGACAGCGCCGGTCCCTTTCCACAGGCGTCGGACAGCGCCGGCCCCTTTCCACAGGCGTCGGACAGCGCCGGTCCCTTTCCACAGGCGTCGGACAGCGCCGGCCCCTTTCCACAGGCGTCGGACAGCGCCGGCCCCTTTCCACAGGCGTCGGACAGCGCCGGCCCCTTTCCACAGGCGTCGGACAGCGCCGGCCCCTTTCCACAGGCGTCGGACAGCGCCGGCCCCTTTCCACAGGCGTCGGACAGCGCCGGCCCCTTTCCACAGGCGTCGGACAGCGTAAATTGAGCCCATACCACACAATACAGAGCAGTGTGCAAGAAGCGCATACACAGACAGTACAGTCCTATACAGCAGAGGTAGGCAACCTGGGGGCCTCCAGCTGTTGCAGAACTACAAGTCCCATCATGCCTCTGGGAGTACTTGTAACTGCTGACTTTGCAATGCCTCATGGGAAATGTAGTTCCACAACAGCTGCAGGTCCTCAGGTTGCCCACCTCTGCTATACAGCATAGAGAACAGGGACACTCACAATCCTCCCCATCCACAACACAGAGACAGCAGGGTGCTGTGCATGCTGGGACGTGGAGTTCCAGAGTATCAAGTGAGCCAATAAGTTCCTGATACCCAGTGCTGAGCCTACAGCCACTTACCTACCTCACCGTCTACTACACGAGGGGACAAGCTCCTCACCTTCCAATCTCCATACTTCATCGCCGCCCCCCCACAACCTCAGAGGATGGGGCAGCCCGTGCTGGCGCGGGAACCTCCAGTCAGCCTCTCGTGTGTCAGCCCAGCCTCGGGTCTTACCAACTTACACACAGGAGGGGGGTGTGTGCACTCTTATGGGGTACTTTTTTCCTACTCTTAGGCCAGCTTCATTAATTGATCGTTCATATATTTATTATATATCGTGTTAGAGCTCCTAGTGTCCATAAACTGAATCACCAGTGTGTGTATAGACCCAGGATTTTACGCCCCCCACCGCAACTGGAGTTATGAGCCAGTCCGCTCTGAGACGCCCGGCCGTTGTTGGCGGGTAATTTGTAGTGTGACTGAGGAGAGTCACCTCATAACACCTCGGGGAACCGGATCTGTTGCCGAACCGGAGACTGGGCTGACACGGCCTACACCCGTTCCCTCTATTGGGAGAGGGTGGGTGATGGGGGTCTGGAGGGAGAAGTCAAGGTGTGTGTGTTCTGACATCACTGTGTGATCAGCATCATCGGCGTGCGCAGCCTATTACATTAGGGTGTGCACCCCAAAGCTCAAACACACATTGTGTGTATAGATGTGTATATATATCTATACACACACTGTATTACCAAAAGTATTGGGACTGGGACACCTGCCTTTACACGCACATGAACTTTAACCAGTTGCCGACTGCCGCACGACGATATACGTTGGCAGAATGGCACGGGCAGGCAAAAAGACTTACAGGTACGTCCTTGCCTTCCCGCGGGGGGTCCCATCGGACACACCCCCCCCCCAGTACCTGCGGCGGTCGGATTCTCGTCAGGGGCGATCAAAGGTGAGGGGGAGGCCACTCATTTGTGGCTCCCCCCTCGCGATTGCTCCTGTCGAATTAAATGCTTCCTCGGCTTCTGTATAGTAAACAGAAGCGGATGAAGTGATGTCATCTCTCCTCGGCTCGGTATTTTCCATTCGGCGCCAAGGAGAAAGACATCGATATGAGTGCACAAGCACTACACACACAGTAGAACGCGCCAGGCATACTGTATACCCCCCGATCACCCCCCCTGTCACAGTGACACCAAGCAGTTTGTTTTTTTTTTCTGATTACTGCATTGGTGTCAGTTTGTGACAGTTAGTGTGGTAGGGTAGTTAGTGGTAGCCCCCCTTTAGGTCTAGGATACCCCCCTAATAAAGTTTTAACCCCTTGATCACCCCCCGTCGCCAGTGTCACTAAGCATTTTATAGCAACAGGGACCCCCATATACTATCTAATAAATGTTTTAACCCCTTGATTGCCCCCTAGTTAACCCTTTCACCACTGATCACCGTATAACCGTTACGGATGATGCTGGTTAGTTTATTTTTGTCAGGCACCCGCCGTTTATTACCTAATAAAGGTTTAGCCCCCTGATCGCCCAGCGGTGATATAACTTAGGTTTTAGGGTCAGATACGGTCTGCGTCGCCCCAGGAAGCGTCAGGTTAGCGCCAGTACCGCTAACACCCACGCACGCAGCATAAACCTTCCTTAGTGGTATAATATCTGAACGGATCGATATCTGATCTGATCAGATCTATACTAGCGTCCCCAGCAGTTTAGGGTTCCCAAAAACACAGTGTTAGCGGGATCAGCCCAGATACCTGCTAGCACCTGCGTTTTGCCCCTCCGCCCGGCCCAGCCCACCCAAGTGCAGTATCGATCGATCACTGACACTTACAAAACACTAAACGCATAACTGCAGCGTTCGCAGAGTCAGGCCTGATCCCTGCGATCGCTAACAGTTTTTTTGGTAGCGTTTTGGTGAACTGGCAAGCACCAGCCCCAGGCAGCGTCAGGTTAGCGCCAGTAGCGATAACACCCACGCACGCACCATACACCTCCCTTAGTGGTATAGTATCTGAACAGATCAATATCTGATCCGATCAGATTTATACTAGCGTCCCCAGCAGTTTAGGGTTCCCAAAAACGCAGTGTTAGCGGGATCAGCCCAGATACCTGCTAGCACCTGCGTTTTGCCCCTCCGCCCGGCCCAGCCCACTCAAGTGCAGTATCAATCGATCACTGTCACTTACAAAACACTAAACGCATAACTGCAGCGTTCGCAGAGTCAGGCTTGATCCCTACGATCACTAACAGTTTTTTTGGTAGCGTTTTGGTGAACTGGCAAGCACCAGCAGCCTAGTACACCCCGGTCGTAGTCAAAGCAGCACTGCAGTAACACTTGGTGACGTGGCGAGTCCCATAAGTGCAGTTCCAGCTGGTGAGGTGGCAAGCACAAGTAGTGTCCCGCTGCCACCAAGAAGAAGACAAACACAGGCCCGTCGTGCCCATAATGCCCTTCCTGCTGCATTCGCCAATCCTAATTGGGAACCCCTCACTTCTGCAGCACCCGTACTTCCCCCATTCACATCCCCAACCAAATGCAGTCGGCTGCATTAGAGGCATTTTCTTTATGTCCTCCTGAGTACCCCTACCCAATGAACCCCCCCCCCAAAAGATGTCGTGTCTGCAGCAAGCGCGGATATAGGCGTGACACCCGCTATTATTGTCCCTCCTGTCCTGACAATCCTGGTCTTTGCATTGGTGAATATTTTGAACGCTACAATACACTAGTTGAGTATTAGCGTAGGGTACAGCATTGCACAGACTAGGCACACTTTCACAGGGTCTCCCAAGATGCCATCGCATTTTGAGAGACCCAAACCTGGAACCTGTTACAGTTACAAAAAAAAGTGTAAAAAAAAATATATAAGATAAAAAAAAATAGTTGTCGTTTTATTGTTCTCTCTCTCTGTATTCTCTCTCTATTGTTCTGCTCTTTTTTACTGGATTCTATTCTGCAATGTTTTATTGTTATTATGTTTTATCATGTTTGCTTTTCAGGTATGCAATTTTTTATACTTTACCGTTTACTGTGTTTTATTGTTAACCTTTTTTTTGTCTTCAGGTACGCCATTCAGCTGCAGCGCGGATTTATTTACCTTGACAGCAACAGCGTTTACTCCCACGATATATAAAGCCGTGACTCCAGCAGAGGTGATATATGCCGAAGCATGGGGGCAGCAGGGGCGGAGGAGCGATTTGCTCCTACCTTTTGCGGGAGGATGCCCCCATGCTTCGGCATATATAAACGGTGCATATATGCCCATCATTAGAAGTGGGTGGATGAAGGGAGGTATTCTAATGGTGGGCATCCCCACCGATCAATCTCTTTTTTTCATGCAGCCCACAGGTTGCATGAAAAAAAAAAGATTATAATATATGCCCATCAAGGACCAGCAACGTACTGGTATGTTGCTGGACTTTGAGTGGTTATACCAGAATGATGCCTGCAGGTTTAGGTATCATCTTGGTATCATTCATCCAGCGGTCGGCTTTCATGTAAAAGCTATCCTAGCGGCTAATTAGCCTCTAGACTGCTTTTACAAGCAGTGGGAGGGAATGCCCCCCCCCACACCGTCTTACGTGTTTTTCTCTGGCTCTCCTGTCCCAACAGGGAACCTGAGAATGCAGCCGGTGAATCAGCCAGCTGACCATAGAGCTGATCAGAGAGCAGAGTGGCTCCAAACATCTCTATGGCCTAAGAAATCGGAAGCTACGAGCATTTCATGACTTAGATTTCGCCGGATGTAAACAGAGCCATTGGGAAAGCATTTTATCACACAGATCTTGGTGTGGTCAGATGCTTTGAGGGCAGAGGAGAGATCTAGGGTCTAATAGACCCCAATTTTTTCAAAAAAGAGTTCCTGTCATTACCTATTGCTATCATAGGGGATGTTTACATTCCCTGAGATAACAATAAAAATGATTAAAAAAAAAAATGAAAGGAACAGTTTAAAAATAAGATAAAAAAGGAAAAAAATAATAAAGAAAAAAAGCACCCCTGTCCCCCCTGCTCTCGCGCAAAGGCGAACGCAAGCGTCGGTCTGGCGTCAAATGTAAACAGCAATTGCACAATGCATGTGAGGTATCACCGCGAAGGTCAGATCGAGGGCAGTAATTTTAGCAGTAGACCTCCTCTGTAAATCTAAAGTGGTAACCTGTAAAGGCTTTTAAAAATGTATTTAGTTTGCCGCCACTGCACGTTTGTGCGCAATTTTAAAGCATGTCATGTTTGGTATCCATGTACTCGGCCTAAGATCGT
The DNA here is from genome assembly GCF_042186555.1 of Aquarana catesbeiana. NCBI lineage: Eukaryota > Metazoa > Chordata > Amphibia > Anura > Ranidae > Aquarana > Aquarana catesbeiana. Next base: position 178,690,470 of record NC_133325.1, on the reverse strand, counting down.
CTTTTTTATTTCATCAAACATTTGGGCATTATAGTGTGTTTTAGTGCATTAAAATTGAAAAAAGTGTGTTTTTTCCCCAAAAAATGCGTTTGAAAAATCAATGCGCAAATACTGTGTGAAAAAAAAAAAACGAAACACCAACTAGGGCATTTGCTTTAAAAAATATATAATGTTTGGGGGTTCAAAGTAATTTTCTTGCAAAAAAAATATTTTTTTCATGTAAACAAAAAGTGCCAGAAAGGGCTTTGTCTTCAAGTAGTTAGAAGAGTGGGTGATGTGTGACATAAGCTTCTAAATGTTGTGCATAAAATGCCAGGACAGTTCAAAACCCCCCCAAATGACCCCATTTTGGAAAGTAGACACCCCAAGCTATTTGCTGAGAGGCATGTCGAGTCCATGGAATATTTTATATTGTGACACAAGTTGCTGGAAAAAGACAATTTTTTTTTTTTTTTTTTTTTGCACAAAGTTGTCACTAAATGATATATTGCTCAAACATGCCATGGGAATATGTGAAATTACACCCCAAAATATATTCTGCTGCTTCTCCTGAGTATGGGGATACCACATGTGTGAGACTTTTTGGGAGCCTAGCCGCGTACAGGACCCCGAACACCAAGCACCGCCTTCAGGCTTTCTAAGGGCGTAAATTTTTTATTTCACTCTTCACTGCCTATCACAGTTTCGGAGGCCATGGAATGCCCAGGTGGCACAACACCCCCCCAATGACCCTATTTTGGAAAGTAGACACCCCAAGCTATTTGCTGAGAGGTATAGTGAGTATTTTGCAGACCTCACTTTTTGTCACAAAGTTTTGAAAATTGAAAAAAGAAAAACATTTTTTTTTTTTCTTGTCTTTCTTAATTTTCAAAAACAAATGAGAGCTGCAAAATACTCACCATGCCTCTCAGCAAATAGCTTGGGGTGTCTACTTTCCAAAATGGGGTCATTTGGGGGGGTTTTGTGCCACCTGGGCATTCCATGGCCTCCGAAACTGTGATAGGCAGTGAAGAGTGAAATCAAAATTTTACGCCCTTAGAAATCCTGAAGGCGGTGATTGGTTTTCTGAGCCTCGTACGCGGCTAGGCTCCCAAAAAGTCCCACATATGTGGTATCCCCGTGCTAAGGAGAAGCAGCTAAATGTATTTTGGGGTGCAATTCCACATATGCCCATGGCCTGTGTGAGCAATATATCATTTAGTGACAACTTTGTGCAAAAAAAAAAAAAATTGTCACTTTCCCGCAACTTGTGTCAAAATATAAAATATTCTATGGACTCAACATGCCTCTCAGCAAATAGCTTGGGGTGTCTACTTTCCAAAATGGGGTCATTTGGGGGGGGTTGTGCCATCTGGGCATTCCATATGGCCTCCGAAACTGTGATAGGCAGTGAAGAGTGAAATAAAAAATGTACGCCCTTAGAAATCCTGAAGGCGGTGATTGGTTTTCGGAGCCCCGTACGTGGCTAGGCTCCCAAAACGTCCCACACATGTGGTATCCCCGTACTTGGGAGAATCAGCAGAATGTATTTGGGGTGCAATTCCACATATGCCCATAGCCTGTGTGAGCAATATATCATTTAGTGACAACTTTGTGCAAAAAAAAAAAAAAAAATTGTCACTTTCCCGCAACTTCTTTCAAAGTATAAAATATTCCATGGACTCAACATGCCTCTCAGCAAATAGCTTGGGGTGTCTACTTTCCAAAATGGGGTCATTTGGGGGGGGGGGTTGTGTCATCTGGGCATTTATGGCCTTCAAAACTGTGATAGGTAGTGAGGAGTGAAATAAAAAATTTACGCCCTTAGAAATCCTGAAGGCGGTGCTTGGTTTTCGGGGCCCCGTACGCGGCTAGGCTCCCAAAAAGTCCCACACATGTGGTATCCCCGTAATCAGGAAAAGCAGCTGAATGTATTTTGGGGTGCAATTCCACATATGCCCGTGGCCTGTGTGAGCAATATATAATTTAGTGACAACTTTTTGGAAATTTTTTTTTTTTTTTTTGTCATTATTCAATCACTTGGGACAAAAAAAAATAATATTCAATGGGTTCAACATGCCTCTCAGCAATTTTCTTGGGGTGTCTACTTTCCAAAATGGGGTCATTTGGGGGGGTTTTGTACTGCCCTGCCATTTTAGCACCTCAAGAAATGACATAGGCAGTCATAAATTAAAGGCTGTGTAAATTACAGAAAATGTACCCTAGTTTGTAGGCTCTATAACTTTTGCGCAAACCAATAAATATACACTTATTGACATTTTTTTTACCAAAGACATGTGGCCGAATACATTTTGGCCTAAATGTATGATTAAAATTGAGTTTATTGGATTTTTTTTATATCAAAAAGTAGAAAATATCATTTTTTTTCAAAATTTTCGTTCTTTTTCCGTTCATAGCGCAAAAAAAAAAAAACGGCAGAGGTGATCAAATACCATCAAAAGAAAGCTCTATTTGTGGGAAGAAAAGGACGCAAATTTCGTTTGGGTACAGCATTGCATGACTGCGCAATTAATAAATAAATAATAATAAATAAAGCGACGCAGTGCCAAATTGTAAAAAGTGCTCTGGTCAGGAAGGGGGTAAATCCTTCCGGGGCTGAAGTGGTTAATGTCATCCCATTCTTATCCTGTAGGGTTCAATATTGAGTTGGCCCACCCTTTGCATCTATAACAGCTTCAACTCTTCTGGGAAGGTTTAGGAGTGTGTCTATGGGAATGTTTGACTATACTTCCAGAAGTGAATTTGTGAGGCCAGGCACTGATGTTGGATGAGAAGGCCTGGCTCGCAGTCTCCACTTTAATGTGAAGGCCAGTCAAGTTCCTCCACCCCAAACTCGCTCATTCATGTCTTTATGGACCTTGCTTTGTGCACTGGTCCAAATCATTTGGTGGAGGGGGGGTTATGGTGTGGGGTTGTTTTTCAGGTGTTGGGCTTGACCTCTTAGTTCCAGTGAAGGGAACTCGTAAGGCATCAGCATACCAAGACATTTTGAATAATTTTATGCTCCCAACTTTGTGGGAACAGTTTGGGATGGCCCCTTCCTGTTCCTACATGACTGTGCAACACTGCACAAAGCAAGGGTCATAAAGATATGGACTGAGCAAGGGTGGTGGAAAATTAACTTCAAGCGCAAAAATTCACATTATAATAGTAACTAAAACATATAAAATTAAGTGTAACAAACAAACTAAACAATAAAAATTTCAAAGTGCTACAATGGTGTGAACCTCCCAACTAAAAAGTTGTTGCACTTGAAGTTAATCTGTATTGTAATTATCTGTAGAGGGATTTCCACTATCCTTGCTAAGTTTAAAAAAAAAAAGATGTATTATTATCATTTTATTGTGTATTACATGTGAAATCACATATCACTGGACTTATTGCACTTGTAGTTAATCTGTATGGCAAATATCTATAGGAGGGGTTTCCACCATCCCTGCTAAGTTTCATTTTTTATTTATTTATTTTTTTGCACTTTTTTTTTCTGGTGTGGGAACACATAACAGTGCTTAGCAGCAGGCCTTTTACTGACACTTTTTTAATTTACCTCCAGTAGTTTATTGTAAATAGTAGTGTGGTGATTACGTATTATACTAAAGATTGGCATGTGGCATTAATAAACAGACAGATTTCAGTTGTACCCCACCAGGCCAGCCCCCATAGACAATGTGCCTAGCTGCTGAGTTCAACTGCCCATCCCTGCACTCAGTGCACTGATGGGTACTAATTGGAAGCACTGATAGGCAGCACTCATAGGCACTGATAGCCAGCACTGATTGGCACTGATAGGTGACACTGATTGGCAGCACTCATGGGCACTGATAGGCGGTACTGGTTGGCAGCACTGATAGTTGGCACTAATTGGCAGCACTGATTGGCACTGTTAGGCAGCACTGTTGGGCATTGATAGGTGGCATTGGTTGGCACTAACAGGCAGTATGGATTGTCTGACAGGTAGCACTGGTGGGCACTGACAGGTGGCACTTGTGGGCACTGACAGGTGGCGCTGATGTGCAATGATTGCCACTGATGTGGCACTGATAGGTGGCATTGGTTGGCAATAATAGGTGGCACTGATGGGCATTGATAGGCGGAACCAATTGGCACTGATCTAGGAGAGGGGAAGTTTCCCATTGAGCAGTCAGCTAGGCATGTAAGAGCCGTTCAATGCGTGAAACTGTAATGTAATATCACTGCTTGCAGAGAGGAGCTGTCAGAACTCGGAGCTGATGTAGGGAGTGGGTGGGACCAAACAGCTAGCCTATCAAACACAAGCCAAGGGGATAGGGGCTGGGCGGTCCACTCCGTGTATGTGGCTCCGCCCCTTTCTATCAGCTATCAAACACCAAGCAAAGGAATAGGGGCTGGGCAGGCTGCTCTGTGTATATGGCTCCGCCCCCTTTCTTAAATAGCCCAATCATTGGCTGGTGTTTAATAGCTGATAGAAAGGGGGCGGACCCACATACACGGAGTGGCCCGCCCAGCCCTTGACATGAGCGTGTTTGATAGGCTAGCTGTTTGGTCCCGCCCGCCCCCCGACATCAGCCCTGAGTTTTGACAGCTCCTATCTGCAAACAGTGACATTACATTACAGTTTAAAGCACTAAGCGGCTCTTACATGCCTCCCTGACTGCTCAATGGGAAACCGTCTCACAGGCAGCTCCCTATACAGTCTCTTGCAGCATCTTACAGCAGATCTCCGGACACACATTAGGGCGTGCCCAGGCACACCCGGAACACCCTGTGCGCACGCCTATGACTGACAAGGTACTAGAATTTTCAGCTTTAGCCATTTTAGGACGTAAACTCGTGTGTAAGCCTGACAGTAGCTGTCACCTGCTCTTGTCCATTGATTACTTCCTGCATCCCCAAAAAGAAGTCTTGTATCTCTGTACAGACCAGGGGGCTGGAGGAATAGTCTGGAGGTGCCTGTGAAATATACCACCTAGGGTTGTCCCGATGCCACTTTTTTAAGACCGAGTACAAGTACCGATATTTTTTTTTTTTTTTTTTTTATGTGACAGTTTTTATTATTATTTTATATATATACCAGGCCTATTCTGGCACTCCTCTCCTACATGTAAAAATCTTTTTTTTTTTTTGCTAGAAAATTACCCCCAAACATTATATATGTTTTCTTAGCAGACACCCTAGGAAATAAAATGGTGGTCATTGCAACTTTTTATCTCGCACAGTATTTGCGCAATAATTTTTCAAACGCCTTTTTTTGGGAAAAAAAACTGTTTCATGAATTAAAAAATAACAAAACAGTAAAGTTAGCCCAATTTTTTTTTGTATAATGTGAAAGATAATGTTACGCCGAGTAAATAGATGCCCAACATGTCACACTTTAAAATTGCGCAAACTCATGGAATGGTGCCAAACTTCAGTACTTCAGTACGCACACGGCGATACCTCACATGTGTGGTTTGAACAGTGTTTACATATGTGGGCGGGACTTACATGTGTGTTCGCTTCTGAGCACGAGCTACCGGGGACAGGGGCGTTTTAAATTTTAAATTTTTTTTATCAATTTTATTCCTATTACAAGGAATGTAAACATCCCTTGTAATAGGAATCTATTGTGACAGGTCCACTTTATGGAGAGATGCGGGGTCAATAAGACACCACATCTCTCCTTCAGGCTGTAAAGCATGAGATCGGAAAAAAAATTCACTGATCTCATGCTGACAGCCACAATTGCAGCTTTGTTTACATACGGGGTCCAGACGTGACCTCATAACGTCACGCCTGGGCCTCCGACGATCATAGAGATGACTAGTCACCTGAAATTTCTATGGTCGTCATCCGGCAGCGTCCAATTCTTTCTGCGGGCCCTCGATGGCATGGGAGAGCCCGGAGAAGCACCGGATGGCGGCGGGAGGGGGGGGACGTCACCCCTCCCGTCGCCTATAATGATCAAGCGGTGGAACTGCCGCTATGATCGTTCTTATCGTGCACAGAATCGCCGCCTGCAAATAATGATATCTGAATGATGCCTGTAGCTGCAAACACAGTAAACGATGCTCAGTTTCGAATGGACAAAGTCAGTGATCAAAATGTGGCGATTTAGTTACACCGTATGATCATATAGTGCTATGTCCACTACTGCTTCAAAGTACCCCATTATCAGTGGGTCCTACACTATTCATAGAATGAAAGGTCCTGCGTCTCAACCATGGGAGAACTATAAGGACTCTTATAATACAGGTGGACACTAATAAGAGGTAATGAAGGGGGAATGAGGTGCTCCAGCCCAAAGGATCTGGTCAGGACCAGTATACAATATACAAACAGACTTGGGGGGGGGGGGGGGGGGCACACCCTAAAAATATGTTTACATTCAGGATGGTGGTAAGGCCGCAAATAGAACTAAATTGATTACAGTGCACACATAGAAAAAGGACATTTAAATCCTGCAAGGCTCTTTAACCACTTCACGCAAATCGCTGTACCTGTACATCGGTACTTTGACGCTAAATACGGGCGCAATTTTTGAAGCATGACATGTTGGGTATCAATGTACTCAGCGTAACCTTATCTTTCACAATATAGAAAAAAAATGGCTAACTTTATTGTTGACCTATATATTTTTGTTTTTAACTCTAGGTGTATTTTTTCTAAAACAATTGCACTTGTAAGGCCGCTGTGCAAATACAGTGTGACATAAAGTATTGCAATGACCGCCATTTTATTCTCTAGGGTGTCTGAAAAAAAAACATGTTTGGAGGTTCTAAATAAATATTCTAGCAAACAAAAATGATTTTAACTTGTCATTTACAAGTGTCAAAAAGAGGCTTGGCCCTTAAGTGGTTTAAACACCTGAACATGTTCAAAAATATAGGGATTTAGTTCCACCATATGGCCATATAGTGCTAAGCCCACTACTGCGTCAAAGTACCCCATTATCAGTGGGTGCTACACTATTCATAGAATGAAAGGTCCTGCACCTCAACCATGGGAGACAAACTCCTCCTTTATGGGAGAACTATAAGGACGACACCTATAACACAGGTGGACACTAATAAGAGGTAATGAAGGGGGCTCTGGCGGCAGGTCAGCCACTGATTCCTGCTGCCTTGCTTCTTGGCTGACCTGCCACCATTTACAGCGCCACCGTCAGCTAAGTTACTCCAGACTGTTGACTAGACATCCATCCCCTTGTTCCATCCATCCCCTTGTTGCATCCCTCCAGCTAATGATCAGACTCCTGTTGCCTGTACCTTGTGGCTGACCTGCCCCTATCCACAGCTAGATGGACATCTCCCAGCGGAGACCCTGTTGAGCGCTGGAGGTTTTCCATTAGGATACATGTTTGTAACACTTCAAGTAGATGTGAGTGCAATCTTTTTCTATATCCCGGTTTTTAATTGGTTTTAGATTAACTGCACTTAGATGGTGGTGCTTCCCAAACCTTGTTTACGCAGTAGATTGGTGGACCTGTGTTCTTGGGTGCAGAGATCTCGCTTCTAGAAATTCAGTCTACAAAGGCGCTAGGTGGGCAAACCAGCTCATTTACCAGAGTTAAATGGAATGTTTGGGTAGATTGATTATTTACAGGGGAACTCCAGTTTTCCTTTCTCAGCTTGTCTTTCAGGACAGCCCATGAGACATGGAGTTACTTAAAAGGCGGTCCTCAAGGCCTCCTCTTCAGTATTGGTGTTTCCTTCGGAGGGGGGGGGTGGGGGGGTAACATGTTTCCTGGAACCATTGTGTACCCTGGAGACAGGGAGTGCTAGGAGCAGTAACTTTTTTTGTTGTGGGGGTCGCTATAATGAGAATGATGGGGGGGCGTGACCGGAAGCTGCCCATTATGGACGCCTGATCCTGTAGCTCTCCACCGACCTGCAGCCTAACGGCCTATTAGGGGGATATTAAGCACCTGTATATGGGTGGAAATCGGAGAACCCGCTCCTCTGACCCCAGGGGACCATCCGTGCCACCCTCCGGATCCTCTGCGACCCTCCGGGAGTACTTTAAACCTCCCTCCGGCTCCGACGGCGGGATGGACAAGATGGCGCCGCCGCCGCCATGCTCTCTCTCCACGATGCCACAGCAGCCGCCGAACTCTCCTCCGCTGCTGTACCCACAGAACACGCTGATGCTGGATCAGGAGAGGAGCGGTTCGTGCACTCGAGACCCAGGAGGGGTGAGACCATCACAACCTTATACGCCCCATAACGGGCTACAGCATGACCCCCGGGACACTACACAAGGCCTCACAGCAGCCAGCTACACCCAGTGCTCTGAGGCCTACCCGCGGCTGTTACGAACGGCCTCAGACCCGGCTATTTCAACGGGAGGGGCGGTGTCCCCCTCACTGACTTCGGGAGACTTTCCCCCGCTACCGGAGCCGGAGTACGCTCGTGCCTTGGGACCCCCGCTCACAAAACAAAATGGAGAAAGCACCCCCCTGCAGGAACGCCATTATGTCTCGGGCCTGCCTCAGCCACAAAGACAAGCGCGGCATAATACCTCCACCACGACAGAAAGAGGCAAGGATCAGGCATTGTCCTATGCACAAGTGACTAACTCTCCAAATCTGACCCACAGGGATGGCTTAATAACAGCTTCTCATTCCCCTTTCTTAAGAGGGGGTAACCTGCAAGGCACCCACACTCAGCCTTGTGAGGCACCAGGAACTGAGCCCCCCCTTGCTCCACGAGGGGAGCCCCCTTTCTTGCATTGTCCCCAACAACATATGGGTGATGACCCACGACTCCAGCAAACCACTACATGGCAAGCATGTCTCCAAGCCATACCCACTAAAGAGGACTTTAAACTCCTTATTGAAGAAGTTAAATCTGCATGCAGGGCGGAAATCCAAACAATTCATGCCAACCTCAAACATCTATCTGAGAGAGTAGAGATGGCCGAAGAGGAGATTCAGGAGACCAAATTTGCTATGCATCGCACTCAAATGCAAGGAGCTGATCACCACCTAATGCTCAGAAATATGCAACGCCATATTGAAGATTTAGATAATAGGGGTCGTAGGAACAACATTCGGATTAGAGGCCTACCAGAACCGGAGGGCCCGGAGGATCTCCATGAAACCCTGCAATCTTTATTCAACAACTTATTGGGGGACCCCCCGAATAAACCCATAGAGATGGACCGAGCCCATCGTGCCCTACGACCCAAAGGACCTGCCTCCAGACCACGAGACGTCATATGCAGAATCCACTCCTTCCCCTTAAAGGAAGACATCATGCGAAAAGCCCGAGACGCCAGGAAGGTGGTTCATGGAAATGCGCCAATACAGCTATACCCCGATCTTTCCTGGATCACCTTACAAAAGCGTAGAATCCTCCAGCCTCTACTAGCCTCACTACAGGAGAACCGCATAACTTATCGATGGGGCTTCCCCTTCAGTTTAACAGCCCGCCACCAAGGAAAATCCGCCATCTTACGCTTCCCGGAGGACCTGGATAACTTTTGCAACACCCTAGAGATTCCTGTCCCCCGTCTTCAAGAGTGGGACCTGGTAGAAACACCAACGCCTCCGCCAGTGATCTGGCAGAAGATACCTCCAACAAAACGTCCCAGGGACAGAGACTCTCCTAGAGGGTCTACTAAGCATAGGAATGGATGACTGCCATACTGGGTCCGCCTGGCCCACCCATCAGCTATATTTGCACCCCCCCCTTCTTAGGCCCAAAGCCTGTTAATGCCTGCTTCACGTCAGGCACTTTCCGTTGGAGACTTGACAGTAGTGGTTTCTCTGGTCACTAGTCCCCCTTTAGGTTTACCTAACCAAAGTTCCCCCTTTTATTTCCTGTTGTTATAGGAGGTTTTTTGAATACTGTTGTGTTTGATTGTGGGGTTCTCTATGTCCCCCCGGGCTGGACTCTTTATGGGGAGCCCGCCCGAGGAGAGTTATTGGAACTTAATGGATCCCGGGCGATCTGGATTACTTGGGATCTCTTTGCAATGTTTGCTTCTTCTGATTGTGTTGATAACTAATATCTCTTTCCTTTTTTTCCTCTCTCCTCTTCCTTTTTCTCTCCCCCCTCCTCTCCCTTTCCCTGGCACACCATCGGCTCGGGAGGGCTGACCGGACATGTCCTACGTATGGATCCCTCGCTTCCCTGGATGCTGGGACACCCTCGCGGCTGGATAAGCTAAGTAACGCTGAGCTCACACATACCCACAATTATGGTTAAAATAATATCACTTAACGTTCATGGCCTGAACTCAAATAAAAAAAGGCATCTAGCTACGAGGGAACTCAGGCAGTCTGGGGCGGATGTTGCCCTGCTGCAAGAAACACATTTTAATAAAGGAGACGCCTTCACATTTGCATCCAGATACTATCCTCAGGTCTACCAGGTGTTTAGTCCCCGCAAAAAAGCCGGAGTGGCGATCTTGTTCAAAAAGGGCTCCCCTTCAAATGCACTGAATCTCTTATAGACCCACATGGACATTACATTATCTTACGGGGCCAATGGCAAGAGCAAGGGCTCACTATCTGTGTACTATATGCCCCTAATACTCACCAAATACACTTTTTAACCAGAGTACTAGCGCGCATATTTAAATCCCCCAACGACTACTTGATCATTGGAGGAGACTTTAATCTATGTCAGTCGGTGGGTCTAGATCGCCATGTAATGAACCCCACAGAACCGCCAACTTACTAGGCGTTATGCTCTTTTTGATATATGGCGGGCACTACACCCAGGTGACAGACAATATACATTTTACTCTTCTCACCGCATGCACTCTCGTATAGACTACCTGTTTGTTAACAATGCCACCCTTTGCGCCACTATGGACACTCAGATTTTACCCATCTCCTGGTCCGACCACGCCCCTGTGACTATGTCCTTGAAGATGGGTACTTATACACGTAAGCCATGTCACTGGCAATTAAACAACTTTCTTCTACAACACACTCCATCTAAACTAGAACTCGAGTCAACCTTACAAAACTATTTTCTTGAAAATGACACATCAGATGTCACCCTTGCCACTCTCTGGGAGGCCCACAAGGCGGTCCTCAGGGGGCGGTGTATAGCACTATCCTCGGCCATGAAGAAAGATGCAAAGGCATCCAAACTTCAGGCGGAGAAGGATCTTAAAACCTTAGAACTCCAACTACAGACTTCGCCATCCCTATCCCTTCTTAAAAAAATTGTTTGCTTGCGTACCACACTTCGGGATCTAGCGTTAGGCCAGGTAGAGAAAGCTCTCCTTAGACTAAAGCAAACGTATTACGACAAAGGCAATAAAGCCCACTCACTATTAGCACGTAAATTGTCAGAGAGATCACATATGACCACCCCCCATCAAATAAAAAATAGAAGAGATACACTTCTCTCACACCCCCAGGAAATAGCTCAGGCTTTCGGAGAATTCTACACAGCCCTATATAATGACCCTGAAATTCCACATGACCCACTTTCCCCTGACTTAGCTGAGCGTATGCAACAATATTTAATAGACAGTAATATTCCTAAACTTCAGGCATCAGATCTACTTTCCCTTAACGCCCCGATATCGGTAGAAGAACTGACAGCCACCATTAAAAGCTTACCATCCCGCAAGTCCCCCGGCCCCGATGGCCTCCCTTATGAATATTATAAGACATTTCTTCCAATCCTCTTGCCCCATATGTGCAAGTTGTATAATGCCTTTCTTCAGCAAACCCCTATTCCCTCAGATATGCAGAGATCATTCATCACGTTGATCCCCAAAACTGAAAAAGATCCTTCATTATGTGCAAGTTATAGGCCAATCGCACTACTAAACTCTGATTTAAAAATTTTTACTAAGCTCCTTTCGATGCGATTGAACCTAATACTTCCCTCCTTAATACATAAGGATCAAGTGGGCTTTGTCCCCCTCCGTCAAGTGGGGGACAATACGAGACGGATTATTGATCTCATAGATGTGGCAAACAAGGACGGCCTATGCCGCGTACACACGGTCGGACTTTCTATCCTACTTGGTCCGGCACACTTTCCGACGGACTTTGTCCGCCAGGTGCGCCGGACTTTAAAACGGACGGACTTGCCCACACACGCCCGGACTTTCCGGCGGGCTAAGTCCGCCCGTCTTTCCGACGGACTTTCGCCGGAGTTCCGGCGGACTTTCAGAATGAACGGACTTGCCCACACACGGACAAGTCCGTTCATTTTGAACGTGACTCAGGTGCGACGGGACTAGAAAAGGATGTCAATCTTGCCGCTTTTATCGGCGAGATTGACACCTTGCGAGCCCCGTCGCGGGGCATACCAGGCCCTTAGGTCTGGTATGGATTATAAAGGGAACCCCCTACGCCGAAAAAACGGCGTGGGGTCCCCCCCTAAAATCCATACCAGACCCCCGATCCGAGCACGCAGCCTGGCCGGTCAGGAAAGGGGGTGGGGACGAGCGAGCGCCCCCCCCCTCCTGAACCGTACCAGGCCACATGCCCTCAACATGGGGGGTGGGTGCTTTGGGGGAGGGGGACCGCCCTGCGGGCCCCCCCCAACCCCAAAGCACCTTGTCCCCATGTTGATGAGGACAAGGGCCTCTTCCCGACAACCCTGGCCGTTGGTTGTCGGGGTCTGCGGGCGGGGGCTTATCGGAATCTGGGAGCCCCCTTTAATAAGGGGGCCCCCAGATCCCTGCCCCCCACCCTATGTGAATGAGTATGGGGTACATGGTACCCCTACCCATTCACCTAGGGAAAAAGTGTAAGTAATAAAACACACTACACAGGTTTTTAAAATATTTTATTAAACAGCTCCGGGGGGGGGTCTTCTTCCGGCTTCGGGGGTCCCTCCGCTTCATCTTCTCCCGGCGTCCGGTTGGTTCTTCTCCGCTCTCTTCTCTCCAGTTCTTCGGCCGGCTCCTCTGCTGTCTTCAGGTAGCTCTCTTGCCAGCAGAGGTCCGGACTTCTTGTCTTCTTCTCTTCTCCAGATGTTGACACGACGCTCTCTCCGGCTGGACTGCTCTCCGAGGGCTGCGTTGTGACTTATATAGGCGGAGACCCCGCCCCCTTTTGATGTCACAGTCCCTGGGCATGCTGGGACTGTGACGTTTTAGGGGGCGCGGCCCCCCTCCCCCAAAGCACCCACCCCCATGTTGAGGGCATGTGGCCTGGTACGGCTCAGGAGGGGGGGGGCGCCCGCTCGTCCCCACCCCCTTTCCTGACCGGCCAGGCTGCGTGCTCGGATCGGGGTCTGGTATGGATTTTAGGGGGGACCCCACGCCGTTTTTTCGGCGTAGGGGGGTTCCCTTTATAATCAATACCAGACCTAAGGGCCTGGTATGCCCCGCGCTCGCCGCAATAGGAAAATTTGTTTTTCCTATTGCAGCGAGCGCGAGATGCAATACCCTGCCCTCGTGTCGTATCTGGTCCGTCGGACCAGCATACACACGAGCGGGCTTTCCGTCGGACCAGCACACACACGAGCGGACTTTCCGCCCGAAACTGAGTCTGGCGGAAAGATTTAAAACTTTCTTCAAATCTAGGTCCGGCGGGCTTTTGGGAAAAAGTCCGCCGGAAAAGTCCGCCGGCGCCCACACACGGGCGGATTGTCCGGCACACTCTGGTCCGCCGGACCAAGTATGCCGGAAAGTCCGACCGTGTGTACGCGGCACTAGAAACATTGGTCCTGGGGCTGGACGCTGAAAAGGCCTTTGATCGCCTTGGATGGCCATTCCTGTTTGCCACACTGAAATACATGGGGTTCCGGGGCCCTTTTTTGCGGGCCATACAACACTTATCTACAAACCCCTCCTCTCAGGTTAAGACGCCCTTTGCCTTATCATCAGCTTTTTCGATAGCTAATGGAACGCGCCAGGGATGCCCTCTCTCGCCGTTGTTATTTGCACTATGTGTTGAGCCTCTGGCAGCGGCGGTGCGTAAAAATCCAAATATACACGGGGTTCCAGTACGGGGCAGGGATTTTAAACTAGCACTTTTCGCGGATGACATTATACTTACCCTGACTCAGCCTAGGATATCACTCCCTAATTTACATGCTGAGCTAGATTTATACCGTTCCCTATCTGGTTACAAAATAAATGCGTCTAAGTCAGAGGCCCTTCCCGTAAATATCCCCCCAGTAGAGGTTCAGCATCTACAACAATGCTTCCCCTATCACTGGAAAACTACAGCCCTGAAATACTTAGGAGTGCAGATCACCCCGTCGTACACCACCCTCTATAGAGCCAACTTCCTTCCCCTCTATAGATCTATAAGGGAGTCGCTACAAAAATGGAAGGTCCACCATATATCCCTCCTGGGGAGGATGGCTTCTGTAAAGATGACCATCCTTCCCAAACTTCTGTACCTTTTCCAGACGCTTCCCGTTCCAATCCCTCGGTCAGATCTGAAGAAGCTTCAGACGGATCTGGTGAGGTTTGTCTGGAACTACAGGAGGCACAGAATACCTCAATCAGTATTAATGGCGGCGCGCTCAGAGGGTGGACTGGCGTTTCCCGACTTGAACAAATATTACCAAGCAGCCCAACTGCGGGCCCTGGCATCCTGGTTTCCCCAACGGTCTTACAATAGATGGACTGAAATTGAAAAAATCTGGCTGGCACCCATACACCCAAATAGCTTACTCTGGAATGCAAATGTGGAGGTGGAATCGGCCCGGCTTCTGAGCCCTATGTCTCTTCTTCGCTCTCTCTGGCGTAAACTTTCCAGAACTCATAAACTGGGCTCGGAGAGATCACTCCTCACATCCTTTCTTTATAACCCCAGACTGCCTGCAGGCCTTACACATCAAATGTCCTCACCATGGGCAATCAGAAATTTATTCCATTTTGGTCATCTAGTTCACCCCTGCACGCGCAAATTGCTCTCATTCATCGATCTCCAACGGAAATTTAACCTCCCCCGTCAGGTATTTTATGGGTACCTACAGATCAGGCACTATGCTCAGTCGATAGCCCCGGATTTACAATTCTCAACTCCAACCGTATTTGAGAACCTGATGTTAGAGGGCTCCGCACGTCGAGGATTAATCTCAGATATATACAAGGTGCTAAATTCATATTGTTTTGCCACCCAGGGTAAGCATACATATATGCTACGATGGGAAAGAGCACTGGGAGAAGAGATACCAGAAGCAACCTGGCAAACAATTTGGTCTCAGGCAGCTAAAAGCTCTCTCTGTACACTTTACAAGGAGAACGCCTATAAAATCATTTTCTTTTGGTATATGACACCTGATGTCCTCCGAGCCATCTACCCCTCTAGCTCAGATAGATGTTGGAGATGTCAGAGAGACAGGGGAACACTATACCACATTTATTGGTCCTGCCCCAAGATAGTGCCTTTCTGGATGGAGGCGCAATCCTTACTAACCCGCTTGCTGGGAGTACAGGTTCCTAGAACCCCTAAATTATTCCTCTTAGGAGTATCTGGTTTACAGATACCTAAGCACTCCAAGAAACTGCTTCGGCACATCCTGACAGCCGCGAGGTGTCTCATAGCCCTCTACTGGAAGAGAAGGGACCCGCCTACCCCAACAGATCTATATGCCAGAATCAAGGATATAGAGCTAATGGAAAAAATGACTGCTAGATTGCAAGACAGATTGGAAACACATGATAAGGTCTGGGAAGACTAGCATAGACGAGAAGATCCTCCTTGGGCCACTGGTGGAGCCTCCCCATCCTCTCCCTCCCTCTCCTCCCCTCTCCTTCTTTTTCTTCTCTACTCTTTCTCTCTTTTTTTGTGTTTATTAGATGATGTCAGGGTCCATGTCTATATGTATATGTTGACTATTGCACTATATATGGTAACTAATCTAAGCTTTATACATCTGAATGTTTTTCTCTTGATGCCGGCTACTTGCCAGTTTTGTCTCTGGCAAATTTTATACAACAAGATATCATTGTCTTTGTAACCTACCTGACTTTTGGATCAATAAAATGTTATTTGAAAAAAAAAAAAAAATGAGAATGATGGAACCTCCTGCAGTGCAATCTTGGACAGTGGAATCAGGCTGTAACACCAGCTCCTCACAGGTAAACTTGAAGATGCTTCCTTCTTGCAAATCTTCTGGAATCTCTCCTCTCTGCATGGGCTAAGAGTAGTCTCAGGTGAGAGGGCACCTTTCCTTCTCTCAGGCACTTTGGCACTTGTTTTAGGAGAATTGGGAGCCTAGATCTTATCCAGCTGGTATTGTGTTTTACAAAGCACAGGACAAGGTCCAGATTGAGGCTGCCAAGAGGAAGTGTGCATGTGGCAAAACCCCTGTTAGATTTACTGGTAACGGTATTACCATGAATTTTTCATGATGGCTACTTGAGAGATAATCGGCTCCACCTTCTACAGGAAACACAAACCAGGCACAATTTAAAAGGCCTCTCCCTCTCCTCAGACCCTCAGTTGTTTGAATATCAAGTAAACCTCCACCAAAATACTCGGCAGAGGAATGGCAGAATCTCACTAAAACCTCATCACCAGGATAAATAATATGGGGATATAGATGCTGTCCTGGAAGAATCGTGGAAATACCGTTACCGGTAAGTCTAACGGGAGTTTTACCTCTTCATCTTCCAGGACAGCTACTTGAGAGGATAAGCAAGAATCTATACCTTTAGGGAGGGACGGCAGCCTGAAGCACTTTCCTTCCAAAGGAGAGGTCCTGGCTGGAGAGCCTCTGGACTCTAATGCTTAACAAATGCATGAGAGGAGGACCAGACAGCAGCTTTGGAAATATATCTTACCATGATGCTCCCGCTCTTTCTGCTTATGATGCGGCCAGAGATCTAGTAGAGTGAGCTCTAAGTCTAGTAGGAGGGGTTTGACCTGACAACCTGTACGCTTCACAAATAGCTTCTCTAATCTATCTGGCAATGGAACCCCTGGATGCTTTGGTCTCCTTTTTGGGGCCACTAAATGAAATTAGTTGAGAGGATTTCCTAAACTCACTAGACTTTTAAATAACGTAGAAGACCTCTTTTCACATCCAAAAAACTAAATCTTTCTTCCTCCGAATTTCTGAGGGAGGAACAGAAACTAGGAAGCACTACTTCCTGGGATCTGTGAAAATTGGACGAGACTTTGGCTAAGTACAAAGGATCAGGACTAATCACTATTCTGTTGTCTAAAATTCTCAAAGGGTCTTTACAAGAGAGGGACTCCAAATCAGAAATCGTTCTCCCCAAAGTTATGGCCAAAAGAAAGGCAACCTTTTAAAGTAATCAGTTTCAAAGAGGCCTCATGTAATGGTTCAAAGGGAGCTCTGTTAAAAGCATTCAATACTAACGACAGATCCCAGGGGGAACCTGTCTAATAACCTTGGGCGTACCTCTAGCTCTTGCTGAGAGGAACCTTTTAATCAAAGGATCCTCAGCTAATTTTTTCATGAACAGAGACAGGGCAGCAACCTGAACCCTAAAGGTACTGACAGCCCTTATTCCACCTCTTATGTAAAAAATCCAGTATACAGGGGATAAAAAAGATATGCACTCCTGCATTCTTTTGCCAGGAAACAAAAGTCTTCCAAACTTTACCATAAATCTTTCTTGTGACTAACTTACAGCTGTCTAGAATAGTCTCAATAAGTCTAACTGAACATCCTCTTAGTTATAGGATGTGCCGCTCAGCTTCCAGGCCGTCAAACGGTAAGTCTGAGGGTTTGGATGGAGTACAGGCCCTTGACGGAGAAGGCCCCTTTGCTCCGACAGGGGCCAGGGGGGATCTATCGACAGTGCTCCCAGTGCAGAAAACCAACTCCTCCTGGGCCACCAAGGGGCAATCAGAATTACCCCTGCCTGTTCTTGAACAATCTTCCGGACTACCAGAGGCAACGGTGGAAATGGCTGGAAGGCGTGTGCTAAAGTGAAATTCCACGGGAAAGAGCGCATCTGTCCCTAAGGACTCCGTCCCTCTCTCCAGGGATAAAAAAAAGCTGGAAGCTTCCTGTTGAGACTGGATGCAAAAAGATCCACTTTGGGAACACCCCATTTTATAATGATCTCTTGGAAAGTCTCTTGGTTCAGTTCCCAATTGCTGCAGCTGATACTTACTCTGCTCAGATAATCTGCTAGGACATTTGCAGTCCCATTGATGTGAACCGCCCTGATCGAAGAAACATTGTTCTCCGCCCAGGTTAGTATTTGCTGGCTTAATACTAGAAGACTGTCTTCTTCTGAGCGAGTGCCCCCCTGCTTGTTGAGGTATGCCACGGTTGTGGCATTGTCTGAAGAAATCCACAGGTCCTTAGCATAGACCCTTGCTTCCAGAGCTACTAAAGCCTTCCCCATCGCTAAAAGTTCTCTGAAGTCTGACTGGACTGCCTCCTCTAGCAGCCAGGCTCCTTGGGCCTGCCAGTCCTCTGAGTGAGCTCCCCAACCCCACAGGCTGGCATCTGTAGTAATTTTTGTTGGGGAATGCTGTGCCCAGACCTTCCCTCCCAGCAGATGTTCCGCTTGCTCCTACCAAGACATATTGAGAGAATTGTCTCCTGGAAGCTGTATGAGCTGATTCAAGGAGCCTTTTCTGAAATCCCAACAATGCAGAAGAAATGTCTGAAGGAGTCTGGAATGCAATTGGGCCCAAGGCACTCCCTGGATTGCTGCAGTCATTAAGCCCAATAACTGCATAATTTGACTAAAGCCTCGTACACACGATCGGATTGTTGGCCAACAAATCCGTGGAATTTTGTCCAAAGGGCGTTGGCTCAAACTTGTCTTGCATACACACGGCCACACAAATGTTGGCCAACAATTACGAACGTAGTGATGTACTAGATGTACTACGAGCCGATGAAAAGGAAGTTCACTAGTCAACCCTTTGGGCTCTTTCTGCTAATCTCGTGTTAGAAGTTTAGTGAGTGTCGATTCATGCTTTTCAGTGCGTGCTTGTCAGGTCATTTCTGTTTTTCAGTGCGTTCTTTTTAGTTTGCGTCTGATTTTCAGTGCATGCTTGTCAGGCCGTTTCTGATTTTCAGGTCGTGCTTTTCAGGTCCTTTCTGATTTTCAGTACATTCTTGTCAGTTCATTTCTGAACGGCCGTTCGTCTACTAGCCATGTGGCATTCTCGTCGGAGAGATCGTACTATTGATGGGCTTGGAGTTATTGCTTTGACCCAAGTCCAGTCCAGGAACAGGGGGAGGAGGAGTTCTTGGACCAAAAATAGGTTGCTTAATCGTTACCAATTCTGTCATATGCCTTTTGCTGCGGGAGCTTCAGGAGAATAATCCTGATGATTTCAGGAATTATCTCTGGATGACGGACCCCTGCTTTCACTGTCTATTGGCTTTGCTCACCCCCTATATTAATAAGCAGGACACATCCATGAGGCAAGCAATTACTCCCGAGCAAAGGCTCGTCACCACCTTGCGGTACTTGGCGACGGGGAGAATTTACCAGGACATCAAGTTTACAACTGGGATCTTCCCCCCAGGCTCTGGGAATCATTATTCCAGAGACCTGTTCTGCCATCATACAAGTCCTGCAGAAGCTATATTCCGGTAAGTTTTAGCCTTTTACATCACATTCTATGTATTTAATGTTTTGCTAATGTATTAATTTCTTAATTCCATAATTACCATTATTGTAATATGCTGTGAATGTCCTCTTTGTCCTCGTGCATGCTGTAAGCTTTTAATGCTCCTTTTTTGTCCTTCATGCATATTTGCCTTCACTAACCTCCCAAGCATGCTATCCTGGGCCCATACATACCTAGCCTAGTAACGTAACAATGTATTTTGTCAGCTACATTTTTGTGCTTACCCTAAAATGTGTACAAATGTTATTGTTGTCCTCAAATTAAGGCAGAGTGCAAGAGGCTATTTTTTTGGGGCCCAAACTCATTTGGAACCCCCTCCCCCGCCCCCAAATGCTAAGTTAACCAATACTCTATCTGCTGACTTTGCCAAACCCATACACACTATACCTCTTTTGTGGTCATATTTATGGATGAATTCGCCAAAGCATGTAGTGCAAGGGCCTGCCTGAATACTTTCAAATGATTACTGTTTTTGTCTCCTATTATCTTGATAGGTAATTTCAGAATGTAAAAATGTGCTTCAATTTGGACAGTGTGTATCCATGTTTTTGGATTATGACACTTCTTACCTATCCAGTGGGCTGCCAATAGTGTAAAAAAGGAGGGGCTGGCCAAAGTAACACATTATTTATGCATTCAGCTCTCATGGAAGTGGAGAGGGTTACCTGTCCAAAACATCTACCCATCCCCCCTCACCATAAATTTTTTAGAATGGGCCACCAGAGGGGGTGAGGAATCTGATAAGTTGACCTTATACTTTTGTCTTTTAAATACTCATTTAAATAAATGTTATACTTATGTTGGCCAAGAATGTTTGTGTCTAATCTGCTTGCAATGTTATGTGCAAAAGTACTATTTTTTTTTCTTGTTTGACTCCAGGTCCTTCAAACCACAGGAATGGCAGACACTGGCTTCCCAATTCCACAATCAGTGGGGTTTTCCCAACTGTGGTGGTGCTATTGATGGGAAGCATGTGCGGATTGTCCCACCACCCAACTCGGGCTCTTATTTTAATTTTAAGGGCTTTTGTAGTATAGTGATGTTAGTGGTGGTGTTGGCCAATTATGAATTTTTCTACGTTGACGTTGGGAAGAACGGCCGCAACTCAGACGGAGGAGTGATAGCCCAGACAGAATTCTACCGTCACATACAAAATGGCACCTTGCATTTGCCACCTCCTCAGGAGAATGTGGAGGGCCTCGACTTCGTGTTTGCGGATGAGGCCTTTGCTCTGGGGGAACATCTCATGAGGCCGTTTCCCATGAGGAACCTGACTCCAGAGCAGAGGATTTTCAACTATCGGCTGTCTTGTGCCCGAAGGGTTGTCGAGAATGCGTTTGGAATCATGTCGAGTCGGTCCAGGCTTTTTCTTACTGCAATGAACCTGCTAGAATACAAACTTAATCATGTGGTCTTGTGCTGCTGCATTCTGCACAATTTTTTAAGGAGGAATGCAGGCAGCTATCTTGCCTCAGTTTCGAGTGAGATGGACTTTGCTGTGTCTAGCCTAGCTGAATCAACAGTGATGACGGTTCTTGAAAGTGGCCGTGCTGGGTTGCCCTGCCAGAGAAGTCTGCCAAAAGTATCTGGAGTACTTTGTGGGTAGAGGGGCAGTGGCTTTATAGAAAAATTTGGCTGATGTAGAATAAAAACATTTTTTATACTAGACTCATATTTCATTTGAATTACTGCTTGTGTATTCTTATCTGTCTCCTAGGTTTTCAAATTTGGCCATTTTCTTCAATAGTGCAAACGTAATGTATTTGCTCCATGTGGTGACAATCTCTTCTTCAGCTAACTATTATGTTGTACTGTGGGTCTGCAACACACACACAATGTTATTGTTGTTAATGCATTAATGATAAAAACATTCATTCTTTTTAACTCCTTTTAATTGCTTGGAGTCCCTAAAATTGCCTGAGTTTGGGACATTTTACAGCACATTGTCACTGTAACTACACCAACTTAACAAATACACTGGTATTGAGCATTGAAATAAGAAGCCACACATTGTTTAGTATAAAACATTTTACTCAAAGCACATTCACATGTGCATTATAAAAGGTTTTTGAACAAACCAACATCTTGGTGTTTAAAAACATAATATACACATGCACATCTCCAACTCGGGAACTTACAAAGTTCGACTTTGCTAAAGTGAAGGCCATATGAGATATATGTATATATACGTATCGCAAAACTGTGTTGATGTTGCCTTCCTCAGATGGGGTGATCCCACCCCTCTAAAAGCCTAAATTTGAAGCCACATACACGTAGAGGCATAACTGTCCATTATGATCCCCTGCCGAAAATGTGTGTAGGTGCAAACGGGTTATTTCCTCAAGCCCCAAAACACAGTGTGTCAACATGTGCTATCTCCCATCACGGGATATCAATGTACGCGTTTTGTGGGTGCAACCGCTTCCTCCAAACTAAAGTAGGTGAGAGGAAGGAGTTGCACCCCCAAAACACGTCCATTGATCCCCCATGATGTGAGCTAGCACATGTTGACACACTGGGGGGTATCTCAAAAAGGCCAATCCACTTTGCACTACAAGTGAACTTGCACTTGTAGTGCAAAGTGGATTGGCCTTTTTGAAATACCCCCCCCTTGTGTCAACATGTACTAGCTCACATCATGGGGGATCAATGGATGTTTTTCGGGGGTGCAACCCCTTCCTCTCACCTACTTTAGTTTGGAGGAAGGGGTTGCACCCACAAAAAGGCGTACATTGATATCCGGTGATAGGAGCGAGTACATGTTGACACACTGTGTTTTGGGGCTTTAGCAAAATAGATGTAGGGAAAGACACACATTTTAGGCATGGGATCATGAGGGAAATCCTAATTTTGTGGCCCAATTTGTGTGCATCTTCAAAATTTGGCTTTGCGATTCATAAAAACACAAAGATTACAATTAAAACATCACTAGGGCAGTGTTTCACAACTCTCCTTCTCAAGATGCATTTCTAGGTCATGTTTTTGGCACAGGTGATGTCATTTTCGAGGTTAGTAATTCACACATTCATTTTTAAAATTTGGAAAATAAAGAAAACAGGACCTGGTGGTGCACCTAGAGAAGTGGAGTGGCTAAACACTGACCTCAGACACTATAAAGCCTAGGTTCACATTGTAGCGATTTGCCATGCGATTTGATAGCTAAAATCACATGACAAGTTGCAACCTATTTGAGGCAATGGCACTGTTCCAATCGGTGCAACACTGATTTAGCGGCGCCACAACAATTTGCAAAAGTAGTTCCTGTAATACATTTTCCAATTTCAGGTGCAACTTCAATACACATCTGGGCATGAAGCCACACAAATATAATCAATTTAAAACTGTACAAACACATGTACAACATAACGACAAAAATAAAACTTTTTTTTTTAGATTTTCGCTAATATATCGATGATGTTGAGAACTCTGTTTTGTACATCATGGATTTTTTCTTTCATTATCTCCAATTCCCTACTGCAAACCATGAGCTCACTGATAAGGATTTGTGCACTTGCACTGCTGAAGTGATTTTGGTCTTCCACAACATCCACATCACCTAAAAAAAAAAAAAATAGAAATATGCAGGCATCCATCTATTATTTGAAGCTGTGGTTCACACCATTTCCAGAACTTCACACAGTACTTCCTGCACATCAGCATCAACATCTTCAGGGTGTGTGGTGAGTTGACTTTCTGTATCTTCAGGAGGTGCTTGTTTACTGGTGTCCACACACAGCTCAGATGTCCCTCTTCTTTTCTCCCCTATGTGAATACAAAAAAGGTATACTTAGCAGACAGACATGTTAGGCTAGAAATAGTAATATGAAACTTTGTTTGGAAGTGTCTTCCAATTGTCTCTTTTGCAAGAGTTCCAAGCTGAATAATTGATTTTTTTCCCTTTCCAAAGCAGGAATACTTACCTGTTTTTGTGCAAGTTTCACCCCTAGTATCCACTGGAGCACCTGCATGGGACACCATAACAAGGGTGTTATGGTGTCCCACACTAGTGCTCCTGCGTCCAGATGCGTAAACAGCTGCTGAGTGGCTTCTACTGACACTGAATAAAGTTGACATTTCATCATAGTTACGAACGCATCTAGACAACGATGTAATGAACTTATTTTAATCAAAATAGGCCATAACAAATGCATTTAACCTGCATCTCACAAAAACAAAGTATTAGTGATCGATCGAACGATGTTTAATGTCCCTCGAACAATTCCTGTGTCCACGGAAATAAAACTTTGCATTTCAAACTGTACAACAGTAAACAAAGAACATGGACCAGCACGAAAGTAATAATAAGAACACATGACAAATACTTTTTTGCAGCACTTTCCTGATCTTTCTATACTGATCTTCCTCTCTCAATTTAAGGTCTGACCAGCATTTTCTCAACTGATCCTTTGATCGTCATATGCCAAAATTCCTGTGTAGACTTCTCACAACTTTAGCCATGATCTTGGCCTTTCTGGCATTTGGGTTTCTGTAAGGTCCATGATTCCCATAATAGTTTGTGCTCAATAAGAGGTCCCCCATTTCTTCAAAAGACTTATTTGAGGCCTTATCTCCTCCTGGCTCCGGACGTTTCTTGCTCTGGGCTTTCCTCGTTGCTGCTGTCAGCACACACCTGCTGTGGCTCCACCATTTGCTCTCCCACTGCCCTGAAAGAGAAGAGGCGGGGAATACATTAGAAAGAAGGACAGGGGTGGAGTTTCACGCATGAGCAGTGTATATAAAGCCATAACGCGCAGTCAATGTAACGGCCATAGGAACGATCTGGGAGAGGAGGACGAAAGCTCGAAATCGCACAGAGGAACGTTAAAACTATACTGTACAATTTTAAATTGGGGCATCAGTGGTTAGTGGCCTATACTGCTTATAGATTGAGGCCTATATTGGGACCAGATTATGAGAGTTTAGCCTGACATTAGGGTTTGTCTTGTGTTGTGTCTTGCAGACAAAATGGTGGATAAATTCACAGCCCCTGATCTTTTAGCGGAATTTATCCAGCGATACCGGGAGCTGCCATGTCTATGGCAAGTTAAAAGCAGGGATTATTCAAACAAAATCAAGAGGAAAGCAGCAATGGAGAAAATGTTGGAATTGGTGAAGCCTGTGTATCCCACGGCAGACATCAATTATTTGAAGGCCAAAATTGGTAGCCTGCGTAGTACATAATAGGGAGCACAAGAAGGTCATGGATTCCCAGAGATCCGGAGCAGCAGCAGATGACATATATGTCCCCAGGCTGTGGTACTACAACAGCCTGCATTTTTTGTCAGACCAAACCGAAGCACGCCCATCACTCTCAATGCTTTCTTCCACATCGGATGAGGCCACAGCTCCTGAGGTCCACCCTGGTCCTTCAACACAGGAAGAAAATGTGGAGGAGCCAGCTTGACCCAGGTATAGCATTGTTGAACATATTTGTTGACAAAAATTGAATGATGTTAACTAGACGTTATTGATCCCAAATTTCTGCTTTAACAAAGTGGTTTACATATCAATAGACAGTAGTGGTCAAAATTGATTGGGACAAGAATGAAACATGCTGGGGTCAGAATGATAGTCTTTTCTATTTAACATTCAATTTGCAACAGTCATGAGCTCAAAATTGTGTGTGATTGATGACCAAAAACCTAAAAATATGTCCCATTTTTATATACAGGAAAGTCTCAGCCAAAAGGAGGCCGTGGCCAGCAGCCAGACTGAATCCCAGGTTCCTCCCCTACGCCATCCAACTAAAAGGGCCAGGAAGTCGAGAAACCTGGATGATGCCACGGCTGCCTTCCTCAGGCATGCAACAAGTGCTATTTGTATGGCCCCTGATGCCCAGGAGGCTTTTGGCTGCATGACTGCAAACAAGTTAAAGGATATGGAGGAGGACCAACACAGCATGTGCAAAGAGATGATCCTTCAGCTCCTCAACAAGGGGAGGAGGGGCCAAATCACCCCGAAAACGCACATATGCAAAATGGAGCATAATCCGACACCAAAGCCACCCCACTCACCACAGCAGCATGGTGGACTGTGGCTAATGTAGCCCCAACAAGGCCGCTGGACTGGGAATTATCAACAGTATAGTTTATAATTTTCTTTTTGTTTAATTTGGGTTCATCTTATTATTATTTTTTTTTTTTTGGTGCAGAGAATGCGTTTTTTATTTAATTTAGTTTATTTGTGTGGAAGGAAGTGTTGAGAGCGATGCAACACTTTAAGAGCGATTTCCGCCAACGTTTGTTGGCCAAAAGTCCGACAACAATTGTCTGATGGAGCATAGACACGGTCGGATTTACCGCTAACAGCCTGACTTCGTACATTTCCCGTCGGAGAATCCAATAGTGTGTACGAGGCTTAAGGGAGGCCTGAGGGAACAACCTGAAATTGAGCACGGAGATGAGGATCTTTGAACCAGACAAGACTTCTGCAGATTGACCTTCCAGCCCAACTTTTGACAGGTCTGCAAAATCAACTGCAGATCCTGCCAGGCAAAAATAAAAAAAACCCTCCAGGCTGCTAAGGAGGCCAAAAGGAAGGGCCCTGAACTGCCAATGTTGTGGACCTTTCTCCATGAGGATTGCAAACCTCAGGAATCTCTGATTCTGGCAAATTGGTACATGAAGGTAAGCGTACTGAAGATCCAGGGCTCTGATTCTGGCAAATTGGTACATGAAGGTAAGCGTACTGAAGATCCAGGGTTACCATGAACACTTCTGGTAACAGATTTCTGACTGAATAAATGCTTTCCCTCTGGAATCGTCTGTAAACTAAGAATCTGTTCAGGATGCTTAGACTGATGACCATTCGAAACCCTCCGAATGCCTTTTTCACCAGAAAAACATGAGAATAAAATCCTTGGAATTTCTGATCCTCTGGAACGGGAAAAATTGCCCCTTCTGTTTCCCAAAGAGCAATCAGAACATGGTCTGCCGTCTCTCTTGGTCTCTGGGCAGCCGTGTGAGAAAAAAACCTCTGGGGTGGGGGGAAGTCTGAACTCCAACCTGTAACCTTCTGCTATGATCTTGTGGATATTTGGTGATCTCTGCCCATTCTTTGAAAAAATGGCTCCGCCTTCCTCCTACCCCCGACCTGGCGTCACTGGGAGTTCTTGGCAGGGGCTGAAGGAGCAAAGACTGCCACCTTTAGCTTTGTCTTTGTTAAACAACTTTTTTTTTTTTTTTCTTGGTCTGTTGACCACCTGTTTTTTAAAATTTGGCTTTGTTTTTGGAAGCTACAAAAAGGCCTTTTACTCTGAGGCTTAGTTCTCCGAGATGGGAAACGCTTACTCTTTTCTGAGGAATGTGCTAGTACCTCCTCTAAGGCAGAACGAATAAAAGCTTGCCCTCAAAGGGAATACCGCAAAATGTATTTTTGGTGGTAAGATCCTCCTCCCAGGATTTTAACCAGATAGCTTGTCTTGTGCAGTTAATCAGTGCTGATGTTCTGGCCACTGACCTGACTGAATCTGCTGCTGCATCAGCCAGAAATGCTACCAATTTGGCAATAAGTGGGAGACATTGCCTGATCTCCTCCCGAGTGTTGGAGGAAAGAAGGCCATCTAGTCTATGGACCCACACATCCAGATTCCTAGAGACACAAGTGGAGGCCAGGGTTGGACCTAGCGAAAAAGCCGAGGCAGAGCATCAGCTTTCCTGTCCATCTGATCCTTAAGCAAACCAGAATCTTCAAATGAAAGATCTGATTTTTTTTTAGACACCTGTGACATAGGAGCATCTAATCTAAGACATTTGAAAAAACTTCCTTAATGTCAGATTGAAAGGGAAACCTTCTTTTATGTCCTCTAGACTGGAACAACCTTTTTTCAGGTTCTTTCCACTCAGAATGGATCATATCTTTGAGAGAATGGTGCACTGGAAAAGACCTAGGCTTATGTCCCTGAAGGCCCCTGTACATCTTATCCAGAAATTACGGAGTCTGCTGTGGCATCTCAATCTGTTCAGAAGTATAAACTGCCTTTAACAGTTAATTAATTTCTTCAATAGGAAAAAGATATCTAGCTGAGCTAACCGCTTCCTCTACCTCTATTGCAGGTCAGAAACAGCCTGTGAACTAACAGTCTCTGATACTAAGGGAGGTAGAGATTGTTGGAATTATCAAGAACTGTTTGTGCCTGTTCTCCATCTTGTAGGCTGACGCAGACAATAAAGTTAAGTCCAATGAGCTTACACCTAGAGACTCATGACTCCTGTAACTTCCTCTTTTTACTTTTTACTACTATTAAAGGCTGAGCCTGTGGTCACTGGGTGTGACTCCTCGCTTGAATCTATGCATGTAAGGTTCTCACCCATATGTATCGATACTCATGAATAAAGCTTCTTCCTTGCTACGGACTGGGAGTCTTGATTGATCTAAGGTGACTAGGAGATTTTCCTGACATTGTGGGGGCTCGTCTGGAATCTGGCCATCGGGTGCCATTGTCTGTGGACCTCCGGTTGGTTGGTGAGTAATTTGAAAATATTCACCCATGAAAGACCCCCCCGGTCAGATTGACCGTAAACAGGGGCCAGTCGGAGACCGGATATTTGGTCCGAGGTCCAGATCCATAACCCGTAGATCTTTTCCTCCCACTCTGAGATAAGAACCTTTTCTTTGGTTTATGATTCTAGGGGAAATAGTGTTATCTCCGTTTTATATTCTAAACTTAGGTCTGAAATAAAAGAAACAGAGACATGGGTAACAACATATGTGAAGGAGGATGTGCCTGCCTCTTCTGCTGTTGCATCCCAGAAACTCCCTTAGAGGGAGACAAAAAGTTTATGCATAAAAAGGACCCAGCAACTGTTAAATACTGTACTAAGTGGGAAAATAAGTTTGGGTTTAATAACAAGCTTAATGTTAAAGGGTGTAAGGAATTAGTTGAGAAAATTAGCAAGCTGGGACCTAAAGAACAAAAAAAGTATGGTTTGGGTGCGGCTCAGAACTAGTTAGAACAAGCTAGAATTTGTGCTCAGGGAGTGTCTAAGAGGAAGTTGCAAGAGTGCCTCCCCCTCTTAGACAAGGAAGATAAGAATGCCGTATTTGTTCAAAGGCCCCCCTCAAGTCCCTCTGCAGCCGCCCCCATATGTAGCCCTAGAAGTGTTCCCTCCTACTCCAAATACATCCACCCCCCTTAGACGGACATTCCCCCTGAACAAAACCAAGCTCCCCTTCCACCCGTCTCACCAGTCCAAATTCGAACCCCAAGGAGAGTGGGTGGACGGAGATCTCTCACTGACCTGTTGGTCCAAAGTCCGGAACTGAGTGCTCATGGTCTTACTAGGAGCCCATCCATTAGAGCTGACTAAGATGATTAGATCTTTAGATAAGATTTAAGATACCCTAGCTGAAGGACTCAAAATGCTAGGGGGAAGGTTTCTGGACCAAGAAGATAGACATCCATCCTGCAGGGCCTGGGTCCCTAACTATTCCACACTGACAGCACCTTTGGTAGAGTTTATCCATGGAACCCCCATGACACCTCAGGACAACATAACATGGACTGACCAGTCTGCAAATATATTTTCTGAATTAAAAAGGGTCCTTGCAGGCTCCTCAGTGTTAGATTTACCTAACTATGACAAACCATTTGTGCAAACAGTAGACTCAAGAGAAGGACATATGACTTCAGTGTTGACCCAGGATCATGGTGTACAACAGAGACCGATAGCTTACTATTCTACCAAACTAGACAGTGTTGCAAGAGTGCTGCCACCCTGTGTACAAGTCATAGTGTCAGCAGTGGAGGCAATCAAAGCCTCTGCTTCCATAGTATTACACCACCCTCTCACTCTCAAGGTACCACATGCAGTATCTGTGATCCTATTACAGCAAAAAATCTCCCATCTCATTTTGTCCTGTATGACTGTACTACTGACATAACCACACTTGACAATTGAGAGGTGCACCACTCCCAATCCCTCCACATTACTGCCAATCCCAACCGATGGTGAACTGCATGACTGCACTGCAGCAATAATAGAGAAGGTGCTACCTAGAAAAGAACTGAGTGACGTACTATTAGCCAACCCTGACATGATACTTTATGTGGGCGGCTCTAGCAAAAAGAACCCTGATGGCACTTGTACAACAGGGTATGCTGTAGTCTAATGCCGTGTGCACACGACCGGACTTTCCGGCAGAAAAGGTCCGACAGAATCATTCCGTCAGGACATTCCGATTGTGTGTGGGCTTCATCTGACTTTTTCTTTCTAAAATTCTGACGGACCTAGGAATAGAATGTTTCAAATCTTTCCAACGGAACCAGTTCCTATCGGGAAAACCGCTCGTCTGTATGCTATTCCGACAGACCAAAAACGACGCAAGGGCAGCTACTGGCTATTGAACTTCCTTTTTCTAGTCCCGTTGTACGTCATTGCGTTTTAAACGATCAGACTTTGGTGTGATCGTGTGTAGGCAAGTCCATTTCAGTGGAACTCCGTCGGAAAGACCTATTCTAACGGAAAGTCCGGTCATGTGTACGCGGCATCAGACTCAACCATATTTGAGGCCAAACCTTTACCAAGACACTATTCAGCACAGGCTGCAGAGCTTGTTGCCCTAACAAGAGCATGCATACTCTCCAAAGGTAATGCAGTGATGATCTACACAGACAGTCAGTATGCTTTTTCCACAGTACATATATTTGCATAGCAATGGAAGAATGGGGGAATGGTGACTTCTAGTGGAAAAACCTATTACACATAGGGAATAGGAGAGCAGATGAGGCAGCCATCACACAACTTACAATGATAAAGTGTACATAACCTAATCAAGTTATACTAGATTACACTGTACTGAAGGAAATGCAACAAGTTGCCCCACTAACAGAAATCACGACGTGGAAAAACAAACGTACACTCATTAATGGAATTTACATGTCACCTGACAATAAACCAGTGCTACCTAAGTCACTATACAGGTATGCTGCAGTATTGACACATGGAGTAACCCATGTGTCAAGCAGAGGGATGGTTGCTATGTTAAATAAAGTTTGTACAACATATCTATTCACAAACTACTCAAACAAATTTTTGTTTACGAAGTATGATATGTGCAAAGAACAACCCACAAGGAGGGATAAGACCCCAGAAAGGTAAGTTTCCAACACCACATTATCCTTTCCAGCACATATGTATGGATTTTAAAAAGTATTGCCTAGTAATCATAGATGCACTAACAAAGTGGGTAGACGTATTCCCCACAGGAAATGCGGATGCACTTACAGTAGCAAAAGGACTGCTAAGAGATATTATCCCAAGGTTTGGGATCCCTGAGAAAAAATATGTTGACTATGGCTCACACTTTGTTTTACCGGCAACTTTATTGGCGGTTTTACCAACAATTTTTCCCGCAACTTTACCATCGGTTTTACCGACAAATTTGCTGGTGGTTTCACCGTCAACTTTGTCGGCGGTCTTACCAACAAATTTGCCAGCAACTTTCCTGTCGATTTTATTGGCAACTTTGCCTGCGCTTTTTCCGGCAACTTTACCGGTGGTTTTACCGTCAACTTTGCCAGCGGTTTTACCGTCAACTTTGCCGGGGGTTTTACCAACAACTTTGCCAGCAATTTTGCCAGCGGTTTTACTTTATCGGTGGTTTTGCCGTCAACGTTGCCATCAGTTTTACCGGCATCTTTACCAGTGATTTTGCTGGCAAATTTTTGCCAGCGGTTTTACCGACAACTTTTCCAGCAGTTTTAATGGTAGCTTTGCCGGTGATTTTACTGTCAACTTTGCCGGTGATTCTACCAACAACTTTGCCGATGGTTTTTTTGGCAGCTTTGCTGGCGGTTTTACTGTCAACTTTGCCAGCGTTTGTACTGTCAACTTTGCCGGCGGTTTTACCAACAATTTTACCGGTGGGTTTTAGCAACTTTGCCAGCAACTTTACCAGCGGTTTTATAGGCATCTTTGCCGGCAGTTTTACCAACAACTTTTCCGGCAACTTAATTGGTGGTTTTACCGTCAACTTTGTCGGCGGTTTTACCAACAACTTTGTCTGCAACTTTACCGGCGGTTTTACCATTAACTTTACCAGTGGTTTTACCAGCAACTTTGCCGGTGGTTTTACAAACAACTTTACCGGCGGTTCTACCGACAATTTTGCAGGCAACTTTACCGGCGGGTTCTAGAAACTTTTCCGGCAGTTTTACCAACAACTTTGCCGGCGTTTTTTTCCGGCAACTTTACTGGTGGTTTTACCGTCAACTTTTCCAGCGGCTTAACCATCAAATTTGCCGGCGGTTTTACCAACAACTTTGTCGGCAACTTTACCAGTGGTTTTACCATCAACTTTACCAGCAGTTTAACCGGCAACTTTGCAGGCAGTTTTGCCGTTGGTTTTACCGGCAACTTTGCCGGCAGTTTTACCAACAACTTTGCCGGCAACTTTACCAGCGATTTTGTCTACAACTTTACCTTCGGTTTTGTCAGCAACTTTACCGGCGAACTTTATTGGCAACTTTGCCGGCGGTTTTACCCACAACTTTGCAGGCAGTTTTGCTGGCAACTTTGCAGGCAGTTTTACCGTCAACTTTACTGGTGGTTTTATTGGCAAATTTGCCAGCGGTTTTACCAACAACTTTACCGGCGGTTTTATTGGCAACTTTGCCGGCGGTTTTACCCGCAACTTTGCAGGCAGTTTTATCGTCAACTTTGCTGGCGGTATTACCGCCAACTTTGCCGGCGGTTTTACAAACAACTTTACCGGCATTTTTACCGTCAACTTTGCCAACGATTTTGCAGGCAACTTTACCGGTGGGTTTTAGAAACTGCTGGTGGTTTTACCAACAACTTTGCCAGCGGTTTTAACAACTTTGCCGGCAACTTTACTGGTGGTTTTAACATCAACTTTGCCGGCGGTTTAACCGTCAACTTTGCTGGCAGTTTTGCCATGGGTTTTAGCGACAACTTTGCCGGTGGTTTTACCGCCAACTTTATTTGCAGTTTTACCGTCAACTTTGCCGGTGGTTTTACCGTCAACTTTATTTGCAGTTTTTACCGGCAACTTTGCCGGCGGTTTCACCGACAACTTTTCCGGTGGTTTTACCGTCAACTTTACCGGCGCTTTTACGGCAACTTTATTTGCAGTTTTACCGGCAACTTTACCAGCGGTTTTACCGGCAACTTTGCCGGCGGTTTACCAACAACTTTGCCGGCAACTTTACCAGTGGTTTTGTCGGCAACTTTACCAGCGGTGTTAACGACTTTGCCGGCAACTTTACCAGCAGTTTTATTGGCAACTTTGCTGGGGGTTTTACCAACAACTTTGCCGTCAACTTTACCTGCGGTTTTACAGTCAACTTTACCGCCGGTTTTACAGTCAACTACTTTACCAGCAACCTTATCAGCAGTTTTGTCAGCAACTGTACCAGCGATTTGTTGGCAACTTTAGCGGCAGTTTTACTAACTTTTCCGGCAACATTACCGCCAATTTTATTGGCAACTTTACCTGCGGTTTTACCGTCAACTTTACCACCGGTTTTATTGTCAACTACTTTGCCAGCAACTTTACCAGCGGTTTTTGTCAGCAACTTTACCAGTGGTTTTGTCGGCAGCTTTACCGACGGTTTTACCGGCTTTCCCGGCAACTTTACCCCCGGTTTTATTGGCAACTTTGCCAGCGGTTTTACCCGCAACTTTGCAGGCGGTTTTGTCGGCAACTTCGCAGGCAGTTTTGGCATCAACTTTACCAGTGGGTTTACCATCAACTTTGCTGGTGGTTTTTCCAGGGTTTTACCGTCAACTTTGCCGGCGGTTTTACCGTCAACTTTGCCGGCGGTTTTACAAACAACTTTTCCGGCTACTTTGCCGGCAACTTTACCATCAGTTTTATAGGTAACTTTGCCGGCAGTTTACCAACTTTGCCGGAAACTTTACCAGCGGGTTTACCGATGATTTTGCCGGAAACTTTGCTGGCGGGTTTTAGCAACTTTGCCGGCAACTTTAGCAGCGGTTTTGCCAACAACTTTACTGGCGGTTTTACCGTCAACTTTGCCAACGATTTTACCATCAACTTTGGCAGTGGTTTTACCGGCAACTTTATCGGTGGTTTTACCGTCAACTTTGCCGGCGGTTTTACCAACAACTTTTCCGGCAAATTTTGCCAGATGTTTTACCGACAAATTTTCCGGCAACTTTGCCAGCATTTTACCGGCGGTTACACCATTAACTTTGCCGGCGGTTTTACCAACAACTTTTCCGGCAACTTTACCGGCGGTTTTAATGACAGCTTTGCTGGTGGTTTTACTGTCAACTTTGCCGGTGGTTTTACCAACAACTTTGCTGGCGGTTTTATTGGCAGCTTTGCTAGCGCTTTTACCATCAACTTTGCCGGCAATTTTACTGTCAACTTTGCCGGAAGTTTTACCAACAAATTTTCCGGTAACTCTACCAGTGGTTTTACAAACAACTTTGCCAGCAATTTTGCCAGTGGTATTACCGGCAACTTTATAGGTGGTATAACTTTGCCGGCAACTTTACTATCGGTTTTACCATCAACTTTACCGGCAGTTTTACCGTCAACTTTGCCAGCTGTTTTACTAGCAACTTTGCTGGCGGTTTTACCGTCAACTTTGCCGGCGGTTTTACCAACCCTTTGCCAGCAACTTTACCAGCGGTTTTACCAACAACTTTGCCGGCGGGTTTTAGAAACTTTGCCAGCAACTTTACCGGCGGGTTTATAGGCAACTTTGCCGGAGGTTTTACCAACAATTTTTCCGGCAACTTTACTGGTGGTTTTACTGTCAACTTTGCCAGTGGTTTTACTGTCAAATTTGCCTGCGGTTTTACCAACAACTTTGCTGGCAACTTTACCAGCGGTTTTACCAAGAACTATACCGGTGGGTTTTACAAACTTTCCTGGTTACTTTACTGACGGTTTTATTGGCAACTTTGCCGGCGGTTTTACCAACAACTCTACTGGCGGTTTTATCATCAACTTTGCCAGCAGTTTTACTGTTTCTATGTCTTCTACAGTATTGAGTATTCTAATTCTAATAAGGTAAGTAACACCAATAGCACAATCCAAAAACAAAAACTACAGAAATGGGACTTTGTATATACTTCCAATAGTAAATGCACATCAATTAAAAATAACATCAATCCTTGAAACTCCGCTTCTTCAATACCTCTCAAACCTAATATGTGTGCACATGTAAATGAGGTCTGAGAGGTCCTCAAGAAGCTTGAATTCCTGCGAAACGCATTACCCTAAACGCGTTCCTGACCATATCAACATTCCAACTGAGATATTTTGGAGATCGGTTGATGCTGTAATTTGTTGACCTTATGTATATTAAATGAGTTGTTTTTATATCCTCAATGTAACAACCATGGTTTTAACCTTTGTATGCAATAAAAATTGATGTTATTTTTAAACTAGGTGTATTTACTATTGGAGGTATATACAAAGTCCCATTTCTTTGGTTTTTACATAATACTTTTAGGGATGATACCTCCTTTGGTAATAAATTAATAGATATAAAGGTCACCACCTATATACCAATTCTCAACACCAATGGCACAACAACTGTTTTTAGTACTGAGTTATGCACTGCACCTATTTTTTTTTTTTTTAGGGACATCAGCCCAGATCCCAAGAAAGTTTTTAATGTGTTACTGCCACTTCTGAAATTACAGGCAGACAAGTAGTAAACTTATCTTCTTATAGTCTCTCCCCAGATGTGATACAGGTACTCTGTTTAGGTCTAACATTTTGCCCTACTCAACATGTGGATAGCTTGGCCCCTCATGCTTAAGCTGGTGCATGATAAGGATTACTGATCATCCAAATTTAACTCTTAGGATAATCAGGCTTGGAAAAACCTTACTATTGAAGATATGCATTCATTGAGTGATCTGATAGCATTATGGGAGGAAAGTAACCCCACAGAGGAATTAAATGAATAACTGCCAAATTCTGTTCATACCAAGATTTAGATCTTATAGTGCAAAAAAATATTTTCCCTCCTCGGCATTTATATAAGCCTAAATCTCATTCATTTCCCATATTACAGGCCAAGTCAAATATCTGGGCCTTTGTACAACCGATATCTAAAAAAATTTAGACCACTCCCTGACAAAAATGTATGCCTCACAATCTTACCTGGTCCAGGAGCATCATGAACAGATGTGTTTTCACAAATTAAACTGAGAATGGTATGCACCTATATCAACTAACTGGGTAGATCAGTTGATCAAAGGATACAGGGCACTGATTGGTCAAGCATACCAATGGGGACTTATCAACAAAAGTACCTAGGAATTTCTCAAAGTAAAGCATCCAAAAACACCTACCCTATATGTCCTATTAAAGATTCACAAGAGTCTATTGAAAGCTCCCAACGCCCCATTGTTTCCAGTCTAGGAAACTGCTAGTCAGCTTGTTAATGAATACCTGTACCCCCATGTAAAGGCACTCCTTTCTTATATTAAGGATACAATAGACTTATTAAAGGTAATTGATGGGATGCATGTTCCTTTAGGATCTTGATTAGCTGCTACTGATATAAAAGCCTTGTATAATTTAATCACCCATGATAAAGGGGTGCAGGTGGTTAGAGATCTTTTGTCAGAATGAGGCCAGCCAGCGTGGCAGTATGAGTTTGTTATTGATCTTTTGCGATTTATTTTGACGCATAATATTTTTATGTTTAAATGCTCCCACTACCTTCAGGTGAAGGGTGTGGCAATGGGGACCTGGTGTGCTCCTTTTCATACCAACCTGTGCCTAGGGGGTGGAGGCATGAGCTGATTTCTAGAGAGGATCTGTCAGATAGCAAGCATAAACAAGCAAAGATGCCAGGAAGTTGGTACCTTGCCTTACGGTAAATGTAATGTTGTTTCATTATGAGTGGTCAGTTGAGATGTTGTTTTACCCAATGGGCAGATTTGGAAACCCGAGTTCAGGGTTAAACTGTCAAACATGTGGTATTGTATATCTCGTGAAATCTGTTTGTGGGGCTTTCTATATCGGCAAAACATAACATCTGTTTTTCAACCAGATACAAGATCATGTATCACAAATTTCTCCCATGAGTGGACATGTAGGACTCTACCACAACTTTGACCCTTCTAAGATCAAGTTTTTTGCCCTTGATCATGTACCTGCACATGAACATGGTGGCAACATTGACAAAATATTATTACATGTGAAGCAAAAAGGATATGTACTCTTCAGGCCATCAAATATCCTGGCCTGAATGAATCGATTTTTATGAAGCCATCTAGTTTCTCTGCTTTGAATCCCACTTGTCAGCTATTCTCTGTATGTTTATTCATTTTCATTATTAATGGGTAAAAATTATTTTTAAAGTGATGTATGTTCATTATTCTTGCTTTGGATGTATTTATTGAAGGGCATACCTCCAAAATAATTGTATAAGTTTTGGCAATTGGCTATTTAGTTGGAGATCCTTTTAGCTTTTGGATTATGCCATGCTGGGTTGTGTCCCAGGATTTCCAGGTAGTGAGTAAAATGACTGCACAGACGCAAAAGGCACAATGGAGTGAGTATTGGACTCACAGGTGTGGGATTATTCTGCCCACGTTCCTTAAATCTTCCACTTTGCTCTCCTCCTGTGCCAACCTTTGCCCCCATGTCATGCCAAATATTAGCCTTTGACCCCCCATTTGGTGTGCTTTTCCCCCCTTTCACTGGAATGGATTGACCCCTGACACCTTATAACATGCATAAAATAAGTTATATGCTTGTGTAATCTTATGGGATGATTTTTGTTGAAACAAATGGCAACAGGATCTCTTTAACTTTTTTGCTGCAAGTGTGATATAGATTGGTGGCAGCAGCATCATGTAAATGGACACATCTTTCCAGTAGAGACTTGAAATGGAAAAAGGAATGGAGGGGGAAAAAGTTTTTTAAATAACCAAGTTTGCACATTGTTATGGCAGTCTACTGTAGATGTAATAAATGTAGATGATCGTTGTAAAGTACTAAAGGTGAGACAACCCGTTAAAACCAGCAATAAGAGTGACAGACCATGCATTCTATCCAAAATTTTAAAAAGGGAATATTTTAGGGTGGAGGTTCACTTTATTGGCTTGATTTGATTTATTTATATAAAAAAAAATATTCTGTTATAGAAGGCCTGTTCTATGGCATGAAGTGAAGTCTCTGGATATGAAAATGACATTGGGGAAATAATGTGGGGTCAGTAACAGGTGCACATATAGCCTGAGAGAGAGGAAGGGGAAAAAAAAGGTCATGTTACCCAGCATGGAAAATCTGTCTGGTTACAGCTTGTTATAGTGTGGTGAATGTATGAATGTATCTACTGTGTGTGTGTGTGTGTGTATATATATATTGTGACGGTATGCGAGGTGAGGTCATCGATAATCGGTATATTTCACCTCGCATTTGTTCTATTATCATAGACTGAACCGGAATCCAGCCCGAAATTTTCCAGCCTCTGTGGCAGGCTTGGTTCCGGTCCGGGTCTTCTGGTCCACTTGAGTCAATGCTCAGGTGGACTTTAAATGACCAGGAAGAGAGCACAGCAGTGCTCTGGCCTGAGACTCAGAAGGGAATCTGAGAGAGAGGAGCCCTGTTTGTTTGGATTGAAAACAAAGGTTTGCTTTACCTCATGTTTTGTGGGTGATGGGGACCAGCCCCACACCGTATAGAGAGCAGTGTACTGTTTAGTTTAGCACTGGACAGCAAGGATTTGTTTTACTACCGTATTTATCGGCGTATAACACGCACTTTTTTCCCCTTAAAATCAGGGGAAAATCGTGGGTGCATGTTATACGCCGATCCCCGCTAATTGTGAGCTATTGGCGGCGATTGCCGGCGACATTCACATAGCGAGTAGTTTGAAATATGGCGCCGCAGAGTTCGGAGGGACTCGGCGAAGCTGAACGAGCGTCGCCGAAATCACAGAGCCGAGATACACATATTCGAGTGCATTCGGCTCTTTCCGGCGCCGCTCACAGTCACGCCCACTCCCGCCATTGGACCTGTGTTATGTCCATCATAGGGCGGGACTGGGCGGAACTGTGAGCGGCAATGAGAAGAGCCGAATACACTCGACTATGTGTATCTCGGCGGCGTTCGTTCAGTTCCGCCGGCGCCGAGTACCTCCAAACTCCGTGGCGCCATATTTAAAACATGCAGCTATGTGTATGTCGGCGGCGATCAAGCATGGACACTGGGGGCAAGGCTGCACTGACCACTGGGGCAAAGCTGCACTGACAAGACTGCACTGTGGCAAAGCTGCACTGACAAGACTGCACTGGGGCAAAGCTGCACTGACAAGACTGCACTGGGGCAAAGCTGCACTGACAAGGCTGCACTGGGGCAAAGCTGCACTGGGGCAAGGCTGCACTGACAAGGCTGCACTGACACTGAAAAGGCTACAATGACACTAACAAGGCTGCAGATGAACACTGATGAGGCTGCATTGATGTAAGTTTTTTTCCCTTAAACTTCCCTCCTAAAAGTTTTTTTCCTTAAAATTCTCTCCTAAACTTGGGGTGCGTGTTATACTCCGGCGCGTGTTATACGCCGATAAATACGGTATTTTGTTCATTTTTATGACTTTGCAAACCACCTGCGAATAAAGCTGGCAACCCGCCAGATTTTAAAGAAACTGCCTATACGCTGACTTTCATTTCAATAAAAGGTGATCCCCACAAGCTATTCTCCCCTCACGTGGTGGATTCAGCAGGAAATTTCTAAAGGTGGCGGATATGATAAAGGCCCTGCTACAGGCCAATGCAGCTCAGCGAGAAACCAATCGCCAAGTCGCAGAGGCCACTGCAGCACAACAGGTGGCCCAGCAAGAGATGCACCGCCAAGTTGCAGAGGCCGCTGCAGCACAACAGGCGGCCTAGCAGGAGATGAACCGGCAGTTCGCAGAGGCTCTAGTGGAACTGAAAAAGGGGTCCGCACCTCCTGTGCCAGTGGAACCAAAGATTGTATGTGCCTCCTAGAAAAATGACACCTGCCGATGATGTAGAGGCATACCTTGCGACTTTTGAGAGAGTTGCTGTCCGTGAAGAATGGCCAAAAGAACAGTGGGCGGGTCTGTTGGCCCCATTACTGACAGGGGAACCTCAAAATGCCTATTTTGATCTGGAACCGGATAAAGTCCAGGACTACGAGACTCTGAAGAAAGAGATACTCACACGCTTGGGTGTCACTATGGCAGTCCTGGCCCAGCTTGCGCATCAGTGGACCTACTCCAGCAACCAGTCACCCCATTCTCAAATGTTCCACCTGGTCTACCTCACCAGGAAGTGGTTGCAGCCGGAGACCTTGACAGGCCCTCAGATCTTGGAGCGTGTGGTAATGCACCAGTACCTGCATGCACTCCCTACTGCTCTGAGGAAGTGGGTTGGACAGGGGGATCCCAAAACTGCAACCCAATTGGTGGACCTAGTGGAGAGGTACATTGCTGCTGAGGACTTGGTGAACCTGTCTACGCCCCACTTCGATGTGTCTAGGGGTGCAAGATCACCCAGGGGTTCTGGTAAGACTGTTCCGGGGTTTAAGAGCATGGGGAAGTTAGATAAGACTGTTGTTACAGCTGATGAGACTGTGGGTCCTAGACCTGGAGACTGGCCAAAGAAGCCAGGAAGGTCTTGATTGTGTAAACCCTACAAAACTACACCCCAGTACTATTGGGGTAATTTGCATCCATGGGGACTCCCGGGACTACCACACAGCGGTGGTTTAGGTTGCTACCCCCTGGGGCAGTGTAAAACATTCAGTGGGGGGTGGTATCTTCGCTGCTTCATGAAGCTTTAGTGGGGGGAGATTTTCCACATTTTTGGAACTTATGGGAGAGCAAAGGGAGGCTGGTAGATAGAGCTCCCCCTGCTGGGGAAGCACGGGAACTCTCACCAGGCCCTTTTTGCCAAAAGGAAGGGGATGCTGTTGGTGGGATCAAGGAAGCCGGAGATAATTTCCTTTCCCTGTCATGGCTGGGGAGCCGGAGGACCTGGAAGCTAAATCCCAGCCTGAGGGTAATGAACAGGAGAAGACCTCTGACCCTGACAATGAGAGTAGTCAGAATGTGGTACCCGACTTAGAGGTCAGGAGAGAGGATTTCTGTACTGAGCAACTCCAAGATGCCACCCTCATGACAGCCAGAGAAAACATTAAGATGGTGGGTGAGGAACCGGTGGATCCTAATTGGGGGCGTCTCTCCCCTACATGGCACTTAAAAACCACTTACTGTATCAGGTGATAAAACGGGGAGAGGATGTGGTAGAACAGCTACTGGTTCCCAAACCCTTCCGTAGGGTAGTGCTATACCTGGCCCATGGTCATGTAATGGGGGGACATCTCAGTATCGAAAAGACCAGGGAGAGAATCGCCCAGAGATTTTTCTGGCCCGGATTGTGTACAGATGTCAGGGAGTACTGTGAATCGTGCCCCGAGTGCCAAATATCGGCACCTTCGCCACATTTTCGCAGTCCCCTTGTTCCTCTACCAATAATTGAGGTTCCATTTGAGAGAATTGGCATGGACCTGGTGGGGCCGGTAGTGAAGTCTGCCCGGGGTCATCAGCATATTTTGGTAATCCTGGACTATGCGACGCGCTATCCTGAGGTCATTCCCTTGCATAACACCTCGGCTAAGGCTATCACCAAGGAGCTAGTCCAGGTGTTTAGTCGAGTAGGGATCCCAAAAGTGGTCAGGGCATCCCATTTATGTCCAGGGTTACCAAGGAACTGTATAAGTTATACAAAATCTCCCATCTCCGTACCTCTGTCTACCACCCCCAAACAGATGGTCTTGTCGAAAGTTTTAATAAAACTTTGAAAAGTATGCTGAAAA
This sequence comes from Aquarana catesbeiana, assembly GCF_042186555.1. NCBI lineage: Eukaryota > Metazoa > Chordata > Amphibia > Anura > Ranidae > Aquarana > Aquarana catesbeiana. The sequence continues at coordinate 178,649,192 of NC_133325.1, read as the reverse complement.
AAGTGGTCGAGGAAGATGAGAGAAACTGGGATTTTTTGCTACCTTATCTCATGTTTGCCATACGTAAGGTTCCGCAGGCATCCACAGGCTATTCCCCCTTTGAGCCCTTGTATGGTAGACATCCCAGGGGGCTACTAGATGTCGCCAAAGAAACATGGGAATGAGAGACCACCCCATATATAAGCATCATAGAGCATGTCTCCTTGATGCAGGGTTGAATCGCAGCTGTCCTGCCCCTGGTACGAGAACATATGGAGCAAGCCCAGGAGGTTCAGAGGAGGGTCTATGATTGGGGTGCCAAGGTCTGTACTTTCAGCCCCGGGGACAGAGTGTTGGTACTGGTGCCCACGGTGGAAAGCAAGTTCCTAGCCAAGTGGCAGGGTCCCTTTGAGGTTGTCGAAAGGCTGGGGGAGGTAAACTACAAAGTCTACCAGCCAGGGAAAAGGAAACCACACCAAATTTATTAAGTGAATCTCTTAAAGCCTTGGAAGGACAGAGAGACTTTACTGGCCGCATCCCCGCCTCCCACAGACCGGGTACCGGTGACACCTGACGTCCCCATAATGGATTCCCTGTCCGTGGCACAACATAGTGACGTTAGGGCGTTTGTGTACAAAAATAAAGACTTTTTCTCCCCTTTACCCAGACTGACCAACGTGATCCAGCATGACATAGTGACGGAACCCGGGATAATGTAAAGCCATATAGAATCCCAGAGGCAAGGCGAGAGGCAGTCATGAAGGAAATCAAAAAAATGTTAGAGTTGGACGTAATAGAAGAGTACCACAGTGAGTGGTCGAGCCCCATAGAGCTGGTCCCAAAACCTGATGGCACTATCAGGTTTTGTAATGACTTTAGGAAATTCAACTGTGTGTCTAAGTTCGATGCATACCTGATGCCTCGGGTCGATGAACTCGTGGACAGGTTGGGACAGGCTCGCTACATAACAACCCTAGACCTAACAAAAGGCTTTTGGCAAATACCACTAACTGAATCGGCCAAGGAGAAGACTGCCTTTTCCACTCCTGAGCGCTCGTTTCAGTACAAGCGGATGCCCTTTGGTCTGCATGGAGCCCCTGCATCATTCCAGCGAATGATGGACAAAACTTTGAGACTACATCGCCTGCATGCAGCTGCATATTTGGACGATGTGGGATCCACAGCTCATATTGGGAATCGCACCTGCTCCAAGTACAAGCAGTGGTAGATTCCCTTAGGAAAGCAGGTCTCACGGCCAACCCAAAAAAGTGTGCCATAGGCCTGGAGGAGGCCATATACCTTGAGTATGTTATTGGCCAGGGACTGGTCAAGCCTCAGACCAATAAGGTTGAGCCAATTCAAAAATGGCCCCAACCGGTAAATAAGTTTGGGCATTACGGGGTATTACAGACGGTTTATACCCAACTTTGCCACCATTGCTCCCCTCTGACCGACCTGACGAAGGGTAGAGGGTCGGTCATGGTTAAATGGAATCCTGAAGCCGAGGAGGTGTTCCAGAAATTAAAGCAGGCTGTGACAGACCTAGCCGGGAGAGAGACTTTTGGAGGGGACTGAATGCTAGCCTCTTGCCGATCGATCGTGGGCCCTGGCATTTGGGGGAACGGTGCTCTTTGTGAGCTGTATGCCTGGGGACCCTTGAGGTGGTATTACTGTGGATTCGGGTCCTGGTCCCCCAGGACACACAGACTCTGGGGACCCTGGACTTGCCATAATAGAATAGTGACTGATTCATACCGTTGGGACTCCTACTGTTAAATGCTAATGTCATCAATACCAGCTACCTGTCTGTTGTCTGCTAAAATGTGTATTGTAAATAAGTCTCTAGTATGGGATCTAAGTCATTAGATCCCCATTGTTGTTTGTGTTTAATTAACTCTGCTATTGTGATAATGTTGATTGGATTTTCTGAACTACAAGACGGCCAGTCTGGCCTAAAGGTCATGTCTGAGTTATCTAGGCTGTCTAAAGGGATTAGTTAATTAGCTTAATTAGGTTACAGCTGTATTGTTAGAGTAATATGGTCTGCACCTCCTCTTTTATTGTATAAAAGAGACTGTATTCCTGTCAATAAAGAGAGATTCTTGGTTGAACTTACATACAGCCTGCCTGGTGTTTGTTCTGAGCTACACAACTGGATTAGAATGGCACATAGCTGTAGTTCTAATCCCAGAGCATCGGATGACTGAACCATCAGACGTGCGATCTGCAATCTGATTCTATAGCAGCAGAGGAGTGTCGGGAGAGTGGAAGTGAGCGAGCAAAGGGGCTCGTTACATTGGTTGGCAGCCATGGGATTTGCTCTCCAGTTCCTGGGACACTCCAAACCAGCCTGCAGGAGAGCCACGCTGAAAGACTTACTTGAGAGCCGTGGAGGGAATGGTGGGATCGTGCTTCCTTGCCGTGAACACATCCAAACCATCACCTGGATCCAAGGTCCAGATAGCAGGAGAGGAGAGATACTAGCCACCATGGATGAGGAATTCAGAAGGAGGTTGCGAGAGATGCAGATACAGCACAGAGGACCAGTATCAGAGCAGGTCCTGCTAGGATGGTTTGATTCTATCCGCTGCGAACTCTGGAAGGAAGCGCTAGCCCGTGAGCAGCGAAACCAGGGAAAAGTTCTCCCCTCCATCCATGTACGGTACTGGTTGCAGTATGAAGTGCGAATGCTGTTATTGGGTCGAACCAGCAGTGGACAGCTGAGTTAAGCAGGCTTATCCGGGCAGAAATGCGGTTGGATGAGAGCTACAGAGCCCTCCAGTGGTATGTAGGCCAAGTGTGCCCGTGGACAGCGGATGACAGCCCCACGGAAGGCTTTGACTATGATGGCCTGGGATTGTTGTACTGGAGGCTGTCCACGGACCCTGACTTTTGGAGTGATCGGGAGTGGCATTTGGAGGAAATAATGGAGCACAGAGAGCGGAGACTGAATGTCTCGGAAGTGCACTGGGCACAGGAAGATTTGGAGTTTCTGGCCGTTCAGGAATGGGAGCTTGAGATGGCCTACAGACAGCTGCTAGACTCTGCTCAGCAGCAGAGTGGTGCTCCCTTTGCCTGGGACTATCAGGAAATACCAGTTGACAACTCTGAAATCCTGGCTGAAGAGTTGACAATGTGGCAGAGTAACAGTGTGCTTTGCCAACCTGGCCCCGCAGCTATGGAGGCGGAGGTCTTATGGCGGATGCAGCAAGTGCTGACTGACCTTGATGATCCTGTTTCTGCATGGGATGATCTTGGATGGAGGAATGTGCCTGTGCGGTAGCATGCCAGAGAATCGGCAGTGGAAAATCTGAAGATTGCCGTCCCCAAACCTGAAGTGCTGACAACAGGGCAGAGCTCTGCTAACCTCTGCCCAGCACCGATAGCATCTTCTGGGTTCCACAGAGAGGAGATGGTGAATCTTTATCCCCAGACACCAGTTGCAGAGACAGGGGATTTGATAGACTTTTCTGCTGAGAAAGAACAACCTGGTGAGCCTCCAGCAGAAGAAGAGCTGTTATTAGGGCCAAACTTCACTGTGCTCTGCCCAGCACTGATAGCATCTTCTGGGTTCCACAGAGAGGAGATAGTGAACCTTTATCCCCAGACACCAGTTGCAGAGACAGGGGATTTGATAGACTTTTCTGCTGAGGAAGAACAACCTGGTGAGCCTCCAGCAGAAGAAGAGTTGTTATTAGGTCAAAACTTCACTGTGCTCTGCCCAGCACCAACAGAAGTATCTGTGAAGTTACAAGGAACTTCCCCAGCTGAAGCGCTGGCAACCGGACAGAGAGTCCAAGATCTCTGCCCTACACCTGCAGTGGTTCCGGAGGCTCAGGGTGAGAAGGAGGTGGTCACTTCCCAGCAGCAGATCAGGATACAGGGGGAGAAGGGAGAGGAGGTGTTTGTCGTCCCTCCCCAACAGTTGGCCAGGGTGGAGGAAGTGGTCTTTCCTCCCCAGCAAAGATCCGTGCACCTGGGAGACAGTACCACAGACATATCATCCCAACATCCAGATGAGGGAATGGAAAAGGAAGCAGCCGGCTCACCTCCCCAATGGCAGCTACACAGTTTGGGAGTGGAGGAAGCCAGCCTCCTGCCCCAACAGTTAGCCAGAGCAGATGGTGTGGGGTTTCCAGCAGAAGGGCTGGCAACAGGGCCGAATACTGCTGGACTCTGCCCTCAACTAACAGAGGATGGATTTCCTGTGAAGGTGGATGGGACTTCAGTCTCCACCTGTATACCCCAGGGATGCTGGGCAGTCGGCCCAGATCCCCAACAGCATGACATAGTGAGCCCAGGCACCCTGTCTTCTCTCCAGTGGCAGAAAGGACTCCAGGGAGAAGGGCCAGTCCAGGCTTCTCCCCAGCGGCAGATATGTTCTCTGAGAGAGGCAGAGGTTGGCTGGGTGAGTAATGCTTTGTTTGGAACAATTTGTTTGGGGTACTGTGTGGGTACAGGCATTAGAGGACTGGAACTACTGACTAACTTCGGAGTCAACCCGTCTGGGGTCTCTCCTGCCGAAAGGGGAGAAATGTGGCAGACCTAGCTGGGAGAGAGTCTTTTGGAGGGGACTGAATGCTAGCCTCTTGCCGATCGATCGTGGGCCCTGGCATTTTGGGGAACGGTGCTCTTTGTGAGCTGTATGCCTGGGGACCCTTGAGGTGGTATTACTGTGGATTCGGGTCCTGGTTACCCAGGACACACAGACTCTGGGGACCCTGGATTTGCCATATTAGAATAGAGACTGATTCATACCGTTGGGACTCCTACTGTTAAATGCTAATGTAATAAATTCCAGCTACCTGTCTGTTGTCTGCTAAAATGTGTATTGTAAATAAGTCTCTAGTATGGGATCTAAGAGTCATTAGATCCCCATTGTTGTTTGTGTTTAATTAACTCTGCTATTGTGATAATGTTGATTGGATTTTCTGAACTACAAGACGGCCAGTCTGGCCTAAAGGTCATGTCTGAGTCATCTAGGCTGTCTAAAGGGATAGTTAATTAGCTCATGTTAATTAGGTTAATTAGGTTACAGCTGTATTGTTAGAGTAATATGAGCAGGAGGTCTGCACCTCCACTTTTATTGTATAAAAGAGACTGTATTCCTGTCAATAAAGAGAGATTCCTGGTTGAACTTACAGCCTGCCTGGTGTTTGTTCTGAGCTACACAACTGGATTAGAATGGCACATAGCTGTAGTTCTAATCCCGGAGCATCGGATGACTGAACCATCAGACGTGCGATCTGCAATTTGATTCTATAGCAGCAGAGGAGTGTCGGGAGAGTGGAATCGAGCAAACAAAGGGGCTTGTTACACAGGCCCTTTGTGTACTACTGGTGCTAGTGACCCCGGACTTCACAAAGGAGTTTGTGGTACAGACGGATGCCTCTGAGGTGGGACTAGGGGCTGTACTATCCCAGAACAGAGATGGTGAGGAACACCCGGTTGTAGCACAAAAAAAACTATGCCATTGTCGAAAAGGAGTGTCTCGCTATTAAATGGGCCTTAGGCTCCCTGAAGTATTGGGGGGGTCATTTAAGCTGGTTACCGACCATGTTCCCCTACAGTGGATGTGTGACAACAGAGAAAAATGGCCGCGTGACAAGGTGGTTCCTGGCTTTACAGCCCTTTAAATTTACAGTAGAGCATAGGCCGGGTAAGCTCCAAAACTCTCCCACATGCACTGTATGTTTGGGACAATTGCTCAGCCGCAGGGGCTTGAGCAGAGGGGGAGGATATGTGACGGCATGCGAAGTGAGGTCATCGATAATCGGTATATTTCACCTCGCATTTGTTCTATTGTCAGAGGCTGAACCGGAATCCAGCCCGGATTTTTCCAGCCTCTGTGGCAGGCTTGGTTCCGGTTCGGGTCTTCTGGTCCACTTGAGTCCATGCTCAGGTGGACTTTAAATGACCAGGAAGAGAGCACAGCAGTGCTCAGGCCTGAGACTCAGAAGGGAATCTGAGAGAGAGGAGCCCTGTTTGTTTGGATTGAAAACGAAGGTTTGCTCTACCTCATATTTTGTGGGTGACTGGGACCAGCCCCACACCGTATAGAAAGCAGTGTACTGATTAGTTTAGCGCCGGAGGGCAAGGATTTGTGTTACTGTTTTGTTTATTTTTATGACTTTGCAAACCACCTGTGAATAAAGCTGGCAACCCGCCAGATTTTAAAGAAACTGCCTGTACGCTGACCTTCATTTCAAGAAAAGGTGATCCCCACGAGCTAATCTCCCTACAATATATATATATATATATATATATATATATATATATATATATATATATATATATATATAGCAATCAATGGGTGGGTTACCCTCTTTTCTTTTTGTTCTGTGATATCAAAGCACGGTTAGGGTGGACTCCCAATCCTCCACCAATAATCAATTAAGAAACAAAGATGGGACCAATGCTTCAATGCAATTCTTCTTTACTTCAAAGTATTTCAAAAATCGATACAAAAAGTGCATATGTACAATCAAGCCACTGTACAGTATCGAGCATCACTGCTCTTCATCAGGCTTCTCTGGCTGTGTGTAATACACTGATACAAATACGTACATTTATCCAAACTCCAAGCTGAACCACACAGGTTTTAAACCCAATGACCTTAATTAATCGCAAACAGGGCACTGGACATTAACCCCCTCACCATTCCATATAGGAATCACCGGTTAATGCATTTCCTAAATTACAAACTATAATAATTACATATATACCCTTTTGAAATATTCCAGTAGGACCGTATAATGCTGATATGAATGGGTTATATTGTTTGATTTCTGAACGGGATGGTTGATTCCATGTTGTTTTATGGATGGTGGGAATTGGGGTACAGATGATGGCCGGTCTGTTCTCCTTCAGTTCCACATCAAATGTTATGATTGACACAGAGACATGACTTCTACCATCCTTTCTCTAGATGTATATAATGATAGGTGTATATAGTAATTGTACATATGTAATTATTATAGTTTGTAATTTAGGAAATGCATTAACTAATTTAGGAAATGCATCCGTATACCCCAGATGACAGCTCCTTAGCTGAAACATGTCGGGTGGACCCCTCACGATCGCCGCTATTTGATATTTGAGCTCTGTTTCGTTCTTCCAAAATGTGAGTCTGTTTTTTATTATTTTAATAAACTAGTGTTTTAAAACGTTATTACGCTATGTGAGTTTTGTTTGCTCCTTGCATTGCATATGAAACTACACGTTTGGCTTATGCTGGATTACCTATGGGAGAGGAAGCCGTGCGGACCCCCCCTTTTCTTTCCACCATCTGTTGATGACATCTGACAAGACGCATTTCCCAGAACCAGTGGTTGTTATGCTTTTTTGACTTGTCTGGCGTACGCCATTTCAGGTCAATTTTTTCCAGTAAGCCTCCTCTACTCCTGGTGTTGGCCCCGGCACTGATGTACAATCTATGCACACTTGTGGTCTCCCTTCTGCCCACTCGCCAGATTTGGTGCGACTAAAATTCTGTGAATACCATCTGGCCATGGTGAAAACAAAAATTGCGCTTACACTAATTATTATAAGCTGCGACTAAAAAAGTAGTAAACCATAAATATTATATAAATCAATAAGTCGCGCTACAAACTAAAAATGACAACTGGCAAATGCCTAAAAAGCCTCATAAAAATACGGGGATAAATGATAATCACTGAATAAATGAATATTATAGATGAATATTATAGGAGTGCTGAGCAATATAAATACACACTTTATGGTTAAGCCAAACTAAATGCTATTAATTAGGTGGGACACAGATAGCAATAACTATGTCCATGTGAAAAAAAAAAAAAAAAACACAATATTGAAAACCAAATCAATGAGAAGTGAGTATCTCCAATAACTTGTAAGAAAAATGTGGCAAATCTATGAAAAAAAAAAAGGATAGCGTGATAAGTAAGGAAAAGTAATATAAAATAATAACAATATTCCCCAAAAAAAAGTCCGTGGCTCAACATAAACAATAATATTGAAAGTCCATCCGTGTTAAATTGAATTACACAAAAATGGCTTGTCTCCATGTGCTCTGTGGATATTAAAACAGAATCTTGCTGTAGTGAAAAGTAGAGTGCGTAGAAAGACCTCCACCTCTTGAAAAAAATGTCTGCCTCTTACCAGATACAAGTGGTCTCTTAATTACAGGAGACCCAGGGAGCGGATGGCTGCAACCCCAGCCAGGGATCTTTAAAGCAGGCACTCAGCGTCCAGGGACTCTCTCCCACCAGCCTCCGCAAATAAGGAAATATCACCATGCAAAAAACAAAGTGTTCCACATAGTGTAAAACCAGCGTATTTAATGAATATATAAAATTAAAAGTTGCACTTACAGAAACATGGTAATAGCAAGCATATAGAAAAAAGCCGGCCGGCTCCAAAGTAACCCGTGTCTTCCGGGTGTGTGTATCGCGGTGTCGTCGGGACGTAGCTCCCCCTCCCTACGCCGTTTCGTCACAACAGGACGTGGTCACGGTCAATGTCCATGCATCATCACCCCCTTTGAACTCTGTTGATGTTTTCTTCACTATTTTTCTACACATTTTTTAATGAGAAAACTAAAAATAATAATGCGCCAACTAAAACAGAAAAAAAGCTGCCGACACAACAATCAGACTAATTGTAATGGAACTATAGGATAAATAAGTGTGGCGCTAAATAGTTATGTGCGTTATTGGGCAAAGCCTGACAGAATGGAAATCCGTGAGGACAACAGCTCAATAAAGTGTATTTAATGAAACACTAAATAACTTGTGTATAATACTAGTGAAAGTAATGTATAAATGAATAGGGGAATGTGTGAATAGATTAATCAAAAACTCTAGTGTGCGTTGGGGATCAGCAATGGTAGGATCAACTCACTATAAATAGTGTGAAGAAGTAAGTGGAGAAATTCTTCCCCAAAATCTCAAAAAAAAATGGTAAATTAAACAAAACTTGTGAGTAGTGTAGTGACACACATGAGAAATATAAAAACATGAAGCACCATAGCAACATACATTGCTGTCACGACCAAAAGTCCAGCAAATAATTATAGATAACTAGTATAACTGCAGTCCAATGATAAATAAAAAGATCTGTAGCTGTCAAGATGAATGGTAGAAAGGCCTCAAATCCGGGGATGGCGTCCACAGGATAAGGAGCCCTGCATATATATGGACGGGATAGGCAAAAATACCCTTACCGGCAATGGTGGACCCCTCGGCCAGCGGCCTGGGGGCCGAACAGGCTTAGGATAAGGAAGAGGGTTCCACAGCAGCTGGAGATGTTGGGGGGAATCCACGACACTCACCAACCGACCTCTCTGATTGTAACAACTCCCGGTCTCCGAGGGGTCAATCAAGAACTGCTTACAGGAAAAACCGCTTCCATAAACCGGATATGGATCCTCAGAAAATGGGGTTCAAAAAGAAGACCTCCCCATAGTGTAAATCCGCTTATTAAAAAGTATTTATTTGAAAATCAAGAGCTATACAGCACACCATGACCTAAACATCACAGTCAGGTATAAAACAATAAAAAGCGCTATAAAATGAAAGTGGCAAGACAGGCATAACCACCCTGTCTTGCCTGTCTTGCCACTTTCATTTTATAGCATTTTATAGCGCTTTTTATTGTTTTATACCTGACTGTGATGTTTAGGTCATGGTGTGCTGTATAGCTCTTGATTTTCAAATAAATACTTTTTAATAAGCGGATTTACACTATGGGGAGGTCTTCTTTTTGAACCCCATTTTCTGAGGATCCATATCCGGTTTATGGAAGCGGTTTTTCCTGTAAGCAGTTCTTGATTGACCCCTCGGAGACCGGGAGTTGTTACAATCAGAGAGGTCGGTTGGTGAGTGTCGTGGATTCCCCCCAACATCTCCAGCTGCTGTGGAACCCTCTTCCTTATCCTAAGCCTGTTCGACCCCCAGGCCGCTGGCCGAGGGGTCCACCATTGCCGGTAAGGGTATTTTTGCCTATCCCGTTCATATATATGCAGGGCTCCTTATCCTGTGGACGCCATCCCCGGATTTGAGGCCTTTCTACCATTCATCTTGACAGCTACAGATCTTTTTATTTATCATTGGACTGCAGTTATACTAGTTATCTATAATTATTTGCTGGACTTTTGGTCGTGACAGCAATGTATGTTGCTATGGTGCTTCATGTTTTTATATTTCTCATGTGTGTCACTACACTACTCACAAGTTTTGTTTAATTTACCATTTTTTTTTGAGATTTTGGGGAAGAATTTCTCCACTTACTTCTTCACACTATTTATAGTGAGTTGATCCTACCATTGCTGATCCCCAACGCACACTAGAGTTTTTGATTAATCTATTCACACATTCCCCTATTCATTTATACATTACTTTCACTAGTATTATACACAAGTTATTTAGTGTTTCATTAAATACACTTTATTGAGCTGTTGTCCTCACGGATTTCCATTCTGTCAGGCTTTGCCCAATAACGCACATTTTTTAATGGACTTTTAAAGTTTCATGTTTTTTATGTTTGGTGTCTGGCTCATGGAACCAGCACGGGTTTCTACTAATCACTGGCACATCTGATGATTAAGTATTATTGTGTATTTATTTTATATGTGATCAACACTGATTAATTATTTGACACTATCCATTTTAAGGTCTCAGATGTGAATGGGGAGCAAGTGTGTTAAATTTGGTGTTATCGCTCTCACTCTCTCATACTGGTCACTGGAAGTTCAACATGACACCTCATGGCAAAGAACTCTTGGAGGATCTGAAAAAAAGAATTGTTGCTCTACATAAAGATGGCCTAGGCTATAAGAAGATTGCCAAGACCCTGAAACTGAGCTGCAGCACAGTGGCCAAGACCAAACAGCGGTTTAACAGGACAGGTTCCATTCAGAACAGGCCCCACCTTGGTCGACCAAAGAAGTTGAGTGCACGTGCTTAGCGTCATATCCAGAGGTTGTCTTTGGGAAATAGATGTATGAGTGCTACTAGCATTGCTGCAGAGGTTTAAGGGGTGGGGGTTCAGCCTGTCAGTGCTCAGACCATACGCCGCACACTGCATCAAATTGGTGTGCATGGCTGTCATCCCAGAAGGAAGCCTCTTCTAAAAATGATGCACAAGAAAGCCCGCAAACAGTTTGCTGAAGACAAGCAGACTAAGAACATGGATTAATAGAACCATGTCCTGTGGTCTGATGAGACCAAGATAAACTTATTTGGTTCAGATGGTGTCAAGCGTGTGTGACGGCAACCAGGTGAGGAGTACAAAGACAAGAGTGTTTTGCCTACAATCCAAGCATGGTGGTGGGAGTGTCATGGTCTGGGGCTGCGTGAGTGCTACCAGCACTGGGGAGCTACATTTCCTTGAGGGAACCATGAATGCCAGCATGTACTGTGGCATACTGAAGCAGAGCATGATCCCCTCCTTTGGAGACTGGGCTGCAGGGCAGTATTCCAACATGATAGCGACCCCAAACGCACTCCAAGATGACCACTGCCTTGCTAAAGAAGCTGAGGGTAAAGGTGATGGACTGGCCAAGCATGTATCCAGACCTATACCCTACTGAGCATCTGTGGGGCATCCTCAAATGGAAGGTGGAGGAGCGCAAGGTCTCTAACATCCACCAGCTCTGTGATGTCATCATGAAGGAGTGGAAGAGGACTCCAGTGGCAACCTGTGAAGCTCTGGTGAACTACATGCCCAAGAGGGTTAAGGCAGTGCTGGAAAATAATGGTGACCACACAAAATATTGACACTTTGGGCCCAATTTGGACATTTTCACTTAGGGGTGTACTCGCTTTTGTTGCCAGCGGTTTAGACATTAATGGCTCTGTGCTGAGTTATTTTGAGGGGACAGTAAATTTTTACATTGTAGAAAGGTGTCATTTCTTCAGTGTTGTCACATGAAAAGATATAATAAAATATTTACAAATATGTGAGGGGTGTACTTACTTTTGTGAGATATTGTATGTTTTCATTATATGGACGATTCATAAGTAAGATGAAAGATGTTGTGATACTTATCCAAATATCCTTTGAGGCTTAATAATTATTACCTCAAAAGTGATCTCTGAATGAGTTACGCAACTAGCAAATATCCCATGAATAAATGACAGAACATTAAAAAATTAAGATCACCTCGGAACCCCATTCACACTACCAGGAAGATAATATACCTAGATTTAACCCAGGGATAAAAATATAATGTCCCAGATAGGGCTGATTTGAATAAATCCCATTTCATTTCCAGAAGACGTACATGTACAGTCAACACCTAAAAAACATTTGATTAATCAATAGAAGTGCCTTTCAAGCAGATGAGGGTAAATATTCTGAACTACACCTTCTAAGATAGTCATTAGAGAATGGAATTTTGGGAATAAAAGGGGAAAGTTCCAAGAGGAAGGGATCACTCTCTCAACCTAACAGATCACCTTTCTCGACCCAACAAGCACATTCTATCAACTGAAAGACACCCTGTCCAACACTCACATGCTCTCTCAATCCAAACATACTCTCAATCAGATATATTGATCAATCTCTTAGAAGCCCTCTGAACAATCCCATCACATAAGCAGCCTTGCAAATCCCCAGGTGTGGTTCTTTAAGCCATCACAACTATCTTTGTTGATAAGGTATAATTTAATAACTACCTGTATTTTCCACACAATAAGGCGCACCGGATTATAAGGCGCAGTCTCAATTACGGGGACTATTTCTGTACTTGACCCATACATAAGGCGCACTGCATTATAAAGTGCATGCTAAAACATATGGTCTACAAAAAAAAGGTAACAGAAGCAAGTGAAGGGACGAATGACTTCCCGGTCTGTACGGGGATAGTCAGTAGTCTCGCTGAGATCAGGGCGCTCCGCTCACACAGCGATACACACACCAGCCGTGTAGCACTGGAGTAGGAACCTACGTAATGTGGCTCCAGGCAGAGACTCAGAGCGCATCAACAGTGTGCTAGTGCCCAGTTGTAAAAGGGGTTTGATGGATCTGTTTAGATTGTATATCTCCTTCAAAGTGCAGTGGTTGGTTTATCACTACCAGCGTACGTCCCTGTGTCAGAGCGGGAAATGATTTTTGAACTCAGTGCACACATAAGGCTCTTAGGTGCGCCTTATAGTGCGGAAAAAACGGTACACTGCAAAATCTTTCTCTCACTTCTAAAATTAACTGAATGTGCATTCTATAGTTTTGGGTGATAGATTTTTGGCATTCTATCATCATCTTCAAAGGTATCATCCCCACCTAAGAATTAAGTAATTAGGTTAAGCCGCTGTCGGCGTAGCCAGTAGCATAGACTTGATCCTTGCATTCTGCTGCAGAAGAATTCAAGGTGAGGGTCTGATTGGGGTGGACTTTGTTTTCTGCCAATGTAGTCTTGCTTGTGTTCTGAGACAGTGGTGATGGTACCTTCTGAATAAAAATAATCTAATTTATCCTCAGTTACTAGGCCCAGATATATATTTTAGTGATCACTGTTGAAACATCATGCTATTGATATAATTGTGTTTATGTATTGCATTATAAATCAGACATACACTATATTGCCAAAAGCATTGGGACGCCTGCCTTTACATGCACATGAACTTTAATGGCATCCCAGTCTTAGTCCGTAAGGTTTAATATTGAGTTGGCCCACCCTTTGCAGCTATAACAGCTTCAACTCTTCTGGGAATGCTAGCCACAAGGTTTAGGAGTGTGTCTATGAGAACGTTTGACCATTCTTCCAGAAGCGCATTTGCAAGGTCAAGCACTGATGGTGGACAAGAGGGCCTGGCTCACAGTCTCCGCTTGAATGCATCCCAAAGGTGTTCTATCAGGTTGAGGTCAGGACTCTGTGCAGGCCAGTCAACTCCACCCTAAACTCGCTCATCCATGTCTTTATGGATCTTGTTTGTGCATTGGTGCGCAGGCATGTAGGAACAGGAAGGGGCTATCCCCAAACTGCTCCCACAAAGTTGGGACCATGAAATTGTCCAAAATGTCTTGATATGCTGACGCCTTAAGAGTTCCCTTCACTGGAACTAAGGGGTCAAGTTCAACCCCTGAAAAACATCCCCACACCATTAATCCCCCCTCCAGCAAATGATTTTGACCAGTGCACAAAGCAAGGTCCATAAAGACATGGATGAGCGAGTTTGGGGTGGAGGAACTTGACTGGCCTGCACAGAGTCCTGACCTCAACCCGATAGAACACCTTTGGGATGAATTAGAGCGGAGACTGCGATCCAGGCCTTCTCATTCACATTAGTGCCTGACCTCAGAAATGCGCTTCTGGAAGAATGCTCAAACATTCCCATAGACACACTCCTAAACCTTGTGGACAGCCTTCCCAGAAAAGTTGAAGCTGTTATAGCTGCAAAGGGTGGACCAACTCAATATTGAACCCTATGAACTAGGACTGGGATGCCATTAAAGTTCATCTGTGTGTAAAGGCAGGCGTCGCAATACTTTTGGCAATATAGTGTACATATGATTGTAGTGTCTTGATAGGAAGTAAATTGCTATTTATTGTATCATTGCATACTTTCACTGATAATTTTATTGTGCTACAATAATCTCTACATAGAGTTAAACAGACTCAGGAAGTTAATCAAGCCAGCGTGGTTTATATTTACTAGTTTATTTTATGCTGGAGGCACTGTCATATATTGATCAAGTAATCTGTATTGCTGTCTTGATTAAATGTTTAAACTTCCTATATGTTAAGTGAAGTGTATGTACACTCTAGCAATGAACTTCTCTTATGTCCTCCCTTCTGGTTGCTTAAATATACTGTTCAAAGTATTTCTGTTAAATAAGTGCAAAAAAAAAAAATGATCCTGCCAGAAATGTCAGTTTACTGATATCCTGTGCTCCTTGCTAGCCCTGCGTTGTATGCCAGTTATATTGTTCTTAGGTCTATTGGACCCTCATTATGCAAATAGCTGTTTCCACCTCTGCATTCAATTCTGGCTGCATTCCTCAGTGCAATGCACCATTCCCTCCTGAATAGTGGAGGGAGACTTGCTGCAGGCATGCCAGAGATCTGACTTTTGGCGCTACAAGCAAATATTTGTAGACTGAGTGAACAGGTTTGTAGTTACAACCCCTTGGTGTCTGTATTTAACATTTTATTGCAGTTTTACCGCCTTCTCATCCTTCCTGTCTCAGATGACAAACATATACTGAATATTATCCAGAGATCACCACCAATCAGTTTTTCAATATTTAGATGTTTATTGATGGAGGTTCCAAAGATATAATATTATAACTTAACTATAAAATGAAAACTCCCTCTGACCTGTGTTAAAACCCATAATTTCAGATAAAATAAACATGTATATCTGTATGTATGTGTGCGTATATTTATTTATACACACTCATATATACATATGAATTTCATATTTACATATTTATATATTATGTCCAGAGAGATGAAAGGTAATATGACTCATGTACATGTAATACCTATACTAATAGTAGGCTAAAATGGCCATTAGAGACTCTTATGCAGAAATTGTCTTTTATCTTCACTGAATTATGCAATTACTGTGTTTACATAGTTTATTAATATAATACTTAAATTAAGGTAGTCAAAACCAACTTTAATGAGATTCCACAAGTTATTTATCATACATCATTTGTGAACAAATGACCACACTGACAGTGAAAGAATGCAAAAATTAACTATACTTATATACATATTAAAATTTGTAAACATCGCATTTTATCTTGAATTTAAATTATAATTAAGTAAATTATTTATGCAGATAATTATGATGGCATAATTGTACCTATGATTCCTGGTGTTTGAATATATCATTATTTACTTAAAAATAAACATATTTCGTCACGTTTTGTTCTTTTACTCCCTTTGCCATTGATATTTGAAAAGCTCCTAAAGGCAGAGACTAGACAGAACTTGAAAGATATGCTGAGCAAACTAATATAAATTAAGATTTGTTGTACTAAATTTGTCCACGGCAAAGCAGTGAAAATACCAGGGTATTGTGCTTGAGAATGCACTGCATGCTTTGCAAATCTCAAAATTTGCAGACAAATCAGGCCTGCTCCATTTGGCATTGCAACCATTACCAGTGCCACACATACATACAAATAAATACTGAATTTACTTGTAGGATTCCTTGGCATAGAAGCCATAGAATGTAGCCTTTGGTCTCCACACAGTATCTTCCTTCTTAATTGAATTTAGTATTTCATAATATTTCTATTGTGCCAAAAGTAGAAGAGGCACATTTACTTTCAACTCGCTTACGGATCAGATGTTTGTCACCCACCCAAGCCCCATACATACAAGCGCTACATTGCCTCATCCATATATGCAACTTGACCCTGGCTTTAGCTCAGAGCAGTGAGGTGCAGCAGTTACAGTTTAGTAGCACATATTATATGGTACCCCAGCTTTATACCCATATTAACCTAAAACTTTCCACTAGAGCCATTTTGTTCAAAAACAGGATGAACACTGATATCAGTATTGCCCCGTCTATGTTATCATGGCCATGTTAATTGATACTTTATTGCTCATGTAAATCGTTTCTATAAAATCTTCTGAATACTTCTTTTCAGAAATCTATCTAATATTTTTAGCATTTATGCCATGTAGATCTGTATGCAGTTTAGCAAAGGCACATTGATTGTAAACCTCATACAGTGCTGGTCAGCGCAGCATCATTAGATATAATGTAATAAGTGTACTGCTATCTATACTGGCTTCCGTGGTTATGCCTATATTAACAAAGGGTACTATTCAAACATGTTGCAGCCTTAAAAGCCCAAAAGGGGTTTAACATGAACATGAAGTAGGTGATATGAATAAAAAAACGGTATTCATTATCCTGTTACAATGCAACACGTTTCTATTGCATTTGCCAGATACAGCAGATTTTCACTGATTCTGACTCAAAACTGCCCAATTTTGTGTATATTGTGGTTGATATCATCAGATAACCACTTTGGGACTGAAATATGTAAAAACGTTTCACTCCGTGCCAGATCTCAATATTTCTGTAAGGTTCCTATTCACTGACGTGCACCCTGGAATATGTGTGTGTGTGTGTATGTGTATATATATATATATATATATATATATATATATATATATATATATATATATATATATATATAATTTATTTATTTAGAACAGAAGTATGATTTTTGTGTTACCTCACATTCACTAAACATATATGTCACATAGATCTATGTTGTGCGGGTGCTGATTCTGAGGAAATATGTAACACAAAGTAGAATTCTGGGCTAAGTTAATTAACAATGTGATCAGACCTAAACACAATGCAGCTTAGTAATAAATAATAATATACCTCAATTGAAATTCAGTTTTAAGAGACACACCTACTTACCCCAAGTTTCAATTGCATTTATGATCAAACCAAATAATATTAGCTACATTAATCAAGTTAAAGAAACATGTCATTATTTATAGAACAAATCGGCCAAGCTGCATTCTCCATACTAAAATATAATTTGTTCCTAACTAATTACCAGTATAAGAAAGAAGAAAGCAGCTTTAAAATAGATAACTTGATAAAGAGAGATATACTGGATCTGAGAAATCCAAGACAGTTGACATGTTTTTTCCAGTTATAGATTTTTTTTTTTAAAACATTTAATAAAGGGTAGATGTTTCACATGAAATGTCAATACAAGCCTTTTTAAAAATAAGGAGCTGCCATTCAATTATATCAAGGGTTGTTAACCCCATTTGTCCCTTACATGTTGGAAGGAAAATATGTACAGGGTGGATGACTAACCCTGAGCAGCATAAAAATGGAAGTCTTTATGTTAAAGATTATGGGGCAAACATTATCACACAAAGGGATTTCGTAAGTATAAGTTAATGGGGGAAAGGCCTTTCCTGTTACGAGATGCCTACAGAATATTTTAATAGAGTTCATTGGCCCATTATTCTCCTCCACCTTCTAAAAACACAAAAAAGAAAACATTTCCTTAAACCAGCAAAAAGTAAAACGCAGTATAAAGAAAATAATGTGTCTGAGATGTACAGCAGCATTAGAGGCACAGTTAGGAGGGTGGATGGGAAGTTTGATGGGGACCTTTTACATCTAATTAAATGCTTAAAGCTGACATGTTAATAAGGCACTTAGGAGCTGTATTACCATCTGGTTTCAACTTCAGTGCTACACTTTTTTGTGGCAGGGAGGATGAATCCCTCTTGTATGAACTGTAAATACCTTTCTGTGTGATATAAATATATTTTACCCCTGAGTTGTTTGACCCCTTCAAACGACCCCATCCCAACTTTGATGAGAAAGTCAAGCACATTAACCACTCCTTTTGCCTCTATTTCAACACAATACCCACAGCCTGGTAAGAAAAGAAACATTTTTCAAAGTATAACCCAACCCCCCAACACACTTTCCATGACGGATATTACGCTAACTAGGCCAAAATTGTGTGCGTGCGTGAATGCTTGTGTGTCACTATGTAATTGTGCAGAGGTTTTATTTATAGAGATTGTGTTTTCAGTTCTATAGGCTCTCCCGTTGCTTCCTGCTGGCCTTCAGGCTCCGCAGGTCGAGCTCCTTTAAGGATTGAAAGTCTCTCTGACAGCCCTCTCATTCTTGGAAATAGGATGAAGTCATAAACAAGACCTCCGAGTGCTCCACCGATGATAGGGCCAACCCAATATACCTGCATATTTGGGAAATAATTGAAATAAGGTAAAACAAATGTGAATTAGGAATTTCATTAGGCATCACACTCGTTATGCTGTTACCATTCATATTTTTTCCAGCATTTTATTGAATAACACTCTCTTTTTATATGGATGAACTTTATTCTTTTGTTTAGTACTAAAGGTCCACTAACATTTTTTTTTTTTAATTGTGAACATTTTCTAAATATCAAACACTGGAGCATTTGCTTATGAAATACAGCTCCAACTTTGATAAGAAAAAACCATTATCATCCAGATAAACGACTTACATTGGAAGAATATTAGCACACTTTCTTGTTCTTAAAGCTGAACTGCACCCATAACAACATGAAAAAAAAATCAAGTTCTTGAGCAAGGAACATACATTCCACAATAATATATATGCTGCCAAAATTAGTGCATTCTATAAATTGCCTCCAGCCTTGCTCTTGGTTGTTCTTGCCAGAGGCTGTCATTTTTCTGAAGCCCAGAGCCCCAGCAATAAATCATAAAACAGAACTAAACCTATTGAATTAAAGGTTTCAAAAAACAATTACATTCCTGGAATGTTGGGATTGTTAACTGTCACATTTGCTTGTGTCCTCAACCAAACTGTCAGACCATTAAGACCCTTTTCACACTGGGGCGCTTTGCAGGCACTACAGCAAGCACTCTGAAAGAGCCGCTCTTTACACTCCAGATTGAAAGCCCGAGGGCTTTCACACTGGAGCGGTGTGCAGGCAGGACAGGAAAAAAAGTCCTTTTAGCAGCATCATTGGAGCGGTGAAGGAGCCGTGTGTATACTGCTCCTGCCCACTGAAATGAATGGGGCAGCGCGGCTATACCGCTGGCAAAGCGCCGCTGCAGCAGCGCTTTGCGGTGGTTTTAACACTTTCTCGGCCACTAGCAGGGGGGTAAAACCGCCCCGCTAGCGGCTGAATACCACCGCTAAAACGATGGTAAAGCAGCGCTAAAAATAGCGCCGTTTTACCACCGGAACCCGCACCGCCCTCAGTGTGAAAGGGCTCTAAATGACTGGTGTCATAACTGATCACATGTGCAGCACAATGGCAGTTGCTGATTAAACAGAAGGAGCTGCCTTAGCTGTAAAGTATAGGAGGGTTTAATTCTGCTTTAAGGCTGTCAGCAGATCAGCCTCTTCAAACCCGGCAGTGTCTAAAAATGGAGAGCAACTGAGCATCTGCAGACCAGGGTGAGACAGTGTATTACTGGATGACAACTCTAAAATGTACAATTTCACTTTATTTTCTGTCTCGGTAACAATGGTCACCAGGACAAATAGAGTGTTGAATGTAGCTAGCAAGGACACAGGCTACAATAAACACTTTTGCATACACTTTAATTACTTACCTTTATTTGCAACATTAACCCATTCCCGCCCAGCCTATAGCAAAATGACGGCCGAGCGGTGGTTCTGTTATCCTGACTGGACTTCATATGACTCCTTTCAGGATAACTGCCGGTGTGCAGCGATCGGTGGTGCGGCGCGTGAGTCTGACACACCGCTACTCCGATCTCGGTAAAGAGCCTCTGACGGAGGCTCTTTAACACATGATCAGCCGTGTCCAATCACGGCTGATCACAGTGTAAACAGCAAAAGCCATGCAATGGCTTTTCCTTACTCACGTCTGACAGACGCGAGTAGAGTAGAGCCGATCAGCAGCTCTCATGACGGGGGGTCTGCGCTGATTATCAGCACAGCCCCCCCACGGATGCCCACACTGGACTACCTGGTATGCCACCAGGACCACCAGGGATGGATGACCAGGTATGCCACCCATGGCCACCAGGGATGCCACACAGTGCCCAAAATATGCCAATCAGTGCCCACAAATGATGCCATTCAGTACCTATTACTAATGCCTGCCAGATGTCTCCTTATCAGTGATGCCCATCAGTGCCATCTATCAGTGTTTATCAGTGCCACCTATCAGTGCCCATCCATGCCACCTATCGGTGCCAATAGTAGGAAGATAATTGCCGCTCTAAACCCAAGTCCTCTCAATACACATGCCCTGTGGAAACACTCAGGTGCAGACTCTGCATTAAATCAAGGAGCAAAAATGAAGAATGGCTGACGCGTTTCACTCCGGGTGTTGGTGCTTAATTAAGCACCAACACCCGCTGTGAAACGCATCAGAATTCATCCCTGCATTTGCCTAAATGAACTGACTGTACTGGATTTTATTTACAATAAAGATCCCTTATCGGTGTGCGGGCATCCAGGATTTGCTTTTTGCACCTATTGGTACCACCCATAAGTACCCATCAGTACAGCCTTTCAGTTCCCATTAGAGCCACCTATCAGTGCCGCCTTATCAGTGCCCATCAGTGAAGGAGAAAATGTACTCATTTATAAAATTTTATAACAGATTCAAAGAAAACCTTTTTTTTCCCCAAATTTTCGGTCTTTTTTTATTTGTTGCGCAAAAAATAAAAACTCCAGCAGTGATCAAATACCACCAAAAGAAAGCTCTAATTGTGGGAACAAAAAATTGTTTGGGTACAGTGTAGCATGACCATGCAATTGTCATTCAAAGTGTGACAGCGCTGAAAGCGGAAAATTGGCCTGGGCAGGAAGGGGGTGTAAGTGCCTGGTATTGAAGTGGTTAAAGTAGAACTAAAACCTAAATGAATGCATTTTTAGTTTGCTAAAGCACTGTGAATAAGCAAATGCTATTTTTCTTATAAAATACTGCTTTTATTTTTTTGCAGCTGAGTGCTGATCCCACCTTGTTCAGCTACTTCCTGTCTTTAAACACTTGCTTCAGCATCAGTTGCACATCAAAGCTGATGCTTTTTGTCAAATGTGCCCTTGTTTCCTGACTGCATAACCAGGGGCACATGTGACCAGGTGAAAATGCAGGACACAGCAACAGCAGGAACAAGTACCTTCATGGTGGATTACTAGTTATTCTTTTAGTGAAAGCTGAATATATACAAAGAGTGCAAACAACTTTTGAAATTGCATGAACATGTTCAAGCGTATCTAAACCCAAAAACAAAATTGAAAGTGATACTAAAGGTTTTTTTTTTTTTAATTGAAAGAAAAAAGAGATTATACTTTGCAGTCCCCCGCTAGTGCTGTCTGCTCCTTCCCCTTCTGGGTGGCTCCTTGGCAAGTTGGCTGCTAAGGGAGCACTTGTGCACATGTGCTCCTGAGCTTGGCTGTCTGCATCCATAGGCACAGGCAGCACCATGCAGGCACGCCCCCGCTCCTTCCTCACAGGAGTTTTACTGTCAGCAGCAGGGGCCTATGGCTTCTGCTGCTCTCAGTGTCTCCTGTGAGACCAGGAAGCGAGAGGAACGGTCCTGCAGCTGGGACAGCACTGGACTGGTGAGAGGAGTCAGGTAAGTGTTTAGGGATGGGGATGTGTAGGATAAGTAGTGTGGTACAGAGAATGCATTAAGGAAAGAAAACAACTTTAAATATATTGCAGCTTACCAGTTCTTAGATGAGGCTACATTAGTCCTTTTTCCCCTTCTCCTTGTATTTTCATCTGGTAATACTGTGAATAACACATTTTTTTCCCCTGGATGGCTATACTCACCCATTCACTGTATCTATGGAGGAAGCCATTATTGTTACCCAGGCTAGACTTCAAACAGGGCTAATTTGTTTTTTTACAAGCTAGCTGGTAAGTATGCTGGGAAAATTTCTTTTGCTTGTAATGTACATAGCCCTTTCCATGTGCACCTTAAGCCTCAGACACATGATGAGAATATCGGACAAATGATCGTCCTTTTTTTTGTGCATGTATCGAAAATGAAGAGGTTACTTAAGTTACAAAAGTTCTCGTATGACAGAATACAACTTTGGAAGTGATGAAATGTATTGTATTGTATTGTATTGTAATGTACTCTTTAGTCTCCGAGCATGGTCTTGGTCTTTTCGAATACCATACTGGTTAAACAAAAATCGTTCATTCTGGTATCGTACGAGAAAAAAATTGTGTTTGTCCTTTCAAATAATTTAGCATGTACTGTCATGATTGGCTCTCGAAAGCTGTGTACTAAGGATTCGATTAATATCCGATCACTTTGAAAGCTGTATATTTTGTCCAATTTTCTGATTGTAAGCTGTACTGTAAAGGCTAGTTATAGATTGGAGTGGTGCACAGCTTGTCAGCTGAATTGTGCGTAGGGACACACTTGTTGCTTTCAGCTGCCATTGTGCTTTTGCTAGGTGTCCAAGGAGGTGTGGGCTCCCTCCAGGCAAACCTGCCCTTAATTTAACCACTTGATGACCGCCTCACGCCGATGTACGTCGGCAAGGTGGCACGGACAGGCAAAATCACATACATGTACGTGATTTGCCTTCCGCGGGTGGGGGTCCTATCGGACATCCCCCCCCCCGGTGCCCGAGGCGGTCGTCTTTTGTCCCACGGCAATCGGAGGTGAGGGGGAGGCCATCCGTTCGTGGCCCCCCCTCGCGATCACCGCCGGCCAATCGAATCATTCCTTTGCTGCTGTATGCTAAACAGCAGCAAAGGAAATGATGTCATCTCTCCTCGGCTCGGTAATTTCCGTTCCGGCCCGAGGAGAGAAGACAGGTATGTGAGTGCACAACACTACACACACACAGTAGAACATGCCAGGCACACAAAACACCCCGATTCCCCCCCCAATCACCCCCCCCCCTGTCACAAACTGACAGCAGCAGTTTTTTTTTTTTTTCTGATTACTGCATTGGTGTCAGTTTGTGACAGTTACAGTGTTGGGACAGTTAGTATTAGCCCCCTAGTTAACCCTTTCACCACTGATCACCGTATAACTGTTACGGGTGACGCTGGTTAGTTTGTTTATTTTTTATAGTGTCAGGGCACCCGCCGTTTATTACCGAATAAAGGTTTAGCCCCCTGATCGCCCGCCGGTGATATGCGTCGCCCCAGGCAGCGTCAGATTAGCGCCAGTACTGCTAACACCCACGCACGCAGCATACGCCTCCCTTAGTGGTATAGTATCTGATCGGATCAATATCTGATCCGATCAGATCTATACTAGCGTCCCCAGCAGTTTAGGGTTCCCAAAAACGCAGTGTTAGCGGGATCAGCCCAGATACCTGCTAGCACCTGCGTTTTGCCCCTCCGCCCAGCCCACCCAAGTGCAGTATCGATCGATCACTGTCACTTACAAAACACTAAACGCATAACTGCAGCGTTCGCAGAGTCAGGCCTGATCCCTGCGATCGCTAACAGTTTTTTTGGTAGCATTTTGGTGAACTGGCAAGCACCAGCCCCAGGCAGCATCAGGTTAGCGCCAGTAGCGCTAACACCCACGCACGCACCGTACAGCTCCCTTAGTGGTATAGTATCTGAACGGATCAATATCTGGTCCGATCAGATCTATACTAGCGTCCCCAGCAGTTTAGGGTTCCCAAAAACGCAGTGTTAGCGGGATCAGCCCAGATACCTGCTAGCACCTGCATTTTGCCCCTCCGCCCGGCCCAGCCCACCCAAGTGCAGTATCGATCGATCACTGTCACTTACAAAACACTTAACGCATAACTGCAGCGTTCGCAGAGTCAGGCCTGATCCCTGCGATCACTAACAGTTTTTTTGGTAGCTTTTTATTGAACTGGCAAGCACCAGCGGCCTAGTACACCCCGGTCGTAGTCAAACCAGCACTGCAGTAACACTTGGTGACGTGGTGAGTCCCATAAGTGCAGTTCCAGCTGGTGAGGTGGCAAGCACAAGTAGTGTCCCGCTGCCACCAAGAAGAAGACAAACACAGGCCCGTCGTGCCCATAATGCCCTTCCTGCTGCATTCGCCAATCCTAATTGGGAACCCACCGCTTCTGCAGCGCCCGTACTTCCCCCATTCACATCCCCAACCAAATGCAGTCGGCTGCATGAGAGGCATTTTCTTTATGTCCTCCCGAGTACCCCTACCCAACGAACCCCCCCAAAAAAGATGTTGTGTCTGCAGCAAGCGCGGATATAGGCGTGACACCCGCTATTATTGTCCCTCCTGTCCTGACAATCCTGGTCTTTGGATTGGTGAATGTTTTGAACGCTACCATACACTAGTTGAGTATTAGCATAGGGTACAGCATTGCACAGACTAGGCACACTTTCACAGGGTCTCCCAAGATGCCATCGCATTTTGAGAGACCCGAACCTGGAACCGGTTACTGTTATAAAAGTTAGTTACAAAAAAAGTGTAAAAAAAAAAAAAAAAAATATATAAAATAAAAAAATTATTACAATAACAAATTGTTGTCGTTTCATTGTTCTCTCTCTCTCTATTCTCTCTCTCTATTGTTCTGCTCTTTTTTACTGTATTCTATTCTGCAATGTTTTATTGTTATTATGTTTTATCATGTTTGCTTTTCAGGTATGCAATTTTTTATACTTTACCGTTTACTGTGCTTTATTGTTAACCATTTTTTTGTCTTCAGGTACGCCATTCACGACTTTGAATGGTTATACCAGAATGATGCCTGCAGGTTTAGGTATCATCTTGGTATCATTCTTTTCAGCCAGCGCTCGGCTTTCATGTAAAAGCAATCCTAGCGGCTAATTAGCCTCTAGACTGCTTTTACAAGCCGTGGGAGGGAATGCCCCCCCCCCACCATCTTCCGTGTTTTTCTCTGGCTCTCCTGTCTCAACAGGGAACCTGAGAATGCAGCCGGTGATTCAGCCAGCTGACCATAGAGCTGATCAGAGACCAGAGTGGCTCCAAACATCTCTATGGCCTAAGAAACCGGAAGCTACGAGCATTTTATGACTTAGATTTCGCCGGATGTAAATAGCGCCATTGGGAAATTGGGGAAGCATTTTATCACACCGATCTTGGTGTGGTCAGATGCTTTGAGGGCAGAGGAGAGATCTAGGGTCTAATAGACCCCAATTAATTTAAAAAAAAGAGTACCTGTCACTACCTATTGCTATCATAGGGGATATTTACATTCCCCGAGATAACAATAAAAATGATTAAAAAAAAAAAATGAAAGGAACAGTTTAAAAATAAGATAAAAAAGCAAAAAAATAATAAAGAAAAAAAAAAAAAAAAAAAAAAAAAAAGCACCCCTGTCGCCCCCTGCTCTCGTGCTAAGGCGAACGCAAGCGGCGGTCTGTCGTCAAACGTAAACAGCAATTGCACCATGCATGTGAGGTATCGCCGCGAAGGTCAGATCGAGGGCAGTAATTTTTGCAGTAGACCTCCTCTGTAAATCTAAAGTGGTAACCTGTAAAGGCTTTTAAAGGCTTTTAAAAATGTATTTATTTTGTTGCCACTGCACGTTTGTGCGCAATTTTAAAGCATGTCATGTTTGGTATCCATGTACTCGGCCTAAGATCATCTTTTTTATTTCATCAAACATTTGGGCAATATAGTGTGTTTTAGTGCATTCAAATTTAAAAAAGTGCGTTTTTTCCCCAAAAAATGCGTTTGAAAAATCGCTGCGCAAATACTGTGTGAAAAAAAAAAATGAAACACCCACCATTTTAATCTGTAGGGCATTTGCTTTAAAAAAAATATATAATGTTTGGGGGTTCAAAGTAATTTTTTTGCAAAAAAAAAATAACTTTTTCATGTAAACAATGAGTGTCAGAAAGGGCTTTGTCTTCAAGTGGTTAGAAGAGTGGGTGGTGTGTGACATAAGCTTCTAAATGTTGTGCATAAAATGCCAGGACAGTTCAAAACCCCCCCAAATGACCCCATTTTGGAAAGTAGACACCCCAAGCTATTTGCTGAGAGGCATGTCGAGTCCATGGAATATTTTATATTGCGACACAAGTTGCGGGAAAGAGACAAATTTTTTTTTTTTTTTTTTTGCACAAAGTTGTCACTAAATTATATATTGCTCAAACATGCCATGGGAATATGTGAAATTACACCCAAAAATACATTCTGCTGCTTCTCCTGAGTACGGGGATACCACATGTGTGAGACTTTTTGGGAGCCTAGCCGCGTACGGGACCCCGAAAACCAAGCACCGCCTTCAGGCATTCTAAGGGCGTGAATTTTTGATTTCACTCTTCACTGCCTATCACAGTTTCGGAGGCCATGGAAAGCCCAGGTGGCACAAAACCCCCCCAAATGACCCCATTTTGGAAAGTAGACACCCAAAGCTATTTGCTGAGAGGTATAGTGAGTATTTTGCAGACCTCACTTTTTGTCACAAAGTTTTGAAAATTGAAAAAAGAAAAACAATTTTTTTTTTTCTTGTCTTTCTTAATTTTCAAAAACAAATGAGAGCTGCAAAATACTCACCATGCCTCTCAGCAAATAGCTTGGGGTGTCTACTTTCCAAAATGGGGTCATTTGGGGGGGTTTTGTGCCACCTGGGCATTCCATGGCCTCCGAAACTGTGATAGGCAGTGAAGAGTGAAATCAAAAATTTTCACCCTTAGAAATCCTGAAGTCGGTGATTGGATTTCGGGGCCCCGTACGCGGCTAGGCTCCCAAAAAGTCCCACACATGTGGTATCCCCATACTCAGGAGAAGCAGCTAAATGTATTTTGGGGTGCAATTCCACATATGCCCATGGCCTGTGTGAGCAATATATCATTTAGTGACAACTTTGTGCAAAAAAAAAAAAAAAAAGTGTCACTTTCCCGCAACTTGTGTCAAAATATAAAATATTCCATGGACTCAATATGCCTCTCAGCAAATAGCTTGGGGTGTCTACTTTCCAAAATGGGGACATTTGGGGGGGTTTTGTGCCACCTGGGCATTCCATGGCCTCCGAAACTGTGATAGGCAGTGAAGAGTGAAATCAAAAATTTACACCCTTAGAAATCCTTAGAAACGCGGCTAGGCTCCCAAAAAGTCCCACACATGTGGTATTCCCATACTCAGGAGAAGCAGCTAAATGTATTTTGGGGTGCAATTCCACATATGCCCATGGCCTGTGTGAGCAATATATCATTTAGTGACAACTTTTTGTAAATATTTTTTTTTTTTTTTTGTCATTATTCAATCACTTGGGACAAAAAAAATAAATATTCAATGGGTTCAACATGCCTCTCAGCAATTTCCTTGGGGTGTCTACTTTCCAAAATGGGGTCATTTGGGGGGGGGGTTTGTACTGCCCTGCCATTTTAGCACCTCAAGAAATGACATAGGCAGTCATAAACTAAAAGCTGTGTAAATTACAGAAAATGTACCCTAGTTTGTAGACGCTATAACTTTTGCGCAAACCAATAAATATACGCATATTGACATTTTTTTTACCAAAGACATGTGGCCGAATACATTTTGGCCTAAATGTATGACTAAAATTTGGTTTATTGGATTTTTTTTATAACAAAAAGTTGAAAATATCATTTTTTTTCAAAATTTTCGGTCTTTTTCCATTTATAGCGCAAAAAATAAAAACTGCAGAGGTGATCAAATACCATCAAAAGAAAGCTCTATTTGTGGGAAGAAAAGGACGCAAATTTCGTTTGGGTACAGCATTGCATGACCGCGAAATTAGCAGTTAAAGCGACGCAGTGCCAAATTGGAAAAAGACCTCTGGTCCTTAGGCAGCATAATGGTCCGGGGCTCAAGTGGTTAACTATTGATATACGTGCTCCAACTCAGAGACTCTAAACTATAGAGTTAGGATCACAGTATATAGAGGAGCCTGGATGAGGCACTGTGGCTTTCACATATATTTCCAAATGTGTGCAACTAAACCCTCTGTCTTTTACATGAACTGTTAGACAGGGCTTTGTTTTCTTTTTGCAGGCTAGCTGGTAAGTGTGATGGGAAATGTTCTTTTGTTTGTAATAGACATGTCTGCCTTTGTTCATCTTCATTAAATGTGGGATGTTGAGGCAAAATAAGATTTTGCTTTTAGTTCAGCTTATAGAAAGTGACAAGGACACTACATTTCTGGCAAGATTGCTAGATATTTGACCCCCCACTCAATAGTAACCCCCAGCTCAGCTGATCCTCTGGTTTGCTGATCCTCCTCTCTTTCCGGTCCTCGCTTGCCTCCCACTATATTTCTCCCACACTGCTCACCACCTGTGCCACTCAGTCCTCTCTCTACGGTCCCTTTCACCTTCTGCTATAGCGTTCCCATGTTGCACACCACGTGTGCTGTCTGCTAGTTGCTCTGCTCCAGTCCGGAGCCTGCTCACCTTCCTGCTGCTCCGCACTGCACACCAGATGTGATGTCTTCACCAGACACTTCTAGAATATATACACATGAACTGTAAGTGACTGCTGATGACATCGTTCCAGTTTGCTTGTTGGTTTCCCAGTGCAGATATCTCATACCTTCAATATCTCCAGAACAAAGCGAAGCTAATGCTGAATGAAAGCCCCTCAAAAACTTTAGGCGCTGTAAACGAGCGTTGTCATAGACTTCTGTGGAAGCTTTGAAGCACCAAGAAAGCGACATAGGGTATCATTTTTTTAAGCAAGCAAAGCAAAGCAAACACAACATGTGAACAAGACTTTGAGGTAACCATTTTGTTTAGTGACAGGGGCTTTGTTTGGCATTGAGTGCTTTAAAAAAGTGTGTCCAATGCCATGTTTTGAAGCAAGTGTAAACGAGCCCTTAGTGCATGGCCAGCTTTAGATTAGACACCACACTACACACGACGAGTCTTGTGGCCTTTATTTAGATTTGCAAATATATATAAAACCAACACCTCAGTTTTCAATACCTAGAGTATAAGGAGTGCTGACTATTTCTTTAATTTTGATTTTACTGCTGTCTCTTTTTATCCTGGTGACCGGGGACAGGTAAATAGGCAGCATTTTGTTGTTGTTGTTTTAGTGACTACTTCCTTCCATCAGAGGAATCTCTCACTATTTTGTCTGAATAAAGGAAGTAAAGAAACAGCTTTCCAACTGGGACACAGATACCACAAAAGAAAAAAACTAACACAATCCCTATGTTATCAAAAAGTCAAAGCCCAACTCTGGGCTCAGGATTCCCTTCCCCCTTTCATTATACTTACCTTTTTATAAATGTCTTCAGTCAGATCTAGTAATGTCACAGGTCCTCTTCACCCTCCTCTTCCTCTGGCGGTAGATGAATTCTGAATGCTGCAGAGAGCCGTGCCTGTGGGGCAGAACCATAATGCCCTAGGCTCACGGGAAGTGGGTTGCATGATTCTGGGTGTCATTCAACCCCTAAAGAGGAGGGGTGCTGGATAGGTGAGTGGGTGGGAGCAGTGGAAGACATAGGGATTAGTATAACAGTCAAAGCTATTTCCTATTTTTAAGAACTGCTGGGGGTTGCATTTCTTTTTCCCAAGCTTGAGTTTGGCTTTAAAAAAGCTTTGGCTTTAAATATAGTTTAGTTCTATCCATCTATCTATCTGTCAGCAACTGAACATGTATTTGTGACCTCTAATCAACAAATATAAACACACAAGACTATTTAGTTTAGTTTCTTACCCAATGATTGGTGAAATTTCTGGTGAGTACTGCTGGAGCAAATGATCTGGCAGGGTTCATACTGGCACCAGTGTAATACAACTAAAGAGACATAAGACGAGTTTACATGTGAGCAGATAAAAATACTGTTGTATGATTTACAGATATAGCTAATAGTTTATTTCAATCATTTAAGAACAGTATATATTGACTAGACACTAGACAATAAAAACTCACCAGTACAAAGCAACATATTTAACAACCAAAGATTAGTTAGCTCTTTTATTTTGATTCATGGTCATCCAATGATCAACTAAAGGCTTAGATTGGCTGTAAACTATTAATAAACTTTCCAATCATACCCATCCATCTAAGCCAGAAGTTACTTTTTTTTAAATTTTATATTAGTTTGACTCGATTACTGCAGATCCTTAATGAATATTTATGCAGTCCTTGCTCGTGACATGTTTATTTCTAAAAGATTGATTAGCTGTATTCACCATTTTTTGTGAACTTTTGATCTTTTATAACATTTTCTGTCCTAACAAATGTTTGATTATTTGATTCACCAGAGGAATTTCTCGGCCTTTGCAAATTTAGACTTTGAGAACAAAACGTTTTCCATGGTTCGTACAGGTCTATGACAGAGGGGGACATAATTATTTTTAATAGGTCTGTCTGTCTTCTGTTTTCACGGTCATCAATTCTAGTACATTTCTTAAAAATGGCTTAGGAGAAAATTTACACACACATTTCAGTGCACCACTTCTTTATAAATACATCACTCCATCACTATTTCATACTTATTATGATAGAATTAATACATTCTATGTCATGAAATCATTATTTCTTTGCATGAAATAGCCATTTGACTATTATTTAACTATCAAATTGGTGAATCTCTACTGGACAGAAGTGTAGATTTTAACTACAACCTGGCCTGAAGGTCTGACAAAAAGCAATGTCCTGCTTCTTTACCATGATGGCCACTACCATATCAGGACACAGCAGATCAAGACATGATAAGTTGGTCCTGGGGAAAGGATCAGCTATAGTAAGCCTATACCGGTGACTAGTCCTTGGCCCTTCTTTAGATGTTCTTAGGAACAGTTTGCATATAATAGGTCCTCTGTATGTTTTTGTTTCCTATGCTTATTCATGATATAGCCTTAAAAGTGATTCATACAGAGCAAATACTATACTTTGGGTACTGTTGCTAAGGTCACTCATGGTACACATATATACATTAATTATCTGGCATTCTCTTTTCTTTTACAGTTATAGTGACCAGCACCTATTTTTTTGGTAATTCCTTGGACCAATAACATTCCTTCCATATCTATGTTATTTTAGTATGTGTATATATATATATATATATATATATATATATATATATATATATATATATGTGTGTGTGTATCCAGACAATCAGTGGTAGGAGGGATAGAAGTCTTAGAATCTTGTTACACTTCTTACGTACCCCAAAGAGGTGTCCCAAAGTGAGAGAAAATCCAATGGCCAAAGACACAGAACCCAAGCGCCCATTCCTCCTTTCATCGTACGTGGCAAAGATACAGAGCACAAATTGGAGGGTGAGGAAAATCTCTATTGTTGTTGCCTGGCCAAGACTCACACCAGGATGGAGCTGTAAAGAAGGCAGTAAGATCAGAGACTCTAAAAGCATTTTAAGTCCATGAATAATAAGACACTTTTTCTAAACCACAAATACATATTGTTTATTGCATGTTTAACCTTGTAACCTTCTCAGGATAAAATTGAGTTACAGAGAATTAACCACCAATAGATGGTGAAAACTAATTATGTTTGACTAAAAGGTTTTGGTTTGACATTGAGCAGTCCTGACTCCACTGAACTGCAAAAGATCTGCATTCTGCAAAAAAAATGTTTGACATGTTTTGAATATAAGCTAAGTGCGACTTAAAAGGATTATAGTGTTCATTTCAATTAATTTTGAATGCTTTTGAAATTGTTGCTTGAAACTAGAATGTTTGCTCATTACATGTTCTTTTGCTGTTTCTATTCAAATTTCTACCTAACAAAATATCTAATAGTTGATTATATTATGTTATTGGACAAAGATGTGCTTTCATAAGTAGGACATTACTTTTGAGTTTAATGCTATCGAACACTCATTAATAACTTAAAATAATACAATTAAGTAATCCTTTCACTGGTGCTGTATCTTTACATTTTGTGTGATGCACTGTCACTTGTTACATCAGAGTGTTACAGAAAAAGCTTTGAACTTTGTATTAGAGCATCCACAGGTAGTATCTATTAACTGTATATGAAACATAACTAGTGAGACATTTGAAATTCTTGAAAAAGAAGAGGATAGCATGTGACATGATGTTAAATGGCTAAACATATTCAGAGGAATTCAAAATGGCTCTAATGCCACATTTCTGGTGGTAGTCCCCTTAAAAACTACCTGTGCCTAATTCAGGCAAGCATTTGCTCCAGTGTCAGTAATATTACTGTTACATACGGTAAACTCAGTTAGTTTTTACTACTGCCACTTTAAGAATCTATTGCTATGGCAGCAACAAAGTTTTATAGAATTACCACCACTTTGCTGATTAAGAAACTGGAGGAAATTAAGACCTGGCATACAGAGGTATGCCAGTACTAAAAGTAGGCCCTGCCTATGCTAATAAGCTGTCATTTGTGTGACAGCTTCCCACACAGCACAGTATCGCCAGCCTCATTTAACCATTGGCTGGGAGATTACCTGGCCGAAAGTTAAATGTAAATAATTGGGTGGAATAATGTCCGTTACAGGTGCATGAACTAGGCGCAAGCACCAACAGTTTCAGTGCTGCGCCTCAATTTTACTAAGACCCCCCCCCCCCCCCCCCCCCCATTGACCGTCAAAAGAGTTACAGAATACGTCAGCCACTGCTGGTTTTCTTTATAGCACAACATATATAATATGTGCAAATTGCCACAAATATATTTTCCCAATAATAAAACCTATGGACTTTTTATTTAATTGTTACAAAACGAAACTAGAAGACAATTGACCCATCCTTAATTCTTTGTGTATTTATACATTTTACCACATTTAAACATACTTCTTTACCCGTTAACCTGTGGTGCTTACCTAGCTCTCTCCTTAGCATTATTATTTTCTTTAAAAAAAAGTATGTTTATTCTCTGCATTTACACACAGAATCCCAGAGGGAAAAGGTGATAATTAACGCAACAATGTCGCTTCTCTTAAAAAAAAAAAAAAAAAAATGCTAACAGCTGCAACCTGTAATAGCAGAGGTTGAATAACTTACCTCTTTGGCCTGTCTGTTGTTCATTCTTTTGCAGAGCTATTGGCATCATTTCTATCACTTCTGGGTAATGGTTAATGTGTCTCCATGTTTTTCTGCCTGCTGCTACAGCACTAAGGACTCAGTGGCCAAAGAGGGATATCATGGCACCCATCAGTGGACACACTATACAACATACCAAAAAGTGTTGGATAGCTAGCTCTGCAGCACAGTAAAGAATGGACATGTCTCCCATGAGAGACGTAAGTTTACATCCTCTATTACAGGTTGCAGCTGCTTGAATTTTTTTTTAAATCAACAGGGTCCCTTTAAAACAGAACCAGCAGTGACACTGAACCCTATATCATAAAACAAACCATGCATTTAAAACTCAGATTTTGGTATACATTTTAATTTCAGATTTATGATTTACATCTGTGCAATATGAAAGCCAACAAGGGCAAATACAGTTATATTGTATTTAAAGTAGAACTGAAAGCAATTATTTTTTCTTTCATTTTGAATAGAGTAAGGCTGGCCATACATTATACAATTTTCTTGTACAATTTTCCGTTAGATTTACCAAAACCATATAATATGTGGTCAGACCTAAACACTCTCAATTTGTATGCAATCAGACAGGTCCTTGCACTACATCATGGGTGCTCAACCCTTAGCCCTCCAGCTGATGCGGAACTACAAGTCCCACCACGCCTCTGCCTTTGGGAGTCATGCTTGTTAATGTCAGCCTTGCAATGCCTCATGGGACTTGTAGTTCCGCAACAGCTGGAGGGCCACAGGTTGAGCACCCATGCACTACATAGTTGAAGGTAAATCTAATGGAAATTGAATAAGAAAATTGTATAATGTTATAACCCCAAGTCAGACTTTTTCTTGCCATCTGTGTCCCATTGGGGATATTTCCCATCACTCCCAATCCCATAGCCACTACAGGAACGGTGAGGAACACCATCTAAAGTTAGGAAAATCCCTGGTAGTCGCCAGAACTAGTGCCCCAACTGAAAGATTTCCCCTCAGTTCCTGTTCTTGTGACCACACAAAACTTGGGATCTTCATTTACTTCAGTTATAACCGTCATGGGGGAAAATAGAGGGTAAAGTTCCCTAATCGGAACAAAGAAAGCAATAAAGACTTGACAGGTGTTCTAATCCCTCTCTTTTCTATCTAAAACTAAAATTATTATTAATTATTATTATATTATGATTGAGGCAAGTGTCTTGTTTTATTTTCTAGCTGAAGATATATACATACAAGTATTTGTGCTAATGGGTGAAGTTCAAAAGAAATCTCTTAATTTCATTTTCAGGTATGTATATACTGTATTCTTTATGTAAAACTCTTGTCATGTATGTAACAGGATTTTTTTAATTACTATGGTACTTTTGCATATTGTGGAGTGTTTCACTTACCTGCATGATTTGTAGGATTTTGCATTTTAAAGGGATTTTAGCTGCTCACACTGCACTGCAACCTATTGTCTAAGGTCTGGTTCTTACAACCATCTCTGCTATCTGCTATCTGATTATAAATTACTGCAAAATTGTTCCTGCTGTGAAGTTGGCAAACAAACTGATGTACTATGTAAGCCAGGAATTATCATTGATATAGAAGGCAGAATCGTTAAAGTAACTAACTAAAAATTAAAACAAAAAAAAACACAAGCTTTCAGATCACTGGGTTCTTTAAGTATTATAACCGATAAAAGCTAAAGTGGCAGAGAACAATCGAATATACAGATTTTGAACAGAGACACTTTATACAGTGTAAATAGGATAATAAAAAAGTGAAATGCGTTAAGCTACAAAATGACAAAATTCAGAAGGTCATTTTTCAGTTTTCAAACCTATGAAATGACCCTCTGACTCTTGTCATTTTGTACTTAACCCATTTACAAATGTCGGCTTTTATTATGATATATACATTATATCTGTATACAATGGCTTAATTAGGAATCCGTATATATTTTTTTACTCTGCTACTTCCATTTCTATCTATCAACATACCTGTAAATGGAGCCTAGTGTTCTAAAGGACAGTATTTTTTCTTACTCTTAGCTGTTAAAGTAATATTTTTTAGTGGCTAATACTCTCTGCTTTCTGTACCTGCACTGTCAAGTCTAAATTAAGTGACAATGGCAACGCAATATTCCAGTGGTCTTAGGTGTCATCCACACTGGCACACTGGTTCTCTGGGAAGTACAAGCAACCTTTATGCTCCCAGATCACTTTTTCCTTCACTTAGAAATTCCTGCTTTAAAGCATGTTTGGAAACCTTTACACGAGTATAGCTACATTTAGAGTTTCTAATCAGACTATGGATGCAAAGAATTCTGTTATCTCCAAATACAGCTATAATGAATGACCCTAAACACAGCTAAATGGCTAGTTCGAATAAAATTATTGAGAAGTCGTTACCTATACTTATATGCTCTTAGAAGTGTGCTTTAAACGCATATAAACGCAGGTTTGACACTGTAAATGTGAATGAGGCCTTAGGCAGAAAACCTCCGTTAACGACAGGAAATTTAGACAAACAGGTAAGTAATGTAACACTAGGAAGAGTGAACAAACTGCAAGAATACAGCACAGCTTTTTATGATGAGTATTTACCGTGTTAAGAGCCAGGTTGCCACGGATTGCTGCAGGAGTGACACCATACAGAACGGCAGCTCCGGCTACTGCTCCCAGCAGTTGTGCTGCAATGTAGAAAATGGCACGGAACAGGGACATCTGTGAGCCGATAAGGAAGGCAAAAGTGACTGCTGGGTTAATATGAGCACCGCTGACATGGCCGATAGATTGCACCATAGTGGCCAGTACAAGACCAAATGCTAATGCAATAACCAATATATTAGCCGGGCCAGCTGCCCACTTCAAAGATGCACCCAAGCCAAAGAAAACATAGAACATAGTACCAAAAAATTCAGCAAAAACGGCTCTCCAAAAGGAGAATGAGCGGAACTCCCACATGATGGGGTGCTTTGTTTGATAACAGAGAGGAAGAGAACAGTAAGTAAATGGAGATTTACACTGTGGGTGGGAGATGCCCCGGTATATTTATAAAAGTCCCCCCCAATACTGAAGGAGATGATAACCTAAGATAATCCAAATTTAGGTAAAAACAGGTTAACAAAAAATGAAAATGTACAAAGAAAAACTAGACGTTACAAAAAACCTAAAAAAGCCACGGACAGAGTAACTACTCCAAACTCCCAACTGCTGTGGATACTTCCCCCCCAACCTGTTTATAGAGTGGCGGGGGGATTTATAAGGGGCAGAGGTTGTGACATGTTTAATCCCCCTATACAGAGACACACCACCCCCTAACGGGAGGGGTAGAGTCAGAGAGATAGTGGTTAACTCTTCCGTTGTATTCTGTCTCCTCCCTCTGGGCAGCTCAAAATATAAGACCACACCAGATTGTTTTGGTTAGATGTTAGTTTAAACCTGATGCTAATGGCAGTGTGTGGTAGAAATACTTATGTTCTTCTAAAACACATTTCTTATAATACAGATGTGACTTGATTGTAACTAAAGTAAAGTGTGAAAAGGGATGTCTATATAAAGCAGTAATGGATAAGTATGGAAGAATAAGACTGAAATGTCTGCTGCCCTTCATGCAGAAGTGACAATATACAGAATACACAAAGTCTATTTTTACAATATACACTTACAAAGTTTGGTATGTAGTAAAAAATGGTATACATTGCATCAGTCTGGTGGCTTACATTCATAATTATTGTGTTTTTTATATATCTATTTCTGTCAGTTCAGAAGTATTTCTTCATATTTTCATTAGCAATTCTGAAATGTGTCTCTAAAATGTTTTTAATTTGTAGAATGACAGATTTTGCTAATTCTCCATCATGACACGACCCGTGTACATTTTAGAGATTTTTAGTACCCACTCCCACCTTTGTCCACCAAATTCTGTTTTATGTAATGCAGTATGAAACCTGAATGGATTTGTGTATTCATGACAACTGCATTGGGGGTATCTGCAGTGCCAGTGACACTTTATTAATCAGGTATTTTAACTTTGTACACATCTGATAAGTGAAGCCCCTGCCTTGCCCTCTCGCATCCTCCACAGTTTATTTTGTAGCACAAGCAGGTTGCATCTAACTGGATTGTGCTTCTGTGTACAGTTATCTGTCTCCTTTCAGGCTGGGGGAGGCATCCTAAATCCACAGCTCCCCTATGGGATTATCCCATGTGCAGTTGGGATTGTTTGCAAAGCGCTGTGCGAGCATCCTCTGGAACAAAGGCACTTGCTGTGTGCGAAATTTCATTCAGCACAGATCCTAGTCCATTTCTGTGTACTGTGCTGTCAGCATTTCCCAGATCCCAAAAATTATCTATCTATCTATCTATCTATCTATCTATCTATCTATCTATCTATCTATCTATCTATCTATCTATCTATCTATCTATCTATCTATCTATCTCTCTATCTATCTCTCTATCTATCTCTCTATCTATCTATCTATCTATCTATCTATCTATCTATCTATCTATCTATCTATCTATCTATCTATCTATCTATCTATCTATCTATCTATCTATCTATCTATCTATCTCTCTCTCTATCTCTCTATCTATCTATCTATCTATCTATCTATCTATCTATCTATCTATCTATCTATCTATCTATCTATCTATCTATCTCTCTATCTATCTATCTATCTATCTATCTCTCTCTCTATCTATCTATCTATCTATCTATCTATCTATCTATCTATCTATCTATCTATCTATCTATCTATCTATCCCAGTTATTTAATGATGAAGAATCTACAGGATTATGTTGGTGATTAAACGCTACTGTTTTTACTACTAGATAGGACAAGAGAACATTCTAAATGATTAATTAGCCTTGCAAAAAAATGACAATTGCGCGGTCGTGCTACACTGTACCCAAACAGAATTTTTATAAATTTGTTCCCACAAATAGAGCTTTCTTTTGGTGGTATTTGATCACCTCTGCGGTTTTTATTTTTTGCTAAACAAATACAAAAAGACCTAAAATTTTGAAAAATAAAAAAGTTTTTCTTTTGTTTCTGTTATAAATTTTTGTAAATAAGCAAGTTTTCTCCGGCACTGATGGGCACTGATAAGGCAGCACCAATGAGGTGGCACTGATAGGCGACACTGATGGGCACTGATATGCGGCACTGATGGGCATTGATAAGCGGCACTGATGGGCACTCATGGTGGGCACTGATAGGCAACACTGATGGGCACTGAAAGGCTGCACTGATGGGTACTTATGGGTGGCACAGATAGGCGGCACTGATGGGCACTGGTAGGTGGCACTGCTGGGCACTGATATGTGGCACTGATACATGGCATTGATAGGCATCACTGATGGCACTGGCAGGCATTGGGGATGGGCACTGATTGGCAGCTGCCTGGGCACTGATTGGCATTTCCCTGGTGGTCTAGGGTGGCATACCTGGTGGTCCAGTGTGGTGGCTTGTAGTGCAAAGTGGATTTGCCTTTCGTAAATAACCCCCATAGTGTGATTTTTCAATATAGGGTGGACAAGCTATATGCACTTCTTTGAAGGCATTGCAAATACTGCAAGTCACTATCTTTTTTTTTTTATAAGGACTCATTCACATGGTAGCATTCGACAGTACATCATAGACAAGTTAGAGTATTTTTGTGCTCCGGAGTTCCTGGTGTTTTATACAGCCCCCCCATAGACATGAATGGTTGCAGGTGGCTATGCAAAACTACTTGT
The DNA here is from genome assembly GCF_042186555.1 of Aquarana catesbeiana. NCBI lineage: Eukaryota > Metazoa > Chordata > Amphibia > Anura > Ranidae > Aquarana > Aquarana catesbeiana. The sequence goes on along the minus strand of NC_133325.1, from coordinate 178,610,126 downwards.
GTAAAGCAGCTCATGAATACAGGTGTACGCTCCTGAACTCAGACTAGCTGTGCTCAGGAACCTATATAGGCCTGTGTGTATGCACCCCCTTATGCAAGTAATGGAGCATAGTCATATACTACCACCTGAAACCATTCATGTCTATGCAGCTCCAGGAACTCCTGGGCACAAAAATATGCTAGATTGTTTTTAAGAGGTACTGGAGAATAGGCTTGTATGCATAAGCCCTAAGACAGCATGTGATATGAAGTCATGCTCATTTTTGAGATGTACCATATATACTTGAGTATAAGCCGAGGTTTTTCAGCCCTTTTTTTCTTTTTTCCGGGGCCGCTCCGGTGTGTGCAGGTGTTCTTGGGGCCACTCTGGTATGTGCGGGTGTTTTTCAGTCTCTCCGGGGCCGCTGTGTGCTGTTACTGCGACTACTTCATATTCTGTATAGTGTGACGATCCGCCTCTAGAGGTCTAACAGTCACCTGCATTATTTACAAGTCGCCGCGGCTCACACCCAGCAGTTTCTGTGACTGTGGAGTCCCTTGGCGCAGGCACGGAATGGCCAGATCATCAGAGCGCCTCTCAGGTATGACAACAATGCAAATTTATTATTTTTTTTTTTAACATAAAGTTTATTTATTTTGTCACAAACAAACAGAATAAAAAGAACGGGTTACATTAGCTTAAGACAGATATTGTACAATAATCAGCTATACCATGTCAAGTCAAAAAGTACATTGATGAGGTCACATTTCAATATCCTAATCGATGGCGAGAGTAGATTTATAAGAAATCAAATTTAGATCACTGTAGGCGACCCCCTGAGGGGGGGGGGAGAGGAAGGGAAAGGGGGTCGGGGGGGGGTCTATTGCTATATTAACTGTTTAGTAAGTAGGTCATGCTCTAGGCAAAAGTAAATGAGGCAGGGATGAGTGTAGTATAATGTGAAGTATTCAGTTTCTCTACGGAATGGTCAGGTGTTTGGCCTCCACCCAGTCCGCCCAAATTCAAATTTTATCAAATTTCTTCGGACAATTTCTTCCCATATATGTTAATTTGTACAGGGGAAGAGCTGCATTGATAAGCGAGAGCCATAGTTGTTTAGTGGGCGGTTGAGGCTGATTCCAGTTAAGGAGAATCACCTTTCTGGCATACAACGCTGTGTAAAAAACACATTTTTTTTCTTTTTGGGACCTCAAGAAAATCACATATGCCCAGTAGGAGGGGAAGAGGACTGTATGGGACCCTGAGTTTGCCCACCGAGTTAATATCATCCAGAATTGTCTTCCAGAAGTCAATTATCCTCGGACATGACCACACTGTATGGAAAAAATCTGCGCCGTCTGAGCCACACCTGGGACAAACGGCTGTTCTATCTGGATAGATTTTGGCTAAACGCGAAGGGGAATAATAAGCACGATGGAGAAATTTCAGTTGGGCAAACCTGTCCCTAGAGGAAATGGTCAAGGTTAAATATTGCTGCACCCCCTCCTCCCAATCGTCATCAGTCAGGTCAGGGATGTCCCGCTGCCAGAATGACATTAATTGTGAGACCCTAGATGTGTCCAACAGGGCAAGTCTGTTATATATAGCCGAGAGCAGTCTAGTGCCTTCAGGTACCCGAAGTTCCGTTTCTAAATCAGACATCTGTAAAGTTACCGGGTTGGGAAACTGGGAGCGAAAAGCATGTCTTATCTGAAGAAATCTAAAAAACATCTGGTTTGGGAGTCCTTTTTTACTCTTCAGATCATCGAACGTTATCAGTTGTCCCTGCGATATAATATCACTAAGTGCAACTACTCCGTATCTGGCCCATATGATGGGGTCCGGTATTTATTGAAAGTGACTCAACCGTGGGTTACCCCAAAGTGGTGTCACAGGGGACCACGTGTTTTGTTTCCCTAGTTTCATGTTCACCGTATCCCACACTTTAATGGTCGTTTTCATGGGCACAGACAACTTCGGATTGGAGCGGGGGCCTCTATGTATGAGATTTCATAGCTCCGAGTAGGAACCCAGCAGCGCGGCCTCCACAGTAGACGCCGGGTTAGAGGGCTCCTCCGCCAACCACTACTTCAACGTCACCAGGACTGCAGCCCAGTAGTATTTTAAAAAACAGGGGAGTGCGAGGCCACCTAATGTAACTGGAAGTTGTAATGTTGTCTTTGCTATTCTGGGGGCCTTCCCATTCCATACGAAGGAGACGACCAGACTATCGAGTTTGTTAAAAAAGGAAATAGGTATGGGTACAGGGGTTTGTCTGAATAGGTAGGTGAATTTGGGGAGGATGGACATCTTAATTAGATTTACGCGGCCCACTGGACTGAGGGGAAGAGACCTCCAAGAGGAAAATTGGTGGGTCACCCGAGACATCACCGGGGTCAAATTCAGGCCAATGAATTGGCGAAGGTCTCCATGTATCTCTACGCCGAGGTATCTAAACTGGGATACCCGGCTAAGTTGGGCGTCCAAATGTACAGGAGCAACCCCAGAGTGCAGTGGGAACAATACTGATTTCCCCCAATTAATACATGTTTCTGAATAACGCCTGCATCTGTCTATGACCTGAAGTGCTTGTGTCAATGAGTTTCCATCATCTTTAAGATATAACAAGGTGTCATCTGCGTACAATGACACTTTTTCTTGTAGTGGGCCTATAGTTATACCCTGTATCCGAGAGGTGGATCTAATAAGGATAGCCATGGGTTCTATCGCCAACGCAAAGAGCCCCGGGGACAGTGGGCAACCCTGCCTCATTCCCCTATGAAGGGGAAAAGGTGGGGAGAGGACCGTTCCAGTACGTACTCTGGCTAACGGGGATCTGTACACAGCCTCAACCCAGGAGATGAAGACGGGACCAAATCCAAATCTGCGGAGGACCTCCCATAGATAGTTCCATTCCACAGAATCGAAAGCTTTTTCCGCATCCAGGGAGGCCACTACCGCTTGGTCAACGTCTCCAACCCCCGAGGACAAGATCGCATACAGTCTTCGCAGGTTGATGTCCGTGCCCTTGCCCGGCATAAAGCCTGATTGGTCTTCATGTACTAGTGACAATATTACCTCATTTAGCCGTCTGGCAAGAATTTTGGTTAATATTTTGGCATCAGAATTCAAGAGGGAAATGGGCCTATAGGACGAACATAATTGGGGATCCTTCCCTGGTTTGGGCACCACAACTATTATGGCTTGTGCCATAGATGGGGGGAGGGCTCCTCCTTTTAGCGTCTTAATAAACATGTTGTGTAGTCTAGGTGCCACTTCCTCAGCATATTGTTGATAGAACTCAGGAGGGAACCCATCCGCTCCTGGAGTCTTACCTGATTGGAGGGAACCCAAAGCTAGTTGGACCTCCTCTAGTGTAATCGGACTATCCAGGGATTTCCTAGCCTCCGGAGTAAGAGTAGGAAATTCCACCTCATCCGAGAATCCAGACAGCTCTTCCTCAGAGTATCCTGCTCTTGACGAGTACAGACTAGAGTAAAATTCCATAAAGCATGTGTTTATGTCTGATGGATCTGTCTTAACCGTCCCGTCCAGCGCCCTAATACTCGCTATAGTGGAGGTCGGGGAATGCTCTTTAGCGAGCCAGGCTAACAGTCTCCCTGTCTTTTCCCCCTGTTCAAAGATTCTTTGGGATTGAACCAACTGTCGTTTATTAACTTTGGCCACCCTAAGAAGCAAGACCTCCCTATACGCTGCTTTCATGTCCTGTCCTGTGATGGGGTTAGCCGTGAGGGCGAAGTCAGATTCAAGAGATTGAGCCTTGGCTTCCGCATCCTCCAGTGTAATTTGGTTATTCTTACATTCCGTAGCTATAGAAGACATGTAACATCCTCTAATATAGGCTTTAAATGCATCCCAGTCATTCCCCGGCGTAGTAGAGTTAGCATTTATCAACCAGAATTGTTTAATCAAAGTGGCCATCTCAAACTCTATAGTCGGGTGATTTATCCAAAACTTAGACAGACGCCAAATTCTGTCAGTTGGAGGTGTCACCGTTTGTATAGCACAGAACATCGGTGAATGGTCCGATATTCCCCTGGGCAGGATCTTGACCTCCCTAAGCCTGGGCAGAAAACTGCCACTGGCATAGAGGAGATCAATGCGAGATAGCGTATTATGGGAAAGGGAGCAGCACGTGTAGGAGCGTTCACTGGGGTGCTTCCATCTCCACAGATCCTCAAACCCAAAGATGCCCGCCCATCTGGATAGGGAAGAGTCCGTGGCTAAGTCAGGGGTGAGTCTATCCCGGGACGGGTCTGGAGCTATATTGAAGTCCCCTGCCAGAAGGATATTGTCTGTGGAATACTGAGCTAGGAGGGGGATAAGGTTATGTAAAAGGGAAATGTCAGCCGGGGGTGGTAAGTAGATGCCCACCACCACCATCTCAACCGTGTCAATAAATGCATGAATTAGCACGTACCTTCCCCCAGGGTCCAGCTTGATATCTAACAGCTCAAATTGAAGGGACTTGTGGATCAAAATACTAACTCCACGAGAGTATCCAGAATGGGTGGCATGAAAATGCCGTCCTACCCAGGGGCGTTTAAGACTCATTATCTTACTCCCCACTAGATGCGTTTCTTGCAGTATGCATATGTGGGGGTTATATTTCTTAATATAATCGAACACTAGGGAGCGCTTTATTTTATCACCAAGGCCCCGGACATTCCAAGAAAGGATTTTCAGGGGGGCCATACTATGGGAAGAGGTAAAATTATCAGGATATGTTCACAGTCAGCTGGACCCTGCGAAGTTGGCAGCATCACCAATATACTGTACATATGGGTCCGCCACAGATCTAGGCAAAACGATGGCAGAGCCCAAATCCACAGCATCCTTGTATAACTTATATTGCCGCTCATCTGTCCTATATGAAAAAAAATAACACAAAAAAACAAGAACAAACAAAAACCCCAACCCCTCCAACCCCGCACAACCGTTGTGGAACTCGGCGTGCCTATACCCAAAACAAGACCCATTAAGGCCTAGGATAGTCTCCTATGAGGCAAAGAGACAACCCCCAGACAGCCACCAAACAGACACAGGGGCGGTCAGAGTTAGGTGCAGTCCAGAGATATCCGTCCGTATCCTGAGGATAAAAGCAACATAACAGTGATCCATGCAAACTGTAAACTAGAAAAGTAACCATAATGATAAAACTAAGACGAGAATCACCTAGCCACAGCTAGGGGCACATACTTTAGTCAGATCAGGTATATACCACCCATAGACCTCTATAGGAGGCCCTGGAGAGTAATATTCACCTCCGTCGATCACCATTTCTTGCAGGCAAAAAGTATAGTGTAATTGTTCTGCCATATTGTCACCTTACTCGAGGGGGATAAAGGATGAAGCAGCCATGTAGATCTCAGTGATACTCCGGGGGTAAGAAACAGGAGGGAGCTAACCACTGCCACAGCTTCGTCCGCCCCCGCAGGCACATTTCAGTGAAACAAAACAGAAAACATGGGGGAGAAGGAGTGGCTTTGAATCTGCGTGATCAAAAATAGGAGCAAAAATGAAAATTAACAAAAGGAGGAAAGTGTTCATCTCGGCAGGTGTGGATGGTGATAAGCATACACAACAGGGACAGTTACGAATAAGGCACCAGGGTGTAGCCTCGGGCATTTGCACCAGTATTCCTGTAGATACTACTCTTGTCCCCTCTGAACCTGGGGCAGGGTATCCAACCAGCGGGAGGCCTCCTCCGGCGAGGTGAAGTATCGGGAGGACTCTCCATCGATCACTCTAAGGCGAGCCGGGAACAACATGTTATACTTTAGCCCTTTCAGACGGAGCTGTGCCTTGACGTGGTCGAAGGTTCTGCGAAGCCGCTGGGTGTCGATGGAGTAGTCTGGAAACATCATAATCTTGGTATTTTCGAAGCGAAGCTCCGGGATCTTCCGGGCCTCCCTGAGGGCCAAGTCCCTGTCCCGGAAGTTCAACAGCCGAAAAATGAAGGTAAGTGGAGGGGCCCCAGGTGGGCCCCGCACAGGAGGCATCCTGTGCGCTCTTTCCACTACAAAGTGTTGGGAAAACGGGGCCTGCGGAAGTAGGGTGCGGAGCAAGGTCTCCGTGAAAGCCGTAGGGTCCCGACCCTCAGAGCCCTCCGGCAGGCCCACCAGCCGCAAATTGTTCCTACGGCTGCGGTTCTCACTGTCCTCAGCCCGCGATTCGAGAATCTTTACCTTGGCTTGTAGGGTATGGATGGAGGCCCGATTGTCTTGAACGGCGTCCTCCGAGTCGCTAATACGCCTCTCCGCTTCAGTCATGCGATCCCGCATCTTGTCCATATCCCTACGCATCAGTCCAAATTCCATTTGCAGGGTGTCAATTTTGGCCGTTAGGGTGTTCTGACAGCCAGAGATAGCCAGCATTAAAGCCTGAAAGCGATCCTCTTCCGACCCCGGGTCTGTGGGGATGGTCTGAGACGCCATGTGCGTGTATTTGGACGGGCCGACTGGGGCCTGTGACCTCCGCTGTGAGGAAACTTTAGGGGTATGCCCACCTGACTTCCCGGAGCCAGACCTGCCTCTTCTCATGCCCGGATGCCCCCCCACTGCTGGATGAGATAAACTATAATGATAGGCAGCGCTCAGCTCAGATTCGGCCGTTCAACCCTGCAGCTATGCACCACCCCCACAGATAAGTACCTTAGTGTCCAGGCTGTGGTTAGTCCTGTAGGCCGCCAGCTGGGTGAAGGCCGCGTGTGTCCGGGAACGGCCTCTATGAGTCCTTAAAAGCCCTTTTGTGCTCCCTCTCAATCTCTCTGTATGTCGCTGGCCGCTCGGTACCTCCCCCTCCGCAAATCACGGCACTCGAGCCCGGGGATTATTGCTGTGGCTAGGCCGCAAGATGGCGGCCGAAGTACTGTGTCCACCGAGGGCCGCCGCAGCACGTCCAACAGACCCTCTTATCTCCTCTAAGGCCCGCTACGTCCCATAGCCGGATGGATGGCACTAATGTGCGGCGGCTCTCCTCCCGCCGATCGCGGCACCTGAGGTCAGGGATCGCGGAGGTTCCGCAGGCCTCAAGATGGCGGCTGCCTCTGGAGTGTGGAGCCAGCCGAGGGCCCGCCGCAGCTCCGCCCGCCGGCCAGCCGCCACAATAAGTACTGTCCCTGCTGCAGATGACTCCAAGCAGTCGTGGGTAAGCCGTTGGTGGTGATATAAATGTCCTGTAAGGCAGGATGGCAGGAGCTCCTCTGGAACGCGTCCTATTCCCTCTACATCTGGACACGCCCCCACAACAATGCAAATTTAGTATATAACATGAACATGTGCAAATCTAGCAATCCAAAAAGTGCATAGACAGTGTAGCACCAACTATCTGTCCTCTGAGATCTTCAGTCATCCCCAGGGAGAGCTGTGCTGTGTGCTGGACAGGAGGAAAGTGATCGAGCATCCTTGCACATTGTTTTATTTTGCACAGTACATGCAATATTATCGACTTTATTTATTATTTTATTATTTGATAGTAAGCACCACATTTTTATCTCTCTCAATCAGTTATTAGTGACGGAACACCATTTTATGTTGGCAGCTACTGATTAGTTTATTCTTTTTATATGGTTTGTGCATCAGTATACTTACTTTTATTTAATTAATGTAATTTTATTGGTATCTATTTTTATTTTGAAATTTACCATACCAGTAGCTGCTGCATTTCCCACCCTAGGCTTATACTCGAGTCAATATGTTTTCCCAGTTTTTTGGGGTAAAATTAGGTGACTCGGCTTATGCTCAGGTCGGTTTATACTCGCGTATATATGGTAAAACAAAAAAAGTACATAGATGCTTTTAAAACCATACCTATACACAAATACAAAATTAAATACAGTCAAATTTTAACTGTTTTAAATATATATTAAAAATGTAGTAACAGTTAATGTAGGGTCAGAGTAGTTCTGCAGAGAAATGCAAGTAAAGTGAAAATATTATTTTTGTTTCCTGAGACAGAATGTGATGATGCAAACCATGGCACTACCTACCTGGAGCTTACAAGTTCTCCATGTTTCGACAGGTACTCTGGTTTCCTCCCACACTCCAAAGACATGCTGGTAGGTTAATTGGCTCCTGTCTAAACTGGCCCTAGTATGTGTATGTATTAATGTGAGTTATGACCTTGAAGGCAGGGATTGATGTGAATGTATAAAATATTTGTAAAGCACTGCGTAAATTGACAGCGTTATATAAGTACCTGTAATAAATAAATAGATAAAAGCACAGAAAGCACTATTATACAAATATATTAACTCAATGACTGCTTGATTGACTTCCCGTACTGTAATGCATGTATTTCCAGTTAAATGGCCAAGGGAAGACCCAACAATTTGATTAACTTTGTATTTCCTATTTTTTGTGTTCCCAACTATATTGAGGCCATATTGTGTTTGTTAATAAATCTATCTCTAGCTGAGATCTGTTTACACTAACCCTATCACCTGAATAAGCAGCACAGCTGCCAGCACTATAATTTGAACACAAACGAGTAACGACTGAATCACGCAGTCCCAGAAGTTGTAGTGCAGTGGAAAGACAGAGTATGAGTGCCCAGCTAGTGCTAACAGGAAGAAACTGATCCAACAGTGTCTAAAAGTGTACTAAGCACAAAATGTTAGCGCGATTTTTTTTTTTTTTATTTGTATCTTAATAAATTGGTTATAATGATTTTACATTATATGCAGTTTCTAATTTATTCTATTATACCAGTTTATTTCCACTTTAGTCCATTTGATTTCCACTTTACTCCATACGATTGGTCTGACCATGTATGGGTGTCATTCAATCAAGAACATCATGAAATCTCCTGTGCTGATGAAATCATAAGCATACCTCACCTAACTGATGTTTATTAACATTGGTCCAGGCAAAAAAGGGAGTGAGTGACCAAGGGGGCTTTCACTGAGCACTGGGAGTGTTGTGGAGTTGTTTGTTATTATTGATCACAGTTGTCTCAAGTTGTAAAGAAGAATGTTTCACAGAAGATTTACAGAGAAGACTCTTTTTTTTTTTCTTTTTCATTGCAATAATGGACTCCAAGCAGAAGAAATATGCCATTACTGAGTTACACTTGGTGCCTGATGGTTTGTGTCAGGTCCCGGTGCAAGAAACCATGAAGGGCCCCCCTGGCCCCGACCGCTGATCCTTTGGCCCTTTACTCCCATTGTGGGACCCTTTATTACGGTCCCGCAGCAGGCCACCTTCCTGCCATCTTGTGGTCCCCCCACGGTGGTGGAACATCAGAGCCCAGTCGCAAGTGCAGCCTTTGTGACCCCCGGTAGTTCAGCCACTGGTGTCAGTAGTTTTCTATTTTTTAAATATTTTTTTTACCATTTTAGTTGACTTCTTTTTTTAAAATGTAGTTTTTTATTATTTTTTACAAATTTTTAGGACCCCCCCCCCCCCCATTGGGGGGTTTTGGTGAAATATCAGGGGTCTAGACAGAACCCTAATGTCTCACTTTTGAGATGAAGAAAAGTACTGAGTACAGACTTATCAGTCCCTTTCTCTGCAGCCTCAGCTTCACAGAATGAACAGGAATAGCTCTGTACAGAGCTTGCCGTTCATTCATAAACTGAGGCATAGTAAACATAGGGCTCCTTCTTCACTCTCCATCCTGGGGGGGGAGGGGCCAGGGAAGGACACAGGAGCCTGGGACAGCAGGACAGCGATAGGGAGGTGGCAGGAGCGAAATGTGGAGGAGCTGATACCCTCCATTTCCCTCCTGCAGTTGCTGAATATCTGCGGGACGGAGAGGAGCAGAAGCATTTAGTGGCTACATGGAGGGATCTGTTCTGCTACATGACACTGCCCTCCTATTCAGGCATACAGGGGGGACGCACGGGCCCCCTGGAGCATGGGACTGGGTCGCAGAGGGGACCCCTGTAGGTAGGCTACTGTCTCCCACTGTGTGGTTTGTCGTAAATGCTGGTATCCCCTTCTTCATCCATCTGTGCACATTGCTCTTGTCAATGGTGTCATCTTCATAAACATTCTGTAGCCTTTTGTGGATGATGGACAGCTTGCACCCCTCTTTCGTCAAGAACTTAATGACAGCATGTTGTTCTGCTTGGAATCCACTATTTACCTGCAATAAAAAAGAAGAAATACTTTTTTTTTCCCTTAAAGTGGTATTAAACCCAAAAGCAAACCTGTATTATATTGCAGCTTACCAATTTTTAGATGTGATGTCTTCATTAGGTTTATTTTTTAGGCTTTTTCATCTCGTGATCCAGCCAGTAAGTCTGTTGTTTTTCAAAAGAACAAGCGCTCTTGCAGATGCATCAGTTACAGTGATGAGACAAACCAGTTAGCACTGGCAGGAGTTCTTACAATAGTCAGCTTTTATTTATGTAAAACCTTTTTATTTATGTAAAACTATTGCTGTAAGCGGTTATGAAGAGTTAGCTTGAGTTTGGCTTCAATTTGTTGTATGTAAATCTGCTAGTACATCTAACACTCCCCTCCTCTCAGACTAACAATACTGATGTCCAAAAGTGCCGCCTGTGCTCCTTCATCCAGAATAGGAGCACTCTAATACAGGAGTTGTGTTATTGGCCAGACCATCAGGTGAAAACAGAGTAAAAAAAAGCCTAAAAAAGAAAAAAAAGAAAAATTATGCAGCCACCACATCTAATGATTGGTAAGCGGCAATATATTACATCTTTGGTTTTGGCTTTAACTGTCATGGAGATGAAAATTGAAGGTAGAAGTGTCAATGATCCACATTGGAATTTTCTTTTCTTTTAATACATAAAAGAAGAAAATTACTGAGGGGATGAGTAATAATGTAGGCATAAAATATTTATATAATAAATTTGGGGTTCAGTCTTCAGCCCTCTAATATGCACAAATGTTCTGCATGCTTTCATATAGTTGTTTATGGTATCCGAAGGACATTAGAGCCAAGATATGAGCACTGTAGACTCCCTGACCACACATACAGTGCCTTGAAAAAGCCCTTGAAATTTTACACATTTTGTCATGTTACAACCAAAAACGTAAATGTATTTTATTGGGATTTTATGTGATATAGACCAACACAAAGAGGCACATAATTGTGAAGTGTAAGGAAAATGATGAATGGTTTTCAAACTTTTTTACAGATAAATATCTGAAAAGTGTGGCATGCATTTGTATTCAGCCCCCCTTTACTCTGATACCCCTAACTAAACTAGTGGAACCAATTGCCTTCAGAAGTCACCTCATTATTAAATAGAGTCCACCTGTGCGTAATTTAATCTCAGTATAAATACAGCTATTCTGTGAAGCCCTCAGAGGTTTGTTAGAGAACCTTGGTGAACAAACAGCATCATGAAGGCTAAGGAACACACCAGACAGGTCAGGGATAAAGTTGTGGAGAAGTTTAAAGCAGGGTTAGGTTATAAAAAAAATATCCCAAGCTTTGAACAGCTCATGGAACGCTGTTCAATCCATCATCTGAAAATGGAAAGAGTATGGCACAACTGCAAACCTACCAAGACATGGCCAACCACCTAAACTGACAGGCCAAGCAAGGAGAGCATTAATCAGAGAAGCAGCCAAGAGGCCCATGGTAACTCTGGAGGAGCTGCAGAGATCCACAGTTAAGGTGGGAGAATCTGTCCACAGGACAACTATTAGTCGTGCACTCCACAAATCTGGCCTTTATGGAAGAGTGGTAAGAAGAAAACCATTGTTGAAAGAAAGCCATAAGAAGTCCCGTTTGCAGTTTGCGAGAAGCCATGTGGGGGGACACAGCAAACATGTGGAAGAAGGTGCTCTGATCAGATAAGGCCAAAATTGAACTATTTGGCCTAAAACCAAAACACTTTGTGTGGCAGAAAACTAAAACTGCACATCACCCTGTACACACCATCCCCACTATGAAACATGGTGGTGGCAGCATCATGTTGTGGGGATGCTTTTCTTTAGCAGAGACAGGGAAGCTGGTCAGAGTTGATGGGAAGATGGATGGAGCCAAATACAGGGCAATCTGTTTTTAGTTGTAACATAAAAAAGTGGCAAATTTCAAGGGGTATGAATACTTTTTCAAGGCATTGTAATTGCCATTTTATTTTTTTTCTCTTTAAGGTAAATAAACAAACTTGGACTTTAACCACTTGCCGACTGCCTTCCGCAGATATACTGTGGCAAGGCGGCTTGGTTGCGCAAACTGACGTACCCAGATTTGCTACAGAACCTACAGAACCAGTGATTCTTGGCCTGGTCCTGCTGATCGGTTCTGGCAAATGAAAAGCCTCCTCTGCCTGTGTTATGTAAACACAGGCAGAGAAAATGATGTCATCTCCCCTCATGGAGCCCTTTTCGGTTCCAGCGAACGGAGAGAAGACATCTACAGTGAGCACACTAAGCATGCAGTTTTCAGATTTTTCACTGATCACTGTACTGGTGTCACTTGTGACACTAAACAGCACTAGGGCAGTTAGTGGTAGGCCCAGGTAGGTTTAGGGTACCCCCAATATATTTCCCAACAAAGGTTTAACCCCTTAATCGCCCTCATTTAACCCTTTCACCCCCTGTCACAGTGTCACTAGTATAGTGTACAGATCTATTTTCTGATCACTGTATTTAGTGTCACGGGTGACGCTAGTTAGCGGCAGCGTTAGTCTTGTATAGCATCAGGGTACCCGCCATATATTTCCCAATAAAGGTTTAACCCCTTGATCGCCCCCCAGTTAACCCTTTCACTGTGTCATTAGTTTAGTGTACAGATCACTATGGGCCCGTAGAGCCCATAGTGCCCTTCCTGGTATGTTTGCAGATCCTGATTGGCAGCCCACCACTTCTGCAACGCCCCTACTTCCCCCATTCACTGGTCAACCTGGAATTCAGGACAACTGATTTTACTCCCCTTGACTTTTACGAGCTGTTTTTCACGGACGATCTGTACAAATCGATTGTGGACCAAAGCAATTTATACGCTGGTCAATTTATCACCATAAAACCAAATTTGACCCTTGCCAGAGAATTTGCCTGGAAACCTAGAATGGTTCCCAAATTTAAGGCCTTTTTGGGCCTATCCCTCCTCATGGGCGTTACTAAAAAGAGTGAGTTGCAGTCATATTGGTCCACTAACCCAATTCACCATATGCCTGTGTTCTCTGCTGCCATGGCCAGAAATCGAAACGAGCAAATCTTGCAGTTCATGCACTTCAATGAACTCGGTCATCCTTGGGGTGATCCTGAATACGATTGGCTCCACAAAATTCGGCCCCTCGTAAACCACTTCAAACAACAATTTGCAGCCTTGTTTATTCCCGATCAAGATGTCTGCATTGACGAGTACCTGATTAAGTTTTCTGGCCGCCTTGTGTTCAAACAGTTTCTCCCCAGAAACCATGCCAGATATGGGGTCAAGATGTGATAGGGCAACAGGCTATACATATAGTTTTCTGGTTTACGAGGGAAAAGATAGAAGCGTGGAGCCCCCCAACTGCCCAGACTACATAGGGAGTAGCGGCAAGATTGTTTGGGACTTGGTGTCACCCTTGTTCGGAAAGGGGTACCATTAATACCTGGACAATTTTTATACAAGCGTGCCACTTTTTAGTCACCTCTTTCGATTACGAATTGTCGCATGTGGCACCGTGGGTTATAATCACCGGGGCTTTCCCCAACGGCTTGTAGATGCCCGACTTAGTCTGGGAGAGAGAGCCTGCTTGAGGTCCAATTAGTTATTTGCCATGAGATGGAAGGACAAACGTAATGCTTTTTTGTTCTGTCTTCCATTCATGGAGACAGGGCAGTCCAAATTCCTACGGCAATTGGTATTGTTGAGAATACCCTCTGTTTCCATGAATACAGCCTTAAAATGGGAGGGGTGGACTTCAATGACCAGATGATGGCACCGTACTAGGTTGCCCGTAAGGCCAGACACTGGTACAAAAAAGTGCCTGTATACTTATTCCAATTGGCTTTTTTTAACTCCTATGTGCTATACAAAGCATCTGGACGAACTGGATCCTTCCTAAAATTCCAGGAAGAGATCATCACAGCTCTTCTGTTTTCAGACGGTGCTGTGGCCCAACTTCCCAATCCAAATGCAGTGAGCCGGCTGCCTGAGAGGCATTTTCCGGACGTCCTGCCTAGTACCCCTACCCCAAAGAAGATGTTGTGTCTGTAGAAATGTGGACATAGGCATGACACTCACTCTTATTGTCCCTCCTGTCCTGACCAACCTGGTCTCTGCATCAGTGACTGTTTCCATCGCTACCACACACTAATGGAGTATTAGCATAGGGTACAGCACGGCACAGTCCTAGGGCACACTTTCAAACAGGGTCTCGAAAATGAGATGGCCATCACATTTTGAGAAACCCTAAGCTGGAACGTTCAAAGTTATAATAAAAGTGTAAAAAAAGAAAAAAGAAAAGATTAAAAAATAAAAAAATTTTATAAAATAAAAAAGACAAAAATATTTGTTGTTTTATTGTTTTTCTCTCCCTATTGTTCTGCTCTGTTTTACTGTATTTTATGCTATACTGTAATGTTTTATTCTTACTGTCTTTTATCGTGTTTGCTTTGCAGGTATGTCATTCTACTGTTTTACTGTACTGTTACTGTGAATTATGCTATACTGTAATGTTTTATTGTTTCTGTAATTTATTATGTTTCCTTTGCAGGTATGTTATTCTACTGTTATACTGTACTGTTACTGTGTTTTATTGTTAACCATTGTTTGCTTTTTTTGGCACAGATTGCAATAAAAAAAATTATTGATACTGTGGTTTATTTTTACTATTGTTTGCTCTTCAGGTACGCCATTCAGTTGCAACACTGATTTCTTTATTTTGACAGCAACAGGGTTTGCTCTCACGATACATAAATCCGTGGCTGCGGCGCTGTAGGAGGTGATTTCACCACCACAGTTAAAAAAAAGAGCATATATGTAGAAGCATAGGGGCAGTGGTGGACATAGGGGCGGATCGCCCCTATGCTTCGGCATATATTTTTATTTACTTTTCTTGGCAGAGATTTCTTCATCCACATCAATCGATGTGAATAGAGGAATCTGTTAGGTTCTCTTTTTTCGTTCAGCCCACAGGCTGCATGAAAAAAAAGAACATTACAATATATGCCCAACAAGGACCACTGACATACTGGTATGTTGCTGGACTTTGAGTGATTATACTGGAATGATGCCTGCAGATTTAGGTATCATCTTGGTATAGTTTTTTTCAGCCGCGGTCGACTTTCATGTAAAAGCAATCCTAGTGGTTAATTAGCTGCTAGACTGCTTTTACAAGCAGTGGGAGGGGACATCCCCCCCCCACCGTCTTCCCTGGTTTTCTTGGGCTCTCCTGTCCCACCTGAGAATGCAGCCGGTGGTTCCGCCAGCTGACCATAGAGCTGATCGGAGACCAGAACAGCTCCAATCATCTCTATGGCCTAAGAAACACGAGCATTTTATGACTTTGGTTTCCTCAGATATAATTGGGAAATTGGGAAAGCATCTTATCACATCGATCTTGGTGTGGTTAGATGCTTTAAGGGCAGAGGAGAGATCTAAAGTCTAATAGACCCCAATTTTTTTTTAAAAAGAGTACCTGTCACTACCTATTGCTATCATAGGGGATATTTACATTCCCTGTGATAACAATAAAAACGATAAAAAAAATTAAAGGGACAGTGTAAAAATAAAATAAAAAAAGCAAAATAAACAGAAATAAAATGTAAAAATTTTAAGCACCCCTGTCACCACGTGCTCGCGCGCAAAGGCAAACACAAGCATTAGTCTTGTGTCATATGTAAACAGCAATTGCACCATGCATCTGAAGAATCCCCAAGAACATAAAATCGAGGGCAGTAATTTTAGCAGTAGGCCTCCTCTGTAAATCTAAAGTGGTAATCTGTGAAGGCTTTTAAAGGCTATTAAAAATGTATGTAGTTTGTCGCAGCTGCACGGGTGTGCGTAATTTTAAAGAATGTCGTGTTTAATATCTATGTACTCGACATAAAATCCTCTTTTTTATACCAAACATTTGCATGTGCATTAAAATTCTAAAAAGTAAAAAAAAAATACATTTGGAAAATCGCTGCACAAATACCGTGTGAAAAAAAAAATTGCAACACCTACCATTTTTTATCTGTAGGGCCTCTGCTTTAAAAAATATATAATATTTGGAAGTTCAAAGTAATTTTCTAACAAAAAATAATAATTTTTTCATGTAAACAAAAAAGTGTCAGAAAGGACTTGGTGGTTCAAGTGGTTAGAAGAGTGGGTGATGTGTGGCATAAGCTTCTAATGTTGGGCATAAAATGCTAAGACAGTTCAAACC
The DNA here is from genome assembly GCF_042186555.1 of Aquarana catesbeiana. Taxonomy (NCBI): domain Eukaryota; kingdom Metazoa; phylum Chordata; class Amphibia; order Anura; family Ranidae; genus Aquarana; species Aquarana catesbeiana. Next base: position 178,593,844 of record NC_133325.1, on the reverse strand, counting down.
TCCCCCCCAAATGACCCCATTTTGGAAAGTAGACACCTCAAGCTATTTGCTGAGAGGCATGTTGAGTCCATGGAATATTTTATATTTTGCCACAAGTTTCGGGAAAATTAAAAAAACTTTTTTTTTGTTTTTTTTTACACAGTTGTCACTAAATGATATATTGCTCTCACATGCCATAGGTATATGTAAAATTACACCCCAAAATATATTCTGCATTTTCCCCTGAGTACGGGGATACCACATGCGTGAGACCTTTTGGGAGCCTAGCCACGTACAGGACCACAAAAAACGATTTATTTATTTTTTGTTAATTTTTAATCACTTGTAACAGTGATCACTTGCACTGATTAAATGGGCTCAACATGCCTCTCAGCAACTTCCATGAGGTGTCTACTTTCTAAAAAGGGAAAATTTGGGGGGGGGGGGGGGTTGTATTGCCCTGCCATTTTAGCACCTCAAGAAATGAGTCTGAAAGCTGCGTAAATTGCAGAAAATGTACCATAGTTTGTAGACACTATAACTTTTGCGCAAACCAATAAATATATGCTTATTGAATTTTTTTTTTACCCATGCTATGTGCTGAATACATTTTGGCCTAAATGTATAGCTAAAATTTAGTTTATTGGATTTTTTTAATAACAAAAACTAGAAAATATCATTTTTTTTTCAAAATTTTCAGTCTTTTTTCATTTATATCACAGAAAATAAAAACCGCAGAGGTGAACAAGTACCACCAAAGGAAAGCTTTATTTGTGGGGAAAAAAGTACGCAAATTTTGTTTGGATACAGCATTGCATGACCGCGCAATTACCAGTTGAAGCAGCGCAGTGCCAAATTGTAAAAAGTGCTCTGGTCATTAAGGGGGTAAAACCTTCCAGGGCTGAAGTGGTTAAAGAAAAAAAAGACTTTTTAACCTGACAGTTAATAATGGGGGGGGGGGGGTAAAACTTATTTTTCTTAAAAAAAAAAAATGAATCCCTAAAACCAGACAACATTGAGCTTTGGTCAAATTGCCGTATGGCACAAGCAAAACGTTTGGTGGAGGGGGGATTATGGTGTGAAGTTGATTTTCAAGGGTTGGGCTTGGCCCCTTAGTTCCAGGGAAGGGAACACTTAAGATGTCAGCATCCCAATACATTTTGGACAATGTCCAAATGAACAATGAACAGTTTGGGGATGGCCCCTTCCTGTTCCAACATAACTGTGCACCAGTGCACAAAGCCCACCCCTCAACCCGATAGAACACCTTTGGAATTAATTAGAGCAAAGACTGCGAACCAGGCCTTCTCGTCCAACATCAGTGCCTAACCTCACAAATGTGCTTCTGGAAAAATGGTCAAACATTCCCATAGACACACTCTTAAACCTTGTGGACAGCCTTCCCAGAAGAGTTGAAGCTGTTATAGCTGCAAAGGGTGGGCCAACTTAATAGTGAACCCTATGGACTAAGACTGGGATGCCATTAAAGTTCATGTGCGTGTAAAGGCAGGCGCCCCAATACTTTTGACAATATAGTGTATATCCAAGAAAAGACTGTTAACATTTGTGCTCCAATTTAGCTAACATACAATAAATATACAAATATAATTAATACCAATTATGGTACCCTGTTATATTATTTCTGTATGTTGTAACATTTATTTTGCCTATAACATTCACATATTTTATGTCAAAATTTTTTGTCCACTGTCCATAAACAGCAGTTTCCCTGGAAATATGCACTTGCTGTTAGTTTGGCTCATGTTTTTGCTCCACTTGGCGCATGCGTCCTGCAGTCTGTGTGGCCATGGAGAGAGAAGACCGAGAGACGCTTGCTGTTTCTACTATCTCAATATCCTTACACGTGAGACAGGCAACCAGCTTTTCCCTTGAGGCACTTGATGCAAAGAAGAATTCATATGAAGCACCTGCTAGAAAAGCACCAAGAATAGGACCAATCCAGTACACCTAGAAAGACAGATTGAACATTTAAGGAACCCATAAATAAGACTAAATAGCCTTTAAATATAAAAGTACTAAAAATGGAATTACATATTGTCGTCCATACCATCTTAGATGTAGTAGCTTGCTTGCCTGCAGTTAATGATCTGCTAGCCCAAAGCTCAGACCTCTAGAGCAACCTGCAAATACCTGGAGTAGTATTGTTAGGCTTTTCTGAAAGGGCAAAGCTTCAATACATCCTGGTAGTGTCTGAGCTTGCCCACTACCTCCCATTCCTATAGATTCCTATTACTAGCCTTCCTGACCAATCGAAATGCGTGGATGGTGGTAGGTAAAGTGTTGGGACATTTTTCCAACAATGCTTTTCTAAAAGACCCCATATGTACGTTGCATGCTTTTACGGTGAACTACATTTAAGGAACCCATAAATAAGACTAAATAGCCTTTAAATATAAAAGTACTAAAAATGGAATTACATATTGTCGTCCATACCATCTTAGATGTAGTAGCTTGCTTGCCTGCAGTTAATGATCTGCTAGCCCAAAGCTCAGACCTCTAGAGCAACCTGCAAATACCTGGAGTAGTATTGTTAGGCTTTTCTGAAAGGGCAAAGCTTCAATATATCCTGGTAGTGTCTGAGCTTGCCCACTACCTCCCATTCCTATAGATTCCTATTACTAGCCTTCCTGACCAATCGAAATGCGTGGATGATGGTAGGCAAAGTGTTGGGACATTTTTCCAACAATGCTTTTCTAAAAGACCCCATATGTACGTTGCATGCTTTTACGGTGAACTACAGTATATAAATTAGTCTAACACCGAATACAAATGTAGGGAGGCAATAAACGGTATCTACAGTATGACACTATAACAAAAGTATTTTTGGTTTGAAAAAAGCAGGTTAGGGTTTTTCTTTTTGCTCTCTGTATTCTATTGAAGAATTTTACCTTCAAGTCTTAAATTCTATAACAGGAAGTGAGAAGAAATCTCTACAATGAGAGGGAAAAGTTATTACAAGAAGAAGGGCCACATTGTAAGATTTCTCCTTACCTCCTGTTCTATGGACAACTGTAACATGGATTTTTCATCACTTTCTGTCCTGTAAGTCTACGGTCACAACTATGTGGCTGCGCTTGATGCAGTGGCGGCCCGTCCATAAGAGGCGCACGGGCACCGCCCACCCCCCATCTATGTGTTCGGCCCCTAATCTACATGGTTTCCAATGGGGGGGGGGGTTTAAGCATGTGATTAGAGCCAGAGGCTCTAACAGGCTTCAAAATAGGGTGGGCTCGGGGCGCAGTGCCCACCCAGTTGTGTGACACTAGCAAATGAACATTCGTTAGTGTCACACTAATTCTCCTTCCGGCCAATCAGGAAGCGGTTCTGAGAGCCGTTACACGATTGGCCAAAAGGAGAAGCTAAGCTGGCTGCCGGGAGTAGGAGGGAGGAGACGCAGGGGAAGCTAGCCAGCCGTCCATCTGTCGCCTGGAGAGAAGCCCAGGGTAAGTGTTGCGGCCGGGTGACCAGCCGACCGGGGGGAGGTGCAGGTGACCTGACCTTTGGCTGGGGGGTGTCTGGCTTTGCATTGTTTGCCGCCCCCCCTAAAATACCACCGGCCGCCACTGGCTTGATGCGTTTTTCAGGCACGTTTTGCAGTGCGTTATTAAACCCTCATTTTTGTATGCAATTTTGCATGCAGTTTTCATGCAATCTGCGTTTTAAGTTTTTGGGGTTTTTTTTTCTCTTTTAGCACACTGTACAATGCTGGTTGCTAAGGAGGGGCTGTCAGGGCTGGGCTCAGCCCTTCCTTCTCAGAGCAGGCTGCTCAGCTGTCAGTTAATTGCCAGCTCCAATCTTTTCCACACTGAACCACCTGATGATGATATCCTGTTCGTCAGTCCTGCTGGTTACTTAACCACTTCAATACCAGGCACTTAGACACCTATCTCCCAGGGCCAATTTTCAGCTTTCAGCACTGTCGCAATTTGAATGACAATTGCGCGGTCATGCTACACTGTACCCAAACACAGTTTTTATCATTTTCTTCCCACAAATAGAGCTTTCTTTTGGTGGTATTTGATCACCTCTGCAATTTTTTATTTTTTGCGCAACAAATAAAAAAAGACCGAAAATTTTGAAAAAAAACAAGTTTTTCTTTGTTTCTGTTACTTTTTTTGTAAATAAGTATGTTTTCTTCTTCAATGACGGGCACTGATATGGCTGCACTGACGGGCACTGGTAAGGCGGCACTGATGGGCACCAATGAGGTGGCACTGATGAGGTGGCACTGACGGGCACTGATGATGGGCACTGATAGGCGGCACTGATGGGCACTGATAGGTGACACTGATGGGCACTGATAGGTGGCACTGGTATGCGGCACTGATGGGCACTCGTAGGTGGCACTGATGGGCACTTATGGGTGGCACTGATGGGAACTTATGGGTGGCACTGATAGGTGGCACTGATGGGCACTGATAGGTGGGCACTGATGGGAACGGATGGGCACTGATAGGTGGCACTGATGGATACTGATGGGTGGCACTGATGACACTGATGGGTGGCATTGCTGGGCATCCCTGTTTTGTAATGTGCCACAGAGCTGCCAGTTAGTGCCCATTTGTGGCATATTTTGGGCATTTTTTTTTAATGTGGATGGCCATGGGGGATGTACCTGGCCATCCACATGCTGGGGGCTTCCCTGGTGGTCCTGGGGGCTTCCCTGGTGGTCTAGTGTGGGCATCTGAGGGGGGCTGCTCTGATAAACAATCAGTGCAGACCCACCTATCAGGAAAGCCGCCGATCGGCTCTCCTCTACTCACGTCTGTCAGACGCGAGTGAGGAAAAGCCGATCAACGGCTCTTCCTGTTTACATCGTGATCAGCCATGATTGGACACGGCTGATCACGTGGTAAAGAGCCTCCGCCGGAGGTTCTTTACCGAGATTGGTGTAGCGTTGTGTCAGACTGACACAACGCACCACCGATCGCCGCGATGCGCGCCCCCACGGGCGTGCGGCGGCTGTTATCCTGCAAGGCATCATATGACGCCCAGTCAGGATAACTGAACCACCGCCCAGCCGTCATTCTGGCCGGGTAGGAAGTGGTTAAGCTGCTCAGTTCAGTCCCTCTCTGCCTACACCTTGGTCAACACATCCAGAGACTCTCTCCTGTATACCTGTTGAAGACTTGCTTGGCTGATGTCCCTTCTGGTTCCTGATCCTGCTTGCTGTTCCACTACACTGATTTTCCGGTTTCCTGATTTCCTGGCCTGTCCTGAAGTACGCAGATCTCTGGCTCCCTGACCTCCTGTCTTGTCTGACTATCCGTTCCAGTTACCAAACTCTAGCTATGATTTGAATACATTGCTCTGTTTACCTTTTATTATTATTATTATTAAACAAGTGTGATTTTAACTGCACTTCTGTCTCGGCCTAATTCATGGTTTCTGACAGTAGGCGAAAGCCATGAATTCAGAAGATGCAGTCAATCCACTTGTTGGTAATATTTTTTCCAGGTTGGATGAGCAGAATCACTGTATGGATCAGTTTGCCTTAGCATTACAGACGCTCCTGAATCGCACAGCTCACCTGGAATCTCCCACTGTGGCTGTTCCGGTACAACCTGTGTTGCAGGCCGTCCCTGCTGCTGCTCTAGTCTCTGTGCAGGCACCCGCCTTGAGTATTACCTTTTATAAGAGGTATGTCTGGCTCTGCTCCGCTTCCCCAGCGATTTGGGGGTGATCCAGTTCAATGCAGAGGGTTTCTCAATCAGGTTGAGATATACGCCGAACAGAAGCAAAGTAGGTTTCATGATATCTTTGCTTTCTGAGAGAGCCTTGGCCTGGGCAAACCCTCTATGGGAAATGCAAAAACCCATTGTCCTAAGTTACCCAGAGTGGCTTCCTTTAAAAGGGTATTTAACGTTCCCGCATGCTCCGCTTCTGCTGCCAAGTGCCTCATGTCCATTAAACAAAGTACGAGAACTGTTGCCAATTACGCCATTGAATTCCGTACTCTGGCAGCAGAGGTTGCGTGGAACAATGAGGCCCTCGTGCCTGCTTTTTCTCATGGTCTCTCGGATACCATCAAAGATGAGATAGCAGCCCGAGATATACCCACTGAGCTGGAGAAGTTGATCACGTCTGCCATCCTCATTGACGCCAGATTCAGAGAAAGACTTTTTTAAGGAGCGCTCACAGAAGCCTCCTGTACATTTGTCTCTGAGCTTTGCAGTCCCACCCTTGCCTCCCTCACCTCCCTGTCCTCCTGGTACCGAGTCGGTCAGTGAAGATGAACCCATGCATTTGGGTTTCACACGTCTCTCTGCAGATGAGGGAACTTTTAGGAGGAGGGAAAGATTGTGCCTTTATTGTGGCCAGGCAGGTCACTTTTCGAAGTCTTTTCCTACCTGTCTAGGGAACGCCCGAACCTTGAGGTCCTGTAGGGGACAGACCTTAGGTGGCGTTGTTTAGTCCCCAGTCATCCAAAAGGATAAGCCCCTGGTTCCGGTTACCCTTTCTTGGTCTGAGTCGTTCGTCGAGATACAGGCTCTAATCAACTCTGGGGCTGCAGGCCTGTTCATTGATGCTGCCTTTGTGCCACTTCACTTGCCATTGAGGCTCTTGACGGGAGACCTTTACAGCCTGCCCATGTGACTCATGAGACTGTTCCGTTGTCCATGGCGGTAGGGGCTCTTCACCATGAGATAATCCAATTCCAAGTTATTTCCTCTCCTAAGTTTCCACTGGTTATTGGTTATCCTTGGTTACAGAGGCACAACCCCTCTTTTGATTGGCTTTGTGCTGAGGTTCTCTCCTGATCAACACAATGCAGCAAGACATGTTTCCAGAATGTGGCTAAGGTCCTATGCACCTCTTCACTTTCACGAATGGAAAACTGCGTTTTAATACCAGAACAGGCCACTATGAGTACCTCGTGATGCCATTTGGCCTTTGCGACGCTCCGGCAGTATTTTAGGAATTTATCAACGATGTCCTCTGAGATTTGTTGCAGCTATGTGGGGTGGTTTATTTTGGCGATATCCTCATTTTTTCCAAGTCCCTAGAGAGCCACCACGCAGATGTCTGTCGTGTGCTTCAGAAGCTGAGAGAGAACAATCTCTTGTAAATTGGAGAAGTGTGAGTTCCATCATGAACAGGTTAAATTCCTCGGTTATGTAATTTCCACTACCGGTTTTTCGATGGACCCAAAGAAACTTTCAGCAGTCCTACAGTGGCCCCGACCCGTGGGTATATGTCCTCTGCAACATTTTCTTGAATTTGCCAATTATTATCGAAAATGTATTCATAAATTCTCGTCTCTGGTCAAGCCCCTGACTGATATGGCTAGAAAGGATGTGTCAGGGATCTGTCAGCACCAGACCAGCGCATGTGTGTGCGCCTATGCGCCGGCGCGCCCATGTTCAGGCAATACAGCAATCTCCAGCTGTTACTGTGCGTCAGCGCGGCGCTCGGGCGCGCGGGTGCGCGGCGCGTGTGTGTGCGCGCGCGTTCACGTTATCGTCGTTTTGGCGCCAAAGGGTGCATAAGAGTTCTCCTGCTGCAGGGACGCGCTGCTGTTTCGTCTCAGCTCTGTGGATTTGCTAAACCTGTACCTGATTGATTGATTACTCCATTGACTCGGCTTATCTGACCATCCCTTCTTCTCCAATCCGACCCGGCCTGCCTGACCCTGCTACTGCATCTGCCAATACCGTTGCCGACCTCTGCCTGCCTACCGACTCTGCTTCTGCCTGCTGTATTAACCGCCTTGCTGCCTGCTGATCCGGACTGTCTGACCCTGCCTGTGCCTGCCATTTGCTGCTGTGCTGTTGCACTCTCAGCTCCTGCTCCAGGGACTTCTGCATCTGCATCCTCAGCGCTGCAGCCTGCTGCTTCCTGCTACCACCTCACCTGCAGCCCAGCCATCCCTGGAAGGATCTCTACTCTGCTCCAGCACCAGAGCCTTTCATCTTAACAGCCACTCCTACCCCACTGTGCTCACGAGACCACTGTCCCCACTCCAGTGGCTCTTGAACCAGCGTTGTATGAGAGGTCTTCTACTACAAGTCAGGCTCACTTCCAGGTACCTAACAGGATGTTAACATACAGAGTTGGTCTCCGGAGTCCATTAGGGCCTCTGAGAGTTTCAAGGCTGCCTTTGTTTCTGCTCCTGTGTTGGCACATCCTGATCCTACGTTACCCCTTATCCTTGAGGTTAATGCTTCTGAAACTGAAGTTGGCGCCCTTCTGTCTCAACGTCCTACCTCTGAGAGCGCTAGGCATCCTTGTGGCTAATTTTCCAAGAAATTGTCACCTACGGAATGCATAATTTTAGCCCTTAAAGAATGGAGGCATCTCCTCGAAGGTACCACTTTGCCAGTTCTCATTCTTACTGACCATAAGAATCTCACATTCCTGTCTGTGGCTAAACGCCTCTCTCCCAGAAGGGCGCGATAGGCTCTTTTCTTGTCAAGTTTCAATTACATTGTCTCATTCTTACCTGGTACTAAGATTGTAAGGGCTGGCGCTTTGTCGCAACAATTTTCCTCTTCTTCCAAAATGGAATCGGTTCCTGTTCCAGTGATTTCTCCTGATCGTATTCGGGCTACGGTTCGCACCAGTCTAACTTCTCCATTGGGTGACAAAACTCTTTCCGCTCAGGTCCATGCTCCTCCCGAGAAACCTTGTGACCACTGCTTTGTCCCTGAGAGTCTCCGTACTGCCGTGCTCTAGACTTACCATTCTCCCAAGGCTGCTGGCCACCCTGGGAAGAATCGACACTTTTGGACCATTTCCCAACAATTTTGGTGGCCTAGTCTACATGCTGATGTAGCCGCCTTTGTAGCTGCTTGTTCCGTGTGTGCTCAGAGTAAGACACCACGACACCTTCCAATGGGCCTCCTACAATCCATACCCAATGGAGAGAGGCCTTGGACCCACCTGTCCATGGATTTCACTGTGAAATTACCCAACTCTTAGGGCAACACAGTTATCCTTATGTTGGTTGATTGGTTCATGGGCTACCCAAGGTGATCGTCTTGGACAGGGGTAGTCAGTTTGTTTCCCGGTTCTGGCGAGCCTTTTGTGCACAGTTGGAAATTCAGCTTTCTTTCTCCTTTTCATATTAACCGCAGTCTAGTGGGGCCGCAGAATGAGCCAACCAGTCCTTTCGAGCAGTTTCTACGTTGCTATATTTCTGACCATCATAACAACTGGTCAGACCTCTTACCTTGAGCAGGGTTTGCTCACAACAGTGCCTTGAATTCTACTTCCTGATTGTCCCCGTTTATGGCAAACTATAGTTTCCAACCTTCCCTGTTGCCTGACTCATTTGTTCTGCAGAGCATCCCTGCGTTAGAGGAGCATCTCCAAGGTCTTCGTTCCACTTGGGCACAAGTCCAGTAGGCTTTGCGACATGCCAATGATAGGTACAGACTCCATGCTCACCGCAGACGCCTGCCTGTGCCTTTCTACCAGGTTGGGGGCAGGGTCTAGCTGTCATCTCACAACCTCCGACTCCGTGTTCCCTCACTGAAGTTGGCACCTCAGTTAATTTGGCATTTCCGTATTCTCCGCAGGATTAACCCAGTGGCTTGCGCTTCAGACCTTCCTTCTAATATGCGTATCTCAAATGTATTCCATGTCTCCTTATTAAAACCTTTGGTCTGCAACCGCTTTACCACCTCGGTGCCATGTCCTCACCCAGTACAGGTTGAGAACCATGAGGAGTATGAAGTACAGTCCATTGTTGACTCCCATAGGTTCTGTGGACGCATACTGTACCTGGTGCATTGGAAAGGGTACATGCCCCTGTCCTCCTCCATGCTTTCCATAAACGTTTTCCCCTCAAACCTGGTGGTCCTCAGAGGGTGATGGGTCATTGAGGAGGGGGTACTGTCAGGGCTGGGCTCAGCCCTTCCTTCTCAGAGCAGGCCGCTCAGCTGTTGGTTAATTGCCAGCTCAAATCTTTTCCACAGTGACTCACCTGATGATGATATCCTGTTCGTCAGTCCTGCTGGTTACTTAAGCTGCTCAGTTCAGTCCCTCTCTGCCTTCGCCTTGGTCAACACATCCACAGACTCTCTGCTGTGTACCTGTTGAAGACTTGCTTGGCTGACGTTCCTTTTGGTTCCTGATCCTGCTTGCTGTTCCACTACACTGATTCTCCAGTTTCCCGATTTCCTGGCCTGTCCTGAAGTACGCTTACGCTGATCTCTGGCTCCCTGACGTCCTGGCTTGTCTGACAATCCGTTCCAGTTACTGAACTCTGGCTATGATTTGACTACGTTGCTCTGTTTACCTTTTATAATTATTATTAAACAAGTGTGATTTTAACTGCACTTCTGTCTCGGTCTGATTCATGGTTTCTGACAGGGGGCTGGAAAGCTGGCCGCCATGTCCTTAACAACTAATGAGTCATCCACTGTCAGCGGGGTTCCCAAGGGGGCCCCCAGATCCCCTCCTATGTGAATGGGTATCAGGTACATCGATACCCCTACCCCTACCTATTCACCCGAAAAAGCAGTGAAATGTTAAAAAAAACAAGACCTGGTTTTTGACAAGTCATTTATTAAAAAAGAAGCCCTGAGCTGTCTTCTCCCAGAGCTGTCTTTTCCCCGAGCTGTCTTTTCCTCGAGCTGTCTTCTCCCCATCCTGCCTTCTCCCCGAGTTGTCTTCTTCCTCGTCGCAGGTTACTCGCTTTTTCTAAGGCATCTTCCTCCTTTGTTTTGTCACCCGCTGTTTGGCCTGTGTCATCACAAGGGGCGGGCTCCCCGGGTGACATCACCGGATGGTCATGCCAGACAGCGGGTGACAACACAATGGAGGAAGACCGCCTTAGAAGAAGATCTGCCTTTTTTTGTTTTTAGCTGGTAACCGGCGGTGAGGAAGAAGACAGCACGGGGAGAAGACCACCTGGGGCTTCTTTTTTTAATAAAAAACTTGCCAAAAACTGGCTTTTGTTTTTTTAACATTGCACTGCTTTTTCGGGTGAATGGGTAGGAGTATGATGTAGAAAATAGTAAAAAAACTGCGCTAAAAACCAAGTGAAAATCCAATAATGTGAAAAGCAGCAATCCCCACAAAAACATCACTTGTGGAAAGGCATAAGAAAAATAAGGGGTTGCGCTAATACTGATAAAACATAATAAATCATTTACAGTGAAGAAAAATTCATATAGTGATCATAAATGAAAATGAATCGATGTGCAAAAACATTTGGTGACAATGAAAAAAGTCCCATTCAATAAAACGTCAATTAAGTGTCTTAGAGAATCCAAATCACCAACAATATACAAAAAAAGTCCAAGTGAAAATGAAATTCTGTGACAGCAAGGGAGGGTCCACCACCAAAAATGGAAGGGGTTACTCCTTACCAGAAGGCCATGACCCCCCACCACAGAGGATCACAGCAAGCAGGAATCTTTAGAGGCCAAGAGATGGGAACTGCCAGCGGTGTCCACCAGGGGTCATCTCATCATCAGCAACTCCAACAACCCGGGGCATAGATACCATAAAATATAGAAGGGGCTCACATAGTGTAAAACCGATTTAATTTATTAAAAAGTAGATAAAAAACAAATGCACACTTACAGAGTGTAAATGGATAGAACAGCCTTAAGTCCGGCTCCGTGGCCACCGGAGCTCGGACAAACCCGTCCTGCTGGAATACAACTCGCTAGGGGTGACGTCAGCGCGTCGTCTGGCTCCGCCCTACGCGTTTCGTGACATCATCACGTCTTCCAGGGGGAGTATGATGTACATTACCCATTCACATGGGGGGGCTGGAATATGGGGGCCCCCGCGGCCTGGTATGGTTCAGGAGGATGGAGGGCCGCTTACTCATCCCCTCCCTTTCCTGACCTGTTGAGCTGCTTGCTCGGATAAGGGTCTGGTATGGATTTGGGGGGGGTCCACACACAATGTTTTTTTTTTTATTTCGGCATGAGGGGTGGGGTGTCTCTTCCGAATCCATACTAGACTCGCATCACAAACGCAACACTGCTTTGACTCCATTGAAGTCTATTACACACAAAACAAGGAAAAAAAGTCCCCAACCCTTTCCAGAAACACACCAACCACAAAACTAATAGATGTGAACATGTACTATAGGAAACCATGTTACATGGACTGTAGTGCATTTCTGCAAACTGCAAAATGCACTAAAAATGCATAGGTGGGAACCTAGGGTAAGTGATGACCACCATGACAAATAGGGAGGGTCAACCTCCATTTCTGGGACATAGACAACATTAAAAATGTGAGAGAAGTTCTAATCATTCTGTGCTTTATACCAGTGGTCTCCAAAGGCCCTTTGCTTGCCTTTATCTGGTCCTTGGGGCACCATGCTATCCAGTGACATCAATGATGGGCACCATACCTACCACAAACCCCAATGATGGGGCACCATTCCTCCCACAGACATCAATGATGGGACAATATTCCTCCCACAGACACCAATGATGGAGTGCCATTCCTCCTACTGGCACCAATGATGGTGCACATTCCTACCTTGAATACCAACAATAAGTGCAGCATAGACTGTCAATGGATCAGTGTCACGTCAGAAAGAAACCCTGTAACATGGAACTTTGCTCAGAAAGATTAGATCGCCTTGACCCTGGCTCAGACTTGGGGAGACCTATTCTCTCTTTAAATACTGTCCATGGGTCTTTAGATTTTGGATGAATTTTATATGTAAATGGTAAGGAAAAATAAACACACTGAGATCACCATTTTATAACAGTTCATAATTTGTTATATAAAACTGGAGTAACAATTGAAAAAAAAATACAGCATTGAAAAGTAGGCAGTCATCCATAATCCTGAAAACCCAAAATACAATTTAATATCTGTTTATTTTGTTTGATTGATCTCAAATTATTATTTTCTGCCAAGGGATAGTGATATTTTTGTAAATAATGATTGGCATGGCAAGTAAAAGCCTAAAGTGCTAAAGACACAATTATTCAACCAGTATTTTCTTTGGTATTCCTTCTAATGTTAATAAAACAGGAGAGAACATGCAAGGAATCTACATAATCCAGAAATCCAGTGCTGCAGGAAAGCAGTGCCAGTAATGTAGGTATTCTTCTGCTCATTGCAAGCTAATCTATTTTAATGAGCTCACAAAAAGGAATTTTCCATGTTTTCATCAACAGAGGCACTGTGCATTATTATATGATATATTGTCTTTCTATAAAGCTTTTTTTTTTTAAATGTGCATCTTTTTTAGGACTTAATTCCACATGCTTTGAGTATTAAGCTGGCCATACATTAATCATTTTTTTCCTTCAACCAGCGGTTTGAAAAAAAAAAAAAAAAGCCACGATTTCCCCCATCCACCCATTCAAGGGGAATGGGGGGATCACTCCCACTGTACTATTGTGTTCTGACAGGGGGGAGACTACCTTACCAACAGAATACACTTATCAGTGGTGCCAGCTATACCACTGATCGCTCTGGAAAAACCCAACAGGTTGGTTGTACAGAAGTCAATCAGTTGATCGAATTCTGTTCAACCAGCCTTCCTATACGTGGATCAAAATTTGGCTGGTCTCTGGTGAACCAGATGAATTTTGATCTATGTATGGCTGCTCTTAGGCTGGGGTGACATCTCTCCACTTTCACTGTCATAAATTTTCCCTGATGTTTTGTTTATGTTTTTAATGTGCCTTTTAGTGCATTTTATATGCATTTTTACATGCATTTTCCATGAGTTTTTCATGTACTCATGCATTTTACATTTTACTTCAATGGACCAGAAAAACACTGGTAACTGCATACAAAAATGGACATGTCTCATTTTTTCACAACACAGAGTGCAGATGGGAACTGCTGCATTGGAACCAATGCATTTTTTAATGTGCTGCAAAAACTCACACAGGTGTGAGCCAGACCTTACTAATTCTGGGCATAAGAAAAATGTCCTTGTCATAAAATAGCAGACACAGTGCTCGATTTACTAAAGCAAATGAACAATGTAGCAATAAATTGCTATACTTCATGTGAATTGCTGGCTTGCTGAGAGCTTGGATTTCAAGTGTGTACGATGAATGTGATCCCTGAATCTCTAGCTAATAATTTAATGTGTACACTGGGGTCCTAGTTTTACATCTGCATTAAACATCCAAATAAATCTTATATGCCTTCTGTTTCAATCAAGTGCACTAAGGCTTGCCTGTCTTAACATTTGACCTAAGAATAAAAAATAATGTATCCTAGATGATCTTCAAGTGGAAGATATCACCAAACTGGCTATAGCTACTGTGTTTCCCCGAAAATAAGACCTACCCCAAAAATAAGACCTAGCGCTATTTTCCAGGAGGGCTGCAATATAAGCCCTACCCCGAAAATAAGCCCTAGTTCGAGGTGATTGTGTGCTTTTTGAGGAAACGCAGTATAATCCTGTTATGGCAGTGTGCAGTGTGCTGTGTGTGTCTCTAGCGGTGTCAGGTGCCTTTGATACAGAGCGGCACTCAGCTGATCTCCCCGCTGGTCTCCTTTTCTCCCGCCTGTCTGCGGGGGATCTCGGCCTCCCTCCCTTCGCAGAGCTTCGGCGGATCACTGAAGGTACGGTGCAGAGCCTCTGCAATCATGTCATACTGTGCGCGGTATGCAGCATGGATACTCCTGTCTCCAAACGGGATTTACAGATTTTTTTTCTTCACATGCTGGCTGGTGTGCTCTCTTCCCTGCTTTGAGCAATGCAGAGGGAGGGGGGCTGGGGTCCCTCGCTGGCGGCTGGGAGAGGTGGAGGAGAGGTGTTTGGCACTATTAGATTGCAGGGGCACACACATTCTGTATTGTTTGCTACTGTAAAAGAAAGGATTTGGGCATTTTAAGTTTGTTCAAACTGGGGTTTTCCTGGCAGGCAGGGAGAGAGAGAATATGTTAAAACCTACCCCAAAAATAAGCCCTACTGGGTCTTTTGTTGCCAAAATTAATATAAGACCTGGGCTTATTTTCGGGGAAATACGGTAGGGCCCTCTTTAAAGCCTGTAAACTAGGGTTCTCAAATTGGCGACCCTCCAGCTGTTGCAAAACTACAAGTCCCATGAGGCATTGCAAGGCTGACAGTTACAAGCATGACTCCCACAGGCAGAGGCATGATGGTAGTTTTGCAACAGCTCTATTTACCCAGTACATCCATGTTCTCTGGTGTGGTCGCCCTCACTATGCAATGATGCTCTTTTAAAACACATTTGTATTGCCTCTGTCATATACTCTAATGATGTGGAAAAAGTGTTGTAAAAAGTACTATCTCACCATGCCCTCCCCTTTCTAATACACTTTTTAACCTGACCCTGCCTGACAGCCTATCTTTTGACCGTATGACACCTTGGGCACCTCCCTTTTTCAGCTAGGCTGCGCACCTTTGAGGCTCTTCAGGAAAAATATAATCTACCCAAACACGTTTTACTTTACCTACAGGTTAAGCATTTTTTTTTGGTCCCTATCCCCTTCCCTCACTTTGGATAAACCTACTAATTTTGAATATATCTGTGCTCAAAGCCCTTATCAACACCATTTGATTTCCTCCCTTTATAAAATTCTTCACGATACAGCTCCCCTTACGGAGGAAACCCACTCATACATGCAAAAATTGGCCTCCTTCAGAGGCCAATTTCATTACCCCTTTTAAATCATCTAGAAGTGTTGTGCAGAGAGAGACTGCTTTAAAAAATTGTAATGTTCTGGTACAGAACCCCAGAGGTTTTGCATCGCCAGGACCCTTAGCTTTCTGCATTGTGTTGGCGCTGCAATCTTGAACTGGGATCTCACTATCATATTTTCTGGCAGTGTTCACGATTACAATCCTTTTGGAATGATGTTATGTCATTACTTCAACATCTGTTTCAAAAGGCCCTTTCCTTTGGACCCTGTTCATTATCTACTAGGTCTTCCCTTTCCCGGTGGCCCTAAATCAGCCAATCGTTTGATCTCATACATTCGCCTACAGTAGCTGCTAGGAGAGCCATCCCCCTCCGTTGGTTGTCCACTGACCCTCCTACAAAACCCCAAATTTTACACACTGTGGCTGACATCCGGAGAATGGAATTCCTTACTGCTACTGCTACAGACTCCCTTATACAGTTTAATAAATGTTGGGTGACCTGGGATCAATCCGAATATGGTTTAATTTTGCTTCTGTTTTGAACTGTATTAGGCATCTATGTTATTCTTTCTTACCAAACATAAACCTGTAAGTTGTACTTTGACTTGGCTTTCTTCATGGATGCCATATCTTTATTTTTTCCCTTTGTTTACTCTATGTGCAACTTCAATGAAAAACATAATAAAAAAAAAAAAAGATACGTTAATTTTTCAACATAGAGGGTACCCTAGCAAATTTAATAAATCATGGTCTCCCTGGCTGAATGCGCCAAGGCGATCCCCAATTGATTAAATTTTGGACAGACTACTATGATCCAACCCTTGCTTCATATATTTATGTCAAGCTACTTTGTTTTGGGTTACCATTATAGACTCCTGCTGTGTTGCTAGTGTACATTTTTTTTTATTCTCAATGAAACTTGTTTGAGATTTAAAAAAAATAATAATAAAAAATAATAATAATAATTTGACCAACTCGCTGTAGTAAGACACATTATCATATGTATAATGCCCTGTACACACAACAAGTTTTGCCGTCGGAATAAACTCTAATTCTGACCGTCCAGAACGCGGTGACGTACAACACGTACGATGGGACTAGAAAATGGTAGTTCAATAGCCAGTAGCCAATAGCTTCCATCTCGTACTTGCTTCAGAGCATGTGTCGTTTATGGTGTGTCGAAACAGCATACAGACGAGCGTTTTTTCCAATAGTAATTTGTTCCGTCGAAAAAATATAGAACATGTTCTCTATCTAAGTCTGTCTAAATTTTCGACAGAAAAAGTCAGATGGGGCATACACACGGTCGGAATATACGATGAAAACCTCCCGTCGGACTCTTTCTGTCAGAAATTCCGCTCGTGTGTACACGGCATAAGAATTTGTATTCCAAGCACCTGGGTATAGAATCTTGGAATCTCAAACTCTGGCTGGTGTCTGAACATCTTCCCTATGCATAAAAATATATGCATTTGCAGTATAATACTCACCCAGAAAGGTTCACAAAGGTTTTTAAAAATTAGGTTATTTTACAATCAAAGGTATGCCTACAACGAAAAGGTTTAAAGAGGAAGTAAACCCTGGTGGGTTTTTTTCCTTTTTCTTCTCTGCAAAATAAAGGCATAATGTGCTACTATGCATCACATACTAGCACATTTTGTGACACTTCCCTGCAAACGAAGCCCATGTCGTCCCCGCTGCAAGCCACATCCATCTTCGCCCGTATTCCTTCCAGGGCCACGGACTTCGGCTCTGTGACTGGCCGGAGTCACGTGACATCACTCCCGTGCATGCATGCGAGAGCCACTGGTCACAGCACACTCGCCTGAAGAAAGGGCACAGCGGCCGTTCCTTCAGAGCGCATGCGCCAATGACATCATTGGCACAGTAAACGGTAAATATCTCCTGAACAGCGCACGTTTAGGAGATATTTACAGTACCTATAGGTAAGCCTTATTCTAGGTTTACCTAAAGGTACAACTTCCCCATGGAGGTTTACAACCTCTTTAATTCATAGCATTCTTGATGCTAATTTCCACAGTTTTTTTATAAACTATGCTATATAAAAGGTCTTTTGCATCTGCCACACTTCCAGATGTGTTGGATGCCTGGTCTGCCACTGCACTCCGTGGTTCCTTTCTCCAGCCCTTACTAAGGCATGCCTTTGACTAGGAGTTTTAAAAATAACGGCAGAGTGACTTTAATGCAGTTGTATTCCTATATAGCATGTGCATTAAGAAATGTTAGCAGCTAGACATACCCCAAAAACATTAAAGAAAAATCACATTTTAGGCATGCAATGACTTAACTAATTTTACACTTAACCATTTCCATACCGGCGTATAGTCATATGACGTCCACAGGAACACTCTCCCATCCTGGGCGGGTGTCATGTGACGTCCTCCGCTTCTCGCCGCTACTGCGGGCCCCCGGGGGCCCGCAGCCTGGCGATTGGGGATCAGGCATGTCCCTTGGAACACAGCCCATCCCCGGTCAGGGTAAGGAGCCAATGAAATTGCCTCTTTACCACGCGACCTGCTGTGTCCAATCACAGCCAGTCACTTTGGAGATCTGCGTGCATGCCACTCCTGCTCACCCCCGAGGCACGCAACGCGACGATCAGGGATGAGTCCTGCCCCTCGGGGTAAAGAGCCAATTAAATTGGCTCTTTACACCGTGACCGGCTGTGTCTAATCACATCAGATCACAAATGTCAACAAACGGATGTAGCGCTGTTTCCAGGTTCTTCTCCTCAGTGTGTGAGGAGGAGACCTGGAAGAAAAAGTGCAGTGATGTGCCCGATCTCCCCCCAAATAAAGAGTACCTGTCACAGCCCATCAGAGTACCTGTTGCAGCCCATAAGAGTACCTGTCACTGCTCATCAGAGTTCCTGTCACCAGCATCAGAGTACCTATCACTAGCATCAAAGTGCCAGTCACAGCCCATCTCAGTACCTGTCACCAGCCCCAAAGTACCCGTCACAGCCCTTCTGAGTACCCGTCATAGCCCGTCTGAGTACCTGTCACAGCCCATCTGAGTACCTGTCACAAGCCTTAGAGTACCTGTCACCAGCATCAGAGTACCTGTCACAAGCCTCAGAGTACCTGTTACCAGACCAGAGTACCCGAGTACCTGTCACCAGACCATCAGATTACCCAAGTACCTATTTCCAGCTCATCAGAGTACCCTGAGTACTCGTCACCAGCCCATCAGAGTACCCGAGTACCTGTCACCAGCCCATCAGAGTACCCGAGTACCTATCTCCAGCCCATCAGAGTACCTGAGAAGCTATCTCCAACTCAATGGGTACCTGAGTACCTGTCACCAGCCCATCAGAGTACCTGAGTACCTGTCACCAGTTGTGGTGTTTTCTTTTCAAAATGGGGTAATTTTGTGGGTAATTCCAATGTCCTGGTGCTCCAGGACCTTCAAAAGTGTGATAGGTTGTCAGGAAACGCGGTGCACCCTGCATGTTAGACCTCTCTATGTGGCCAGGCTGTGTAAAAGTCTCACACATATGGTATCGTCATACTCAGGAGGAGTAGTAGAATGGATTTTGAGTGGTAATTTTTGCTATGTACATGTTATGTGTTAGAAAAATCGAATAAATTGTGTAAAAAAAAAAAATAAGTTTTAATTTTCTTTCCACATTTTCCAAAAACTTTTGGAAAAAATGACATGTTCAAAAGACCTATTATGCCTCATAGAATATTCCTTTGGGGTGTTTGCTTTCCAAAATGAGGTCATTTTGTGGGTAATTCCACTGTCCTGGTGCTCCAGGGCCTTCAAAATTGTATATATCTGTGTAAAACAGTTCAAAAAGGTCCTCTTTATATTGCTGCAGATATGCTATAGCTTTTTCATTCTAAAACTGTTTTCTTTTTAAACAAAAAAAGCGATTAATGAACAATATTAAAGCTTTCATGGCTATTTTTAAACCCAAAATGAAGCCATGAGGAAAGTTTACAAAATCAGAAAACACAATAAAATAAAATGTGAGAAATGTTTTTGGTTTGTCATTAGAAACTCACCCAGTGATGTTCCCAAAACCCAGTGAGCAAGGCTGGTCCAAACGATCTGGCTGGGTTCATACTTCCACCTGAGAATGGCCCCTATCATTTTTGATGGCAAGAATTTGTAGATACATATAATAAAATATTATTAATAGAACCAATGACGATCCTAAATGCTTGTGAAGTAAAATAAAGTAATACAATTTTTTTTTTTTTTATCATTTTGAATTTAGGGTATTTGTTTTTAGGCATCAGTGTACTTAGGAGCATGATTACCATGCATGATGAATTCAGGGTCGTACCATGGCATTCAGGACCGTACCATGAAAGTCCTGAATGCCTTAATGCAATTTCCTATGTAATATTTTAGGAGGGTTGATCTTGAGAAATATTAATTCAGTAGGAATTTGTGGTTTGTTTTTTTTTTTTCATTTTTATAATTTTTATAATTGAATAAATTGATTTTTATAATTGAATGATCAAAGCAAACCTGTCATTAAATAATTGCTTTTCTCTGAAATGGCAAATGTTTGCTGCAGTTTATAAGGAGGTTTCAAACACATTTCAAGAACCTCAGATGCATCTGAAGCTTATCTCAAATGCAAACCAAATGAATGCTAATTTGCTCATTTTGTTTTGTTATCTACATAAATCCTTAAAGAAGATCTATAGATACAGCATACACTTACATTTTATAACATTAGCATTATAAAAACAATGCAAACAATAGTTATTTTTGAAAATCCAATGTAAGCTTACTCAAAAAAAAAAAAAAAAAACTGTGAATGCTGCCTGTCTGCTGGCCATTTCTTTCCACAACTTCCTGGATTATCTGCATGCTTTGCATCTTCTCATCTGCTGTTTACTTTCAAATTCTAAGGACAATGTTATCCATGGTGCTCTCTGAAATATGTGACACAGCAGTAGCTACTCACATGGCTTAGTGAATATGTGTCACAGAATTCAAGCACATAAATGCGTGGGGATCTTCACAAAGTAATTTTAGAAACTTCAAGCTCATTCAGATTAATAGGAGTAGGCTAGAACTAATTGAAATAAAATGTGGAAATAAATATATGATTTTACATTTTGACAATAGATACACCTTAAGCTGAACCTGTGACCAGGATATGGACATTCATGTATTTACATATTCTATTAGCGTGTAGTAAATGAGCTTTTAAACAAAGACCTCTGCAAGCTGCAGGCACTTTGGAGCAATTCCTCTTCAGAATTCACAGGATAAGCACTGAAGTTGTCCCATGTATGTCTCTAAATAAACACTGTACAATCCTTCTCTTAGCACCTCATCTCTCCTTTCCCACCCTCAGCAATGACTTGGCAGCCTTCTAGTCTTCTAATCTCTAAGGCCCCTTTCACACTGGGGCGGTTTGCAGGCGTTATTGCGCTAAAAATAGCGCGTGCAAACCGACCTAAAACTGCCTCTACTGTTTCTTCAGTGTGAAAGCCTGAGGGCTTTCACACTGAAGCGGAGAGCTGGCAGGAGAAAAAGAAAAATCTCCTGCAAACCGCATCTTTGGAGCGGTGAAGGAGCGGTGTATTCACTGCTCCTTCACCGCTCCTGCCCATTGAAATCAATGGGGCAGCGCCGCTATACCGCAGCTATAGCGGCGCTATGCGAGCGGTTTTAACCCTTTTTCAGCCGCCAGTGTGGGTTAAAACCACACCGCTAGCAGGCGAATACCGCCGCAAAAACGACGGTAAAGCAGCGCTAAAAATAGCGCTGTTTTACCGCCGACGCCCCCACCGCCCCAGTGTGAAAGGGGCCTAATGTAAACACTGTGCAGATGCTCTGGGAGGCAGAGCAGGTAGCTGAGCTGCTAAGAGATAACAATGTCAATGCTTCTATGATGAATTTTGAGTATAAAGCCTAGTACACACTAGTAGTTGTTTTTCCGTTCAACCCAGCAGGGCTGAACGAAAAAAACTGACAGCTCTGAACGAGCTGTTGTACTATCTGACGTTAGTAAAGTGATCTCACCTGCTGTTCTATTGTGTTCTGACAGTGGGAAGTGGCCCCTTTTCCAGAACACTCTAGTCAGTGCTCTCAGCCATTGGCTTTGAGCGCTGATTGGCAGAGCTTTTTCCATCATGCCCCTTTGACAGAAACCGGCCGAATGGCTGGCTTCTGTCAGACCGACTACAGTACACATGGACCGAATGTTGGGCAGCCCGTGTGTACTGTAGTCGGTCTGACAAAAGCCAGCCGATCGGTACTTTCACAAAGTATAGATGTTTGAACATCAGTTTTCCTGGCCAAAATTGTGTTTAGTTTGCGCGTATTTGTGCATAAGCATGTACGCGAATAAAATAAATTCTAGCTCTCAGAATAAAATTTCAGCCTCTTCAAATTCACATTTTACACATGTTGGCGCATATTTGTACGCATAAAATACTGACCGGAAACTCATATTTCCTTCTTTATTTCTTTTTTTACTCATCTATACGCAGTGTATGTTTACGCGCTTGTGTGTACTGGCACATTAAAAACAATGGTCTGCAATTAGATCAGTAAAAAAAAGCCCATATGCATGCCGGTGTGCATAAGTCTTAAAGTGCTCCACAATGTAGCTACAGAGGTCAATGACATCTAGTTTTAAAGTTTATGTACTGCTTGTTGAAGTGACTTAGTCAGTTAAAGAAACCTAAATAACAATTTACCTGCATAGAAGACTTTAAATACTTGACTCTCCAGCTGTCTACTGCATCGAATGACACTCTAATGAAGTGAAATCGATGCCATAGGTCTCTTTAGACAGATACTTCTCAGAGTCTCAGTGTCCTGGTCACCCTGCTACATTTAGTGGTTCCTTCCACTGATACATATGTCACTACTGCATCTGTGAAAGCAAAAGGAACCACTGAGCACAGCGGAGGATCAGGCAATCAATGCTTTCAGAAGTGTCAGTTACACTGTGGGTAGAGGGAGAATAATTATGAAAATTTGGGGCTTTTCTATATGTATCTTGTGCTATCCTTTTTTTGGATTATTTACGAAGTATGTTTTTATGTATGAAATAAAGTTTTTTACTCTATGCACGTATTTAATTATGTGTGTAGTATATCAATTTTCTATCGAATATGAATTATTATGAGGCAAGTGTCCTACTTTTTTTACACATTTTATAGATATGTTAATTATAACTCCATACAACATTTGACCCTCCGTGTACTTCATTCAAAGTCCCATTTCCTTGTTCTCCTTTGTATATTTTAATAGGGATGGAGGCTGATGACAACGTCATCTCCTTATATAAAGTCCCATAGACCTCTCTTTTATAAATTTATGATCTACCTTTAAGGTACACCATTTATTAGCAATTTTAGTGCAGGAACAGTAAGCTTCATTGAACAAGCTGAAGTTAAAAGCTGATTGGCTACCATGTACAGCTGCACCAGATTTAGCACTCTCCAGTTTTAGTAAATCAACCCCACTATCACTTTAATAAGCAGTAACTGAGATTTAGAACAAGCAGTAACTGATGTGTGGAACTGCAGAAACTGTGCAGCAATTCATCCTCAAACTTCATAACGGAAGACCAAAAAATAGTACCCAATGCTGTCTGTAATGTAACAGACATGGTCAGACACACTCCCTTCCCTTCTCTGCAATACAAGATTGTGAGGAAGCATGTGTGAGGATTATGCCTGTTACTCAGCTATGTCAGCACATGGTACTTGAGTGTGTGAGCAGGATGCATCATTTTATTGCTCCATAGGTAGTAGGTCAAGCCTTTTTTTAAAGCAGATTC
The DNA here is from genome assembly GCF_042186555.1 of Aquarana catesbeiana. Taxonomy (NCBI): domain Eukaryota; kingdom Metazoa; phylum Chordata; class Amphibia; order Anura; family Ranidae; genus Aquarana; species Aquarana catesbeiana. The sequence goes on along the minus strand of NC_133325.1, from coordinate 178,570,499 downwards.
ATGATTCTTTTCCCTACACAGTAATACAGGCCTGTCTTTCAGTTTTGTGTATTCTGCCTACTAGCATCCTTTGGTTTAAAACTCCATGGTCTTCTTGCCGTGTTTAAATATACTACATCATATCAGAAATGTGTGCTGAACATCTTGAAAGGTTGTGTCTGTAACCTGAAATGCAGTTTTATTCCTCCAGTTTATGCCTCAATTAATCAGTGTCAGTTAAAGAGATGGATGTTTTTCTTACCGCTGTTAAAGCACCTGCTATCAGAGAAAAGCCGATAGCAACACTCCCTGGCTCTGCTATGTCCCTGCGCCTTCGATCATCCACAGCAAAGATTGTAAAGGCTAACTGGAATGTTGAGAGGATCTCCATTCCCACAGCCTGTCCTGCATTTCCTTCACTACTCACCTGTGGAGAAAAGACCTGTAGTAAATAAATTTGCAAATGTAGTCAAAACTCCATTCAAAACGAATTACAGTGCTGTGAAAAAGTATCTTCCCCCTTCCTGATTTTTTCTTTTTTTGCATATTTGTCACACTTAAATGATTCAGATCATCAAATTTTAATATTACACAAAGATAAAAATAATTTTAATTATTTAATTAATTAATTAATAGTTTTAAATGGTGATTTAATTTATTAAGGGAAAAAAAGCTGTCCAAACATGCCTGGTCCTATTTGAAAAAGTAAATGCCCCCCTTGCTAAATCATGAATGAATTGTGATTAACCACATTTTTTGGAAAGCTGAGTAAAATTTCACTTGCCACACCCACACTACTGCCAGACCTGATGAATCAAGAAATCACTTAAATAGAAGCTGTCTGACAAAGTGAAGAATGCTAAAAGATCTCAACCAGCAACACATTCTCCCATGATCTAAAGAAATTCAAGAACAGATGAGAAACAAAGTAATTGACATGTATCAGTCTGGAAAGGGTTACAATGTCATTTCTAAGGCTTTGCGATTCCAGTGAACCATGGTGTCCACCCATTATCCACAAATGGAGAAAACTTGGAACAGTGGTGAACCTTCCCAGGAGTGGCCAGCCTATTTAAATTACTCCAAGAGCACAACAACGACTCATCCAGGAGGTCATTAAAAAACCCAGAACAACATCTAAAGAACTGTAGGTCTCACTTGACTCAGTTAAGGTCAGTGTTCATAATTCAACAATAAAAAAGAGACTGTGCAAAAAAAAAAAAAATCACATCCATGGGAGAATTCCAAGGCCAAAGCCACTGCTCACAAAAAGAACACCAATGCTCATCTCACATTTGCAAAAAAACATCTTGATTATCCCCAAGACTTTTGGGCAAATATTCTGTGAACTAATGAGACAAAAGTTGAACTTTTTGGAAGGTGTGCATCCCGTTACATTTAGGGTAAAACACTGCATTTCCTAAAAAGAACATCATACCAACAGTCCAACATGGTGGTAGAAGTGTGATTGTTTGGGACTGCTTTGCAACTTCTGGACCTGGATGACTTGCAATCATTGATGGAACCATGAATTCTGCGCTCTACCAGAAAATCCTGAAAGAGAATGTCCGGCCATCAGTTTGTGACCTCAAGCTCAAAGTGCACTTGGGTTAATGCAGCAGGACAATGATCCGAAACACACCAGCAATTCCACCTTTGAATGGCTCAAAAAAATTAAATTAAGCTTTTGGAGTGGCCTAGTCAAAGTCTGGTGTTAAATCTGATTGAGATGCTGTGGCGTAACCTTCAATGGGATGTTAATGCTCGAAAACACTCCAACATGCCTGAATTAAAACAATTCTGCAAAGAAGAGTGGGCCAAAATTCTTCCACAGCGATGTGAAAGACTCATTGCCAGTTATCACAAACGCTTGATTGCAGTTGTTACCGCCAAGGGTGGCACAACCTGTTATTAGATTTAGGGGGCAATTACTTTTTCACATAAAGCCAGGCAGCTTTGGACAGCTTTTTCCCTTAATGAGATCATCATTTAAAAACTGCACTTTGTATTTACTCGGGTTATCTTAATTTAATGATCGGAATCATTTAAGTGTGACAATTATGCAAAAAAAAAAAAAAATCAGGAAAGGGGCAAATACTTTTTCACAGCACTTCATTTACATTCAGCATGGCATAAGGCAGGGTGAGATTCCCACCAGGTGCTCTCTGAAAGCTCAGAAGAGAAATATTTCCCTATCCTCACCAATGCCGCTGTGGAAGTGTGAGATCAGCTTTTTAGCTGAATTATGCATATAAACCTCTTTGAAGAATTTCTTTCTCTGCAGGTGTTGATCAACCAGAAACACTGGAATTGTTGGCAAATTCTTCATGGATAATCAAGGTTTCACAATACAGCCAACAATTAAAATATTTTCAATAGTTATTTCAGATACTAGCAGATCAAATCATGAACATAAAGGCACACGTAAATAAGGAACAAAGTCCTAGTATGTTAGCTAAAGGAAGTAAGACAAAAGTAAGCAGAAGCTTACTGTGTATAGTGTATCAATCATATTGAAAAAATATGACTAGCATTAGTGCATGGATTGTGCAGACACAGACTTAGAGTGTCTGATGCTCCTAATAAATAAAGGTTTACGATAATGAGAAATGTTCAAAAGCAACCAGATTATAATCTGATCTATGTGGTAAATTGCTTTGTTATTTAAAGTGGAGCTTCAGCCCAAATAGGTAGAGTGGGGAAAGTGTTAGAATCTCTTTCAGATTGTTATTGCTGCCTCTATACAAGTTTGGAAGATCCACTCTTACTTTCTGTCATAGTGACTGTTTTTAATAGAATAGAAAGTGAGGGGAGATCTAAAATGTAACAGGTGTCAGAACAAGTGGAAAAATGTCAGTCTCCTTGAATAATCACCTGTCCTGACTATCAGCGGTGGGATTTGTGGAGAGATTACCATTTACCCTCTGGTGTGTCTCCAGAGGAGAGAGTAATGTTCCCCAGTGGGCTCACAGGCAGCAGTAGAATCCTGACAGAGGTTGTAACCATTCTGTACTCCACCCAAAAGTAGAAAAACATTTTGGCTGGAGTTCCAATGTGAAGAATTAGATGCATGTAAAAGTGTGCCATAAGAATTAACTTATTATTTTAGTATTCTTATTTGCTCCCTTTTGGTCTATTAGATATACTGTACAATTGAAAGAGTTTTGTTAAATCTGCTTGGTACTCATGTCAGAAATTCCGAGCTGTCCTTTGTCTTGTGCACACTTTCTGTGTTCTCTCTAGAAGTCTAGTTTAGCCCTCCCAGTCCTTAACTTGGGATTACAGAATGACTACTCTTCATGATGTGGAGATCGAAGAGAAGGAAGGTCTGAGTAGTTTTGCAAAAGAAACCTGGACAGGGCTGACACCACTCAGTCCATAAAAAAAACTGTTTTGTCAACGCAAAACAGGATGTAGGAGCTGCATTTCCTGGCAGATCAAGCTGATATTTTTTTGTACTTGCAAGGTCTTCAAAGGCATAAAACATGGGTAAATGTGCATGTATTGCTGATATGTATTGCATAGGCTTTTTTTATTATGGTCTGACATACACGTTTGAAGACATGCATAATAAAAATTAACTTCAGGTAAAAGGCAAATTCAAATGGTGAGCTACTTATGTTGTACACTCTATACTTCCACTTTGCTAGACAGTCCACTCATTTTACTTTTATAAAACATTCCCTAGAACCCATGCTGACTACTCCATTTTGGTTCTTTTATCTACACAATCCTAAATGGAATAGCATGACTGCTTTTTTTATAGTTTTAGTTAGCGTGACAGTAGTCAAGGGGGAAATTAATAATCATTATTATTTCTGTGATATGAGTAAGAAAAGGGCAAACACAATGGTATTTTTGAGATAGATGAAGGTGACATATTTTTTGCAGAGGGCTGAATGCCCAAGAGAGAAATTAATGGGTAGGCCTCTTGACATGACTTTGAATGTGCGTGACTGTGTAGTGCCACAGATAACCAGTATACTTAAAGCTGGGTTCCAGGTTTACTTTCATTGTAAATAGTTTGTTTGGGTCAGCTTGGCCAAAACTATTTAAACTCTAAGTAAACCTGGAATTCAGATTTAAAGGTTGTCAAAGAACGATGGAGAGCCAAGAGCAAAAAGCACAAATACTTAGAGAAGATAGAAATTCTACCAATTCATGACTATCTTGAGAAACTGTAATGTTCTGAATCTATAAGTGAAAATCTATAAGAGCCCTTTCACACTTGGGCGGTTTGCAGGCGCTATTGCGCTAATAATATCGCCTGCAAACCGACCCGAAAGTGCCGCTACTTTCATTCCAGTGTGAAAGCCCCGAAGGCTTTCACACTGGAGCGATGCGCTGGCAGGATGGTAAAAAAAGTCCTGCCAGCAGCATCTTCGGAGCGGTGAAGGAGCGGTGTGTATACCGCTCTTTTACCGCTCCTGCCCATTGAAATCAATGGGACGGAGCGGCTATACCGCCGGCAAAGCGCCTCTGCAGATCTGCGGTGGTATTTAACCCTTTCTCGGCCGCTAGTGGTATGTGGCTAGCGGCCACATACCGACGGTAAAACGCCGCTAATAATAGCGGCGTTTTACCGCCGACGCCGCCCCAGTGTGAAAGGGCTCTTAGAAAAATGATCTTTGGAAAATGAAATAGATCTACAAATGGCAGGGGTTTACAATACATTCAATTCTCATTTGATTACTACTATGAGTTATTGGCAAGTCAATTGCCATACTCTTTGGTGGTACACTTACTCTAGGAACAAGCTGAATAAAGACTGAAGCCGGTAGGATGAGATAGAAAATAGCAGAGGCACAAGTAGCACCAAGAATCTGAGCTACACCAAAGGCCAATCCATGAAGCAGATCCAACCTTCGTGCACAAACAAGAGCAGATGTGATGGCTGGATTTAGCTGAGCACCACTTATGTCCCCAAAACTCTGCACCAGACTGACAACTGACAGACCTGCAGCCACAGCTGGGGCCATAGAATGTGTTTGAGATGCTCTTGTTTGCAAGCTTGAGGACCCTAGAACTACAACCACCAGTATAAAAGTTCCAAGAGCTTCTGCTAGCACTGAGCGCCAGAATCGATGTTTCCTCAACTCCTAGAAAATGAAATAAAGAAATAATGATACTTATATTTTGCAAATGCATAAAAAGAATACAAAAAACATCATGAAAACAATTTTTAAAAATACTTTTTTTCTAACAGAAAATTTCAGAGTACCTAGAATCATTCACATGTCACAAACCCATGACAGTCATGAAATCACACAAATTTTCACACTCTAGGGACAACTTAGTTACAATCTACAGTAACTGATTTGTCATTATATTCTGGGTTGTGGGAGGAAACCAGAGCAACCGAAGAAAAATTGAGCAAATTAAGTCTATGCAAACTATATGCAGCTATTGAACACAAAACACCTGGGTTTTTGTTAAAAAATAGCTATTGAAAGGGTGACTAGTTGCTTTATTCCACGCGCCATTCAGGATTTTACAAGTTGGATCCTCAAACCATGAAATGTGGTGTCAGTATTATATACATGCAACTTGAAAAATTCTGTTGTAAAAGTTTTAACAACAAAGTTTTGTCATAATAAAAAAAAACACAGAACAGGATGGAGACAGCACATGTTTAAGCAAAAATCAATCTATTAATCAAGAAATAGATAAAAAAGAGAACAAAAGTAAAATCTATGAAGACTTGACTAGCAAAACATATAACAGTAACGAAGAACTGCATCCTCCTACCTCTTTGATAACCATCCTGCTGCTGTGCTTCGGGGCGTTGAGTGAATAGACAACCTGAAGCTCTAGACTCGTTCAATTTGCTCTCTAAATGTACAACTCAATATAGGTTCTCCAACCTAAGGGGACACCTGTAGAAAACGATTTGGTTTCCTTGTTGTAAATCAACAGAAAAATTGGGAATGTGTTTCTTTGATGCAAACCATTAGGAAAAGATTCAGTTACTGTGGTGATAGGACCCCTATTTCAATGTGAATAGGATGGTAAGCAGTGCAGCTGGATGGGCCAGGTCTTACCTCTTTAGTTACCTTGGTGACTATTGTCATACGTTTGATGAGTTGCTTTCATCTTCAGGAATACATATTGCACAAATCCATAAATAGAAGCAAATTTAAATAGTTATTTCCCATGTACATGTTCATTAACAGAATCCGTGTTTGTAGAATTGTTTAAAAACTAAATATCTTATATACTGCATCCAAATACTTTTCTGTGCCCAACAGGGAAGGAGACCACAAGGAATATTTTGTTTTATGCTCAGATTTATTGGGCTCTAGGGGGCAATCTACATTTGAGGCCTCATAGAATAAATTGCAGGACATTCCAATGGTGCTGGACCCCCCCATCAGGAACACACCATAATTGGACTAGATGACAGCCCATTAGAAGACATAGATGCTGCTGATGACACTAAATGACCTACACCAGGGAAAATTCTATGTGCTGTAAACAAATGCACAGCTTTGGTTAACACTATCATAGATCATTTGGGTGGGCGGAAAGAAGAAGTGTCCTTATTGCAGCAGAACTTGCAGAAATTTAGGGAATGTACCACTGCAGCAGAAAACCTCATCAGTGATCAGGAGGACAAGATGCCCTCCCTGATTAGCAAAGCACACTCCACTGTACAATTGGCAAAGGCAAACATTTCCAAAGCTGAAGATATTGAGAATAGGCAAATACATTTCTGTATAGTATCAGTTTAGTTTGCAGACCTGTACAGTGTGAACATAATAGTATTAGTAAGCACACTGTTATTTGAAATGAAGCACAACACAATCATCACATGTAGTCTTCTAAGTCTGTGTACACAAAGGACCGACTTAGTAAAGTGAGATGAACTTCATCTCTATTTACTTTAAACATCCATTTATCTATTAAAAATTGGAAAAAAAGAGCTTCTTTATGAGACTGAATGTCTAAAGTGAAGGGAGCGAACACAGGTTGACTTCACCTCATCAGATAGTTAGGTCTGTCTTTTCTTCACCTAAATTCACAACAGAGTAAATGGTGCCCAAAATTTGAAAACTTTTATCTGTAAGGGCCATTTCACACTGCAGCAGGGTGTACCCACGGTTTTCATCCGGGTTACCTGCAGTTTTCCATAGACTTTTATTATGCTCCGCCTTTTGCCTTGTTTTCTAAAAGCACACAAAAGCCCTGCATGCTGCATCTTTGGTATGCTTTCAGAAAATGTGCCAAAAAAGAGCAGAACATTATAAAGATCTATAGGTAACCGTAGGTATCCCACACAAATAATGCATGTACACTGTTCTGTGTGGGTGAGGCTTAGGCACCCATGTCGGGAGAAGTGGAATTGCACTCTCTAATGCCTGAGCTTCAGGCTGGGAGGTGCGGTTATGTGACAGTCAACATTAAGGCAGGTCTCCCGGACTTAGAAGCGAACGGCAAATACATTGTTACCTCCTTGCTCTTCGTACTAACTCCATTACACTGATGATACTCGTACACTTCAGATACCCTTATGCATAGAGGACACCACTTCCTAGGAGTGCAGCATTTTGAGACTGGTACCGCTGAGCCTGTACCAGGCTCCACCAATCCAGCAATGCATGTTACCCCCTTCCCAGTGACCCATCCAGCTGTTGCTATGGGATACAGGAAGCGCTCTCTTTCTCCCTCTTCAACCACCATGCTTGCTCTTATTCTCCCAAGGTACCTCATACATCTCTCTTCTAAACACTCTGTGCCATGGATCCGGTCCCAAAGAGTGTGGAACCAGCAACAAGTTGAGGTGCCAAGCACTTAACCCCCTCCACTACCAGAGGAACCATTACCTCTGCCTCTCCTGGCTGATTGACTGCCTTGCATGTGACATAAAACACTGTAGTCCTTAGCAATAACGCATTGACCACTTGCCAACCACTCTATAGCAAAATGACCACTACAGTGCGGTCGGCCAGTTCTGGGAAGGCCTCATATGATGTCCCCCCATGATCACATCTGCTGTGGCGTGTTCAGGTGGCATGCTCTGTGATCATTGTGTCCTCTGGACACAGCTGATCACAGATCTGGATAAAGAGCCAATCACAGTGACTTTTTACCATGTGATCAACTGTGTCCAATCACAGATGATCACGATGTAAACACACTTGCCTGTTATCAGCATTCCTTTCCTCATGCTGTCACAGCGTGAAGAGAGGAGAGAGCCGGTAACCGACTAGTGTGAAAAGAGACACCTGCACTGATAATCAGGACACTGATCATCAGAGTCCTGATGATCAGTGCAGCCCCAACAGTGCCCGTCAGTGCCCAACAGTGATGCCAATCAGTGCTCATCAGTGCTGTCTATTAGTGCCCATCAGTGCCGCATATCAGTACAGTCTCATCGTACCTCCTCATCAGTGCAGGCTATCAGTGCTACCTACTAATAGTGCCCATCAGTGCTGCCTCATCAGCGCTTATCAGTGAAGGAGACAGAATTACCTGTTTGCAAATGTCAGTATTTTTGGTCTTTTTTCGTTCGTATAGCAAAAAATAAAAAAAACATTGGTGATTAAATACCACCAAAAGAAAGATCTATTTGTATTAAAAAAATGATAAAAATCTCATATGGGTACAGTGCTGCATGGCCACGCAATTGTCATTCAAAAATGCAACAGCGCTGAAAGTTGAAAATTGGCATGGGCAGGAAGGGGGTAAAAGTGCCCAGTAGCCAAATGATTAACTTCCACTGGATAGTACTCTGTGTGTTAGACCCATGTATTGCATCTTCCTCTAGCTCAGTCCCTGTGTTGAAAGTCCTGTCCTTTTGACACGCTGTGTATGCACCCTTTTAAGAGACATCAAACCAGGCAAAGCAAGTAAACAAACAAAAATCCTTTATTCAGGTAGTTGCTGATAACAGTACAGCTCTCAAAAAGCACCACAAAAAAAAGTTTTAATATACGTATTTATCGGCGTATAACACGCACCTTAATTTTAAGAGGGAAGTTTCAGGATAAAAACTTAAATTTTAAATAAAGAACTTTGAAGCAAAATAAGGGTCAGTGCCCATCAATGCAGCCTTATCAGTGCCCATCTGCAGCCTCACCAGTGCCCATCCATTTAGCCTCACCATTACCCATTAATGAAGCCTGATCAGTGCCCATCTGCAGCCTCACCATAGCCCATCTTCAGCCTGATCAGTGCCCATCTGCAGCCTCGCCATTGCAGCCTGATCAGTGCCCATCGGCAGCCTCGCCATTGCCCATCAATGCAGCCTGATCAGTGACCATCTACAGCTTCACCATTGCAGCCTGATCAGTGCCCATCTGCAGCCCCGCCATTGCCCATCATTGCAGCCTGATCAGTGCCCATCTGCACCCTCGCCTTTATCCATCAATGAAACTTCACCAGTGCCGGATTACACAGAGCTGGGATCTCCAGTTTTGGCAGCGAATTTCTATTCAGTTTTAGTCTTATGCCCCGTACACACGGTCGGATTTTCCGATGGACAATGTCCGATCGGAGCATGTTGTCGGAAATTCCGACGGTGTGTGGGCTCCATCGGACATTTTCCATCGGATTTTCCGACACACAAAGTTGGAGAGCAGGAGATAAAATTTTCCGACAACAAAATCCGATCGCGTCAATTCCGACCGTGTGTGGCCTGTTCCGACGCACAAAGTGCCACGCATGCTCAGAAGAAATTCCGACACGGGACAGCTCGTTCTGGTAAACTTAGCGTTCGCAATGGATACAGCACTTTCGTCACGCTGCAATGTTCAAAATGGTTTAATACAGCGCACTCTCTTCTTCTTTATAATGTGACAAGAATTAAGTCGTTTTGCTGCTCATATTCACACACACTTCTCACAAACTTTTATTTGTGTTTTTTTAGTGGGATTCCCTGAATATATTGTTATTAGTTGTCACATCTGACAGTTTTATATTTTTTAATTTTTTTTATTTTGGATTTTAAGCCTTTTTTTTTCTTTATAATGTTTGGATTTTTTCCAAGGTTGATCTTTGTTCAATGTTATTTTTGTTTTTACTCCAGAATATTTTTGTGTGTGTTTTGTGTGTCAAGTTACCCCAACACCATTGATATCTTGTATTATTTAATCTCCAGGAGATTGTTTGGTGTTGGTGTCCCTTGTTCATTTCACATTGTATATTTGAAATGTACCTGAATCCTCACAAAAAAACTGTCCTTTTTGAAGTAAAACACATAGGAGAGTATAATTCAAAACAAAAATCCTTTATTAAGGGATCAGAACCAAACAAAGAGGAAGGCAACACTGGATCAACAAGAGAAATTAGCGAAGCCTGGGACCCCCACGGCAGACATCAATTCTTCAACATCAAAATTGGTGGCCTGAGGAGTCCATATGTAAGGGAGGGCAGTCTGGTCCGGGATTCGCAGAGATCTGGATAGCAGCAGATGACATCTGTGTCCCCAGGCTGTGGTACCACAAGAGGCTGCATTTTTTGGCCGACCAGACTGAACCCAGGGCAATCACTGTCTGGTCTTCCTTCCACGCTTCTTTCCGGGCTGTGGCTGTGCAGTTGGAGATGTGGCAGGAGGAGGAGTAGGACCTGGAGGAGGAGGAGGACTGGGGGGACCTGGAGGAGGACTGGGGGGACCTGGAGGAGAGGGAGGAGGAGGAGGAGGACCTGCAGGAGGAGGAGGAGGACCATCCCAAAGATGTGTGTGAGGTGTAATTTGGCCCCTCATACCTTTCTCCAGAGCCTCCGATATGAGGGCCTCACACAAGACTTTTTGGCCCTCCTCCATCCTCTGCATTTTATATGCTATGAAGGCAGCAATGTTCTCCTGCATGGTGTGTGGTGCTCCCAGGACCTCTGTAGCCCTCCAAAAGAATGCTATAGCCGCCTCCTCTAGGGTACTCGTCCTACTGCCACTTTCTCTTTTCAGGGGGGGTGGAGGGACCTTGATATCAGCCAGCCGGCTCGGCCCGGCCACCTCCTGGTTGAGACTTCCCTGTGTATGAAAAAGGGACATGGTTTTAGTTGTTGCTTCATCAATCCCAATCCTAAATTAGTACTCCCAACTAACATCTAGTTAACATCATTGATTGGACAAGCAGAAATATTTAGAGGAATGCTATACCTGGCTCAATCTGGGCTCCTCCACATGTGACCTGGAAGGCCCAGGTTGGGCGTCAGAAGCCTCAGCCGGGGGGGAAGGAAGCGTGGAAGGAAGACTGGAGAGGGATGGCCTGGGTTCAGTCTGGCCTGCCAGAAAATGCAGCCTGTCGTAGTACAACATCCTGGGGACATAGATGTCATCTGCTGCTCCGGATCTCTGTGAATCCAGGACTTTCTTGCGCTCCCTCAGATATGTGCTCCTCAGGCCACCAATGAAGATCTTTAAATAGGTGATGTCTGCCGTGGGGGTCACCTGCTTCACAATTTCACACAATTGCTCCAGTGCTGCCTTCCTCTTTGCTTGGTTCTTGAAATGGGGGTGGGTAATCTCCCACAGACAGGGCAGCTCACTTAGCATCTCTACGAATACTGACATGAAGTCATTGTCTTTCATTAAGATATCCATGTTCACTGCAAGACACAACACAAGACAAAGCCTAATGTCAGACAAAACTCTCCTAATCTTGTTACAATATAGGCCTCAATCTAGAAGCAGTATAGGCACAAGTTTGTCTCTTACCTTCGTTCTTACGATCGGCGCGTCCAATGCTCCTTCCTCCGCTCACAGATCGTACGTAATACGCACGCGTGTTACGCTTTATACACACTGCGCATGCGTGTAACTCCGCCCGCCCCTGACGTTCTTTCTAGTGTATTCCCCACCCCTTTTCGTTCGGCGCAGTGGGTGAAGAGCACATGGCGGAGTTACAACAGGTGCGTGCTAATTCTAGCAACGAGGAGGAGGAAAGCCCGGATCCAGGCACGTCCCGATCCAGAAGGAGACGTTTTAAGGCCACAAATATGTCGTTTGGGGAGATGTTGGAGATGGTCGACATCATGAAGAAGTCCGACTATGACGGAAAATATGGGCCTTACCCCAACCCCAACATCCGAAAGGCCAAGATCATGGCGAAAGTGGTCAGGAGTCTTGAGAGGAATTTCGGGGTACGAAGATCAAAAGATCAGCTCAGGAAGCGGTGGTCGGACCTGAAGTTGAGAGAGCCAGAGCAGTACCGAAAGATCCGGAGAGTGCTGCAAAAAAGTAAGTAGTTGTGCTGTGTTCCTATTCTTTCTGTCTTTATTACGTTCGTTCTGCTCCATATGCTTTTATTAATTGTAACGTTTAAAAAGGTCAACTTTAATGTTCATGGGCCCATTATTCGTTCCTATCAAACATTTTTCTTTCGGCCTCTAGAACACCATTGTTTAGGCCATATGCATTTTCACACATTTTTGGGGGCCTACTTGGATGCCAAATATTTGTTTGTGTAGATGGGTTTGTTACTAGAATGAAATGCAAACTAGATTGTGTGTAAGGAGAGGACACTGAGCAGCTGTTTTCACATCTGGACACTGGAGCACTAGTGTGGGACCCCAGAACACCATTTTTATTAGGGGGGCCACACAGGTGCTCCAGTGTATACTATAGGGGGGGCTGCATCTGTGAAGCTTCTACCAAACAGGTAAAGTATTGCAGCTTGACAAATGACACTAAAAAATATACATCTTGGAACTCGGCTAAAATAGACAATTGTACCCCACTTCCAAGCAATGTTTCCTATTTCTAGTTCTGCCTTCAAATATCTGGGTGCTAAGTATACCATTTTTGTTTTACATAGGGGAGAAAAGACTCGGAGGACACCCCTCATCCGAGGAGACCAGAGACCCCCCCCTCTGGAAGAAGGGGAAATACCAACCCAAGAAGCTGAGCAGGAGGAAGAAGAAGACGTGGTGGAGATTGGCACAACAACAGGTGAGTGTCTGCGACCACAGGCTCAGGTAAAAGAGATGGATGGTGGCAGATTTTTGAGACCTTTTTTTTGTTCTTTATCTCTTTTTAGGTGATCGTGATCCAGAACGCTTTACATCTGAAAGTGCCCAGATACTCATCGGGGAGATCATGGGGTGTAATCTCCAATTGCAAAACATCCAGCAACAAATCAGTGATGTTATTAAAAAAAATAATAACATCATTGATGTTTTGGGGCGAATTTAAACCCCACAAAATCACCTGTTTTATCTTACGAAAATGTTTTCAATGTTTAGAAAAGCCAAATTTGGAGGATGCACACAGTGTGCCAACATGTGCTATCTGCCATCACGGGAGATCAATGGACGCGTTTTGGGGGTGCAACCCCTTCCTCAATTATAAAGTCGCATTGAGGAAGGGCTTGCTCCCCCAAAACACGTCCCTTGATCCCCCCTGATGGCAGATAGCACATGTTGACATTCGTAAATTGGTGTGCATCTTCCAAATTTGGCTTTTCCAGGGGTGATTTCCCCCCATCTGAACGCTATATCAAACACAGTTCCTAAATACTCATGTCTGATATAGCCTTCAGGTTTTACCATATGTGAACTTTGTAAGTTCAAGTTTTTTGGCTTTCTTGTTGGTTTTACACAGGCCTGTTTTATCTGAAATGGATATTTCGATTTTTGATAATGCTACTGCAAACATTGTTATACAACAAACATGTTGGTTTGTTTTAAAAACCTTTGGGAAATGCACATGTGATTGTGCAGGTATAAAAAAGTGCCTTACTCAAGAATGTGTGGATTATTGTCTCAACACTACAACACTTTTGGGGTGATGTAATTGCTGTTTTATGCAAAAATGGGGGTTATTTCCTAAGGGCAAATACACTTTGCACTACAAGTGCAGGTTCAGTGCAGTTGCAAGTGCACTTGTAGTGAAATGTGTTTTGGCATTTAGGAAGTACCAGCCAACACTGTTTTTTATAAGGTTACCCAATCACGACATTTTCTGCATTCAACACATTTCTGTCAGGGTCAGCTAAAACAAACACAAGCAGTAAATGTCCACAAAGAATTTCTTTTGGTTGTTTTTTATTTGAAAAAGGTGTCACAGATTGTCTGGCATATTGATAGCCCCTCTACCCGCAAAGAACTCCAGGTAGCGTAACCGGACATCACGGGCATTCAGGGAGGGCAAGCCAGGACGGCCACTTTCAAGCGCCGTCAGTGTTGATGGATTAGGGATTCCGGCCTCAGGCCCAACTGAGCCAGCATAGTTGGCTGAATGTTTTCTTAAAAAATTATGGAGAACACAGCAGGCAAGTATTATATGGTTCAGTTTATACTCCGCCATATGGATGGGTGTCAGAAATAATCGGAACCGGCTGGCCAGGATTCCAAATGTGTTCTCCACCACTCTTCGGGCTCTGGCCAGTCGGTAATTAAAAACCCTCTGTTCCGGGGTGAGGGTCCTCATCGGGAATGGCCGCATCAGGTGGTCCCCCAGCACAAATGCTTCATCAGCAACGAACACAAATGGGAGACCTTCAACATTGTCCTCTGGAGGTGGCAAGTCCAAGCTGCCATTCTGGAGACGCCTGTAGAACTCCGTCTGGGCGATCACTCCACCATCGGACATCCGGCCATTCTTCCCCACGTCCACATACAAGAACTCGTAATTAGCCGACACCACCGCCAACATCACTATACTATTAAACCCTTTGTAATTATAATAGTACGACCCCGAGTTGGGTGGTGGGACGATGTGGACGTGTTTCCCATCAATTGCCCCTCCGCAGTTAGGAAAGTCCCACCGCTGGGCAAAGTGGGAGGCCACAGTCTGCCATTCCTGTGGCGTTGAAGGAAACTGTTGAGGAAAAAACAATAAACATTACTATTTTTTCAAAGATACATGGCAAGCAGATTATACACAAACATTATGGGGCAACCTCCAGATAGCATTTACTAAGGGGAATTTAACAAGGCCAAAGTATAAGGTACACCTATCATATTCCCCCCCTCCCCCCCCTCTCATGGGCCATTTCTAACATTATAGGGGGGGGGAACTCTTGGACAGGTAACCCTCTTCACTTCATTGAGAGATGAATGCCTAAATAATGGGTATTACTTGTAACAGACCCTCCTTAGTTACACTATTGGCAGCCCACTGGACAGGTAAGAAGTGTCATAATACAAAGATATAAATACACACTGTACACATTTGAGGACATTTGGACATTCTGCTATTACCTATCAAGATAATAATAGAATAACAAAACTTTAAACAGTACCATTGGAAAGTATACAGGCAGGCCCTTGCACTACATGCTTTGGGGAATTCATCCATAAATCTGACCAGTAAAGAGATGGGTATAGTGTGTATGGGTTTGGCAAAGTCAGCAGATAGATGATTGAGGATAGAGAATTGAGATCAGCTGACTTAGCAGTTGGGGGAGGGAGGGTTAAAAAAAATTGGGGGACACCACAAAAAAAACCCTCTGGCACTCTGCCTGAATTGAAATCAAAAATCACATTTCCAAACATTTTAGGGGGTGTTTGGGGTAAAGCACTACTATAGAGCTGATAAAATACATTGTTAAGTGACTACATGAGGTGAATATAGGGCAGGAGACACCATGCTGGGGAGGTTATTGAAGGGCAAATATGTATGAAGGACATAAAATAATAATTACATAAAAATCCAGCATGCATGAGAACAAAGGGGACATTCACAGCATATTACAATCATGGTAATTAGGGAATGAGGGAAGAAATACAATATATTATCAAACATTCAATACAATAAAATGTGATATTAAAGGATAAAAATCTTACCTTCATATACTCCTTCTGCAGGACCTGTATGATGGCAGAACAGGTCTCTGGGATAATGATCCTCAGAGCCTGGGGGGAGATGCCTGTCGAGAACTTTAAGTCCTGCAGACTTCTCCCTGTGGCCAAATACCGCAAGGTAGCGACCAACCTCTGCTCCGGAGTGATGGCTTGCCTCATGCAGGTATCCTGCCTGCTAATATAGGGGGTCAGCGAAGCCAACAAACGGTGAAATACGGGGTCTGTCATCCTGAGAAAGTTCCTGAAATCATCAGGATTATTCTCACGGATCTCACGGAGCAAAGGCATATGAGAGAACTGGTCACGCTGAAGCAACCAATTCTTGGTCCATGAACTCCTCCCCACCCTGTTCATGGACTGGACTTGTGTCAAGGTCAGGACCCCAACACCAAGCCCCCACACAGCACGAACTCTACGAGGAGTACGCATACGAAACATGGCTAGAAAACGGTCGGCTGCTCAGAACGAAGTAACAGAACGCACTGAAGAACAGCAAGGCCTGTAAAGAGCGACCTGAAAAACAGCAACGAGCGGGCAAGATCGCACAGAAAACTCTGATACGAACTGACTGCACGCACTGAAGAGCAGATACAAACCCACAAGCACAAACTGAACGGCAGAAAACGATCTGAAAGCCACGAGTCTGAAAAAGCGCGAATCGTCTCTCACCAAACTTTTACTAACACGAGATTAGCAAAAGGAGCCCAAAGGGTGCCGCGCTTGGTTCTGAACCGGCCTTTTCTAGTCTCGTCATACGTGGTGTACGTCACCGCGTTGTTGGCGATCGGAAATTCCGACAACTTTGTGCGACCGTGTGTATGCAAGATAAGTTTGAGCCAACATCCGTCGGAAAAAATCCTAGGATTTTGTTGTCGGAATGTCCGAACAAAGTCCGACCGTGTGTACGGGGCATTAGTCTTAGGACTAAAATGGCATTTTAGTTTTAGTCCCATTTTAGTCTTCTGCAATTGTTTTAGTTTTAGTCGTATTTAGTCGACTAAATATCCAGTACATTTTAGTCGACTAAAAGTCTAAAATCTAATAGGTGTAATTAAATTGTAATGCATTAGTTAACATTTCTCCACAATTTCCAAACTCATTATATACTGCTGGAGTGAAAAATCTCATTTGTTTTAATTTATGGTATTGAGGTTTGAACATGCACTACAGACCAGTGTTAATTTTGAAGTCAAATTTCAATTTAGTTTTAGCCTTAGTCTTTTGACTGAAATGAATTTTAGTTTTAGTCCCATTTTAGTCTTTTGACTAAAATTCCATTTTAGTTTTAGTTGCATTTTAGTTATCTCAGTTGTTTAGTTTTAGTTGTATTTTAGTCAACTAAAACAGTATTCATTTAGTCAACTAAAATGTTTTAGTCATTTTAGTCGATGAAATTAACACTATGTGTGTGACTGCGAGCATCGAGTACACAGGAGATCCCAGTTCTGTGTAATGTGGCGGCGCTCGCCCCCTCCTTCCCTTCGAGGCAGCCAGATATTGGTGTATAACATGCACACAAGATTTGCCCCCCATTTTCAGGGGGTAAAAGTGCGTGTTATACGCCAATAAATATGGCAATTCCTGTACAGAGCTCTTCTAATATGCCAAAGAGTGTGCATATCTTATGCAGAAGGCAAGTCCTCAAAGCAACCCCTCTTAAAAGAGAAGTATGGGTTTTCTTTTTTTTTTGCCTGGCTCACTGAGACTGCCATCAGTCAAGGAAGATGGCAGATCCAGACTTCGGAAGTTGGCTGCCTTGACTGTTTGGAGTGACGTCAGCCGAGAGCAGACTTCAGACCGCTCTCCGCTGAAAACGAATCACAGGAGTGCAAAACTAATTGCACTACTGTGACCCAGAGGAGAAGACCAGACTAAAAAGCTCAGGCTGGACTTCTCCTTTAAGGCAAGAATCCATTTAGGCAATAATCCACAGGGGGCACTACAAGTCCCTTAGAGTCTATGATTGGCAGTAATCCACACATGCAGTAAGTCCATGATTAACAGCCACAAGTCCATAGCTCCTCAGGCTTGGGACCCTCTCCAGGAAAGCCAATTGGGCTCCTATCACCCCCCCCCCCCCCGTCCTCCCAGAGGGGGTGGTTACTCCAGCAGAGTAACAGGCTATATTTTGGCAGTTTTCCCCAGGAACTCTCCCCTTCAGGGGCTTGGAACTAACCCCTTTCACAGAATGCATTAAGGTGAAAAACCCTAAGTCAGTGAGGACAAACCTTGGCACTCCAGATGTTTTGGAACTACATTTCCCATGATACTCATGCACTCTGCAGTGGAGTTGAGCATCATGGGAAATGTAGTTCTAAAACATCTGGGGTGCCAAGGTTCACCATCACTGCCCTAAGCCTTTACAAACACTTTAACCTTTCATCCAACCTCTGAATTATTGCATTTGTTAGTTTGAAAAAAGTCAGTCTAAAGGAAAGTATGAATAAAAGCACTTGTGGGTTTAAGCAATTATTTTTCTGCATGTTAATTATACGTGCTCTGTTGTAACTGGATGTGGCAGTGGTATGTCCTTTGTCTAAATATTTTATAGTGAAAGATGTCCCTCTTTACCACCTCAGAAAAATGGGAGGTTTCACTGACCTAGTACAAGTCTAGAAATAAGCATTTCTGACTTCACTTTGACTTGTCCTGGTTCCATAACTCTCAAAGTATTTAAGGTCAGCAATGGCAGTCTCCATATTTTTCCCAGTACAGGTTCATTTTAAAGGCATCCTGGAAATTATATATTTAGTTTTTTCCAATTTCCTTACAATTGTAGTATACTAAACATTACATTTGCTTGATTTGATTTGATTTGAATATTTACCCATAAACTCAGGAGAATTAGATGCCTTATTTCATCTCTTAATATTATTTTCCACTTTGTCAAGTAGACCAGGTCACAGAATGTGAATGTAGCTTTAGGCCAAACAACAAGCATCAGCAAAACAAAACAGGTCCAGCATTAGGATGAGCCATACAGCGAGAAAAGCTATTATTCAGTCCTGGCATAGAGGGTAACCGAAAGGGAGGGAGTGTGACCAGAGCTGGGGGGTTTCTAATTGTATTTCAGCAATGCTCTGTGCTTATAATGCTGATGCATTGAGTTCTTTAATAGAAAACACCCAGAACAATCAGAAAACTGTTATAAGCATTAAACCTATCTAAAAAATCCCTATTAGTCTACTCCTGTTTAAACATGCTCGCAAACACTCTACCTTATTTTGTGATGCGTCAGGCTCTGTTACAATTACCTCGAACACAGGTACTTGTTTGCAGCTTTATTTTATGCATTAGCTTTTGCATAAAATGTTCTGCTGTTCTCTAGTAAATTATCTGATCAGCCAATATAAAGCCAAATAAGTGATATGTCACAACAGAAGGCAACAGGATATATTTTAGTGCTGTATTGATGGACTGAACATAACATTGCATGCACTATTAGTACCTGAGCGATCTTCCTACATTAGCAGATCGCTCTCACTGTGGGAATATTTGACCTTATTCTGTGGGCCACTTATGTTGTTTGTAAGTAAAGCACAAAAATTGGAAGCTCAATTGCAATGCAAGTGTCATATACAGAACAAAAAGTAATTATAAGTAGAATCAACCTGAAGAATCTAATATTGTTCATCGCTAACGCATGTACTGTATTTTGGCATGACCAATTTTAGTAAAAATCATACAAAAAATGCCTCCTTTTCATGGTTGCCAACATTATCAAAAATATTTTAGGGACACTTTTTTGTCTGTAGGCGGAATCTTATTATAATTAGGGGTGGGGCATTCATTGCATAGCACTCTGCAGCAAAAATGGGCATGGTTTCAACTTAATATTGAGTGTGACTTAAAGGGGGTGTGGTTAGAGTCTGAGATGAAAGAGGGATGAAGGGATAAGGAAGAGAGGGATAGAGGAAGATAGAAACAGAGAAAGAGGGAGAGAGGAAAAAAAGGGAGAAATAGAGAGGGAGAAAGAAAAAGAAAGAGATAGGGAGGGAAGGAGAGAGAAGGAAGGAAAGAAAGAAGGAAAGAAAGAGTGATGGATGGACAGCAGGCACAGATCCTACACCACAACAGCAATATGTTTATTCTAGAAAGTTTACCAATCAGCAGATAAAGATATTCCAAACACCACCCCCCCAGGCAGATCCCATCTAACAGTTACAAGAGATGGTCAGAGACTGCAGACGTGATACAGGAGATGGTCAGAGAGTGTGTGGACATGATAGAGGTGAGCAGACATGATACAAGAGCCAGTCAGAGAGGGTGCGGGCATGATACAGGAGACGGTCAGAGAGGGTGCGGACATGATACAGGAGACGGTTAGAGAGGGTGCAGACATGATACAGAAGATGGTCAGAGAGGGTGCGGACATGGGACATGGTGCATGAGATGGTCAGAGAGGGTGCGGACATGGTATAGGAGACGGTCAGAGAGGGTGCGTACATGGTACAGGAGACGGTCAGAGAGAGTGCGGACATGATACACATGATCTCCACAGCCAAGGTGTTAGAGCCAGGTGTTAGAGCTTCAATCATCACGACACCAAGGTTGATATGGTGTCAGGATGATTGAAGATCATTATTTCTATTATTACATTGTAATATAAAATGAAATAGTTCAACTCACCATAATGCAGAATCAGTTGAAGCCCTGAGCGTGTCACTTGCCACCATCGGCTGCCACCAGATGCAGCGTGTCACTTGCCACGTTGCCCGCTACCAGATGCAGCTTGTCACTTGCCATGTCACCTGCCACCAGATGCAGCGTTTCACCTGCCACATCACTTGTCACCAGATGCTGTGTGTCACTTGACACCAGATGCAGCGTGTCACTTACCACTAGATGCAGCGAGTCACTTGTCACCAGATGCAGCATGTCACTTGCCACCAGATGCAGCACATCACTTGCCACCAGATTCAGCGTGTCACTTGCCACCAGATGCAACACGTCACTTGTCAACAGACGCAGCACGTCACTTGTCACCAGATGCAGCGTGTCACTTGCCACCAGATGCAACACGTCACTTGTCAACAGACGCAGCACGTCACTTGTCACCAGATGCAGCGTGTCACTTGCCACCAGATGCAGCGAGTCACTTTCCACCAGATGCAGCATGTCGGTTGCCAAAAGATGCAGCACGTCACTTGCCATCAGATGCAGCTTGTGTCACTTGCCACCAGATGCAGCAGACCATGGGGCGGGGGGTTGGCGGCAGCTCCATTTCTATTGGCAGCTGCTTTCATTGCCACCCGGGCTCCACCTCTTGTTTTTTCCCCTAGGCCTCCACGAGAGCTGGTGTTTGTAAAAATGGAGATGGAGACCAAATCACCAGTGCCAACCCCAGACTTCTAGCGGTGGCTCTGGCAAAACACCGGGACAAAGCCAATTTCCTGTGATTTTTCATCGGGACACAGTAAGACCGGGATTTGGGTCTGAATACCGTGACTGTCCCGGGAAAATTGGGATAGTTGGCAACTCTGCCTTTTTTGTTTCCTGTAGAGTAAATAAATTGAAATAAACTTGAAATAAAATAATATGAAGAATTTGCATAATTGATGTTGACAAGAATGAGTATTTCTTCATATATTATTTTTTCAGCTTAAAACGTTGCATTGTATTTAAAGTGGACCTGTAGCAATGCTATGCCCCCATTACAGCCATCCTGCTCTGGAAATCTGCACTGAGAGAGATACAGAAATTCTCATTGCCGAGCAGTTCCTTAAAATGCTTCCAGCTTAGGGCAAGAGGAGTTAGAAATTCTAAGCTACCTATTTTGTTACAGGTTGGTGACTTAGAAAATATAGGAAGCCGTTAAATCTGCATGGCAGCCAAGCAATTAATATTTCATACAGCACATATTCCTTTACATTTAATTGTAAAGAATTCCTGAAACAATTGTTCCTCTAGAAGAATATTCTCCAGACTCATATGATCTCAGCAGCGTAAATGACAGCTCTATCTGAAATCTGCTCAGCAGAAGTCACGTAACTAGCACTTCAGCAGTTGGTCACTTAACTCGAAATAGAAGAAGCACTGATTTCTGTAGAATAAGCAATGTCATTGTTTCAGAAAACCTACTAGCTGTAATATGTCATTTTAGGTAAATCCTCATTTTTCCTGTCTCTGTAAGCCTCCAGACAGCCTGGGAATGGCCTGTTTTTTAATGTCCTTGAAATAGAAGTAAAATAGAGACCAGTAGACCCAAGAGAGTCCACAACTATCCGAAAAAAAAATGTGAAAAAATGTGGATTGCATTCCCAAGCTGGACAAGGTCGGAAGAGTTCCCCTCTATTACTTTTCTGGGGCCAACCTAAAATTTGTGATTTTCTTTATTTTCACTTTCAATGATAATGGTAAAAGAGAAAAATAGAGAGGGTGAATCTCCTTTAGGGTCCTTTCACACGGGACGGATCCGAGATGATCCGGCCCGTGAACATCCGCTTGCTCAGCGGGGAGTGCTCCATGGATCACCGCTGAGCAGGCAGATAACAGGACCTGGTAGAGCGCCGCTCTCCCCTATGGGGGATCAGATGACGACGGACCGTAGAGTCCGTAGAGTTTTCGGATCGGAGCGGGTTGGATATCAGCGGACATGTCACAGCTGACATCCGACGCTCCATAGAGGTCTATGGAGGGTCCGCTCAGGTCCGCCTAAAAAACTGACAGGCGGACCTGAACGGATCGTTCGTCTGAAAGAGGCCTTACGGTGGCACAGACAGCAATAAAAACTGCCAGGTGTTTTAATCCATCTCCCCTCTATCCAAAACAAAAATAATGCATTTTCACTTTAACAGGGTCTTTATCCCATGCTTCGTGCTCAATTTAATCCTACAGTTAATGAGCACATTATTAGGCACACAGCAGACGCTCAGTGATGCATTGTTTTTACTTCAATATTTTTATTGTCATTTTATAACATTACAACATAGTTCAAGTATAAAAAGTATATAAGCAGAACAGAAAATTGAGAGACCTCCCACATAGAACATATCAAACACGGACAGGGTGCATAGTTGCCAACTGTCCCGGATTTCCCGGGACATTCCCGGGACTTAGACTCAATTCCCTAATTTGTGGTGTCCCGGGAAATGTCCCGAGAAATCCAGTTCTCGATTTTCGCCGCCGCTAGAGGTCCGACCATCTTAAAGAAGTTCAGGAAGACGGCTGGGGGGGCCGCCCACCCTCCGCCTTGCTCCGCCTCGCCCCGCCTACCTCCCGCCCCGCTGCCAGTCTGTTATGGAAAGGGGCGGGGGTTCTAGCCATGCGGCCGGCGGACTCCTCTGAGGTGGGGGGGTGCACCGCTGTGGGAATCTGATGTAAGGGGGGCTCCACTGGGGACACCTTATGTGAGGGGGGCTCCACTGGAGACACCTAATGTAAGGAGGGCTCCACTGGGGACACCTGATGTGGGGAGGGCTCTGCCAGGGACACCTGATGTGAGGGGGGCTCTGCCGGGGACACCTGATGTGAGGGGGGGCTCCGCTGGGGACTCCTGATGTGAGGGGGGCTCTGCCGCGGACACCTGATGTGAGGGGGAGCTCCGCTGGGGACTCCTGATGTTAGAGGGGGCTCCACTGGGGACTCCTGATGTGAGGGGGGGCTCCACTGGGGACTCCTGATGTGAGGGGGGCTCTGCCGGGGACACCTGATGTGAGGGGGGGCTCTGCTGGGGACACCTGATGTGAGGGGGGGCTCTGCCGGGGACACCTGATGTGAGGGGGGGCTCTGCCGGGGACTCCTGATGTGAGGGGGCTTTGCTGGGGACACCTGATGTGAGGGGGGCTCTGCCGGGGACACCTGATGTGAGGGGGGCTCTGCCGGGGACACCTGATGTGAGGGGGAGCTCCGCCGGGGACACCTGATGTGAGGGGGGGCTCCGCCGGGGACTCCTGATGTGAGGGGGAGCTCCGCCGGGGACACCTGATGTGAGGGGGGGCTCCGCCGGGGACTCCAGGTGTGAGGGGGGCTCCGCTGGGGACTCCAGGTGTGAGGGGGGGCTCCGCTGGGGACTCCTGGTGTGAGGGGGGCTCCGCTGGGGACATCTGATGTAAGGGGGGCTCCGCTGGGGGCACCTGATGCAAGGACGGACTCTGCTGGGACACCTGATGCAAGGACGGACTCTGCTGGGACACCCGATGCAAGGACGGACTCTGCTGGGACATCTGACGCAAGGACGGACGGATGGTGGCAGGCGACATGGCTAGTGACACGATCAGGGATCCCACTGATTCTGCATTATGGTGAGTTGAATGATTTCATTTAATATTACAATGTAATAATAGAAATAATGCACTTCAATCATCCTGACACCATAACAACCATGGTGCCGGGATGATTGAAGTGCTAACACCAGGTGCTTGGAGTATCTTTATCTGCTGATTGTTAAACTTTCTAGAATACACATATTTTTATTGTGTAGGATCTGGGGCTGCTGTCCCGTCATTTCCCTCTCCCCCTCTCCCCCTTTCCCCCTCTCCGCCTCTCCCCCTTTCCCCCTCTCCGCCTCTCCCCCCCTCTCCCCCTTTCCCTCTCCATCCCTCATTCATCTCAGACGCTAACCACACCCTCTTGAGCCACGCCCATTTAAACCACGCCCACTATGTCGCATAAACCACGCCCACTTTTCGCCACGCTTCGCGCACCGCACTTGTATATTTTCCTAAACCACGCCTACAAACGAATGCCCCGCACCCTAATTATTGTACGGCTCTGCCTACAGCCACAAAAGTGTCCCACATTTTTTTTTTACAATGTTGGCAACTATGCAGGGTGTAGAAAAATAAAACTATCCCGGAAGTATGAACCTTGTCAGCTGCATAACTTTCAGTTAACCTGTCTCTTTAGACACAAAGTAATCAAAACCATATTCGGCCAATACAATGCCTGTGGCAAAAAGTACTCTAACGTGTTAACAACGGCCATGAGAGCCAGGGAGAACTAACAAAAGAAAGAAAAAGAAGACAAGAGAAGGAAAACAGAGAAGAGATAAGTAAATACCAGACTATGCACAGCAGAGACACTCGTCCGCTCCCACACCCAAAAAGATGCCTTAAAGTGGTGTTCCAGCCGAAATTATACTTTTTAAATAAAAATACCCCTATAATACACAAGCTTAATGTATTCTAGTAAAGTTAGTCTGTAAATTAAGGTCTGTTTTGTTATAGCAGTAGTAGTAGCAGCACAAGCAGTGTAATAGGTTTCAGGTCAGGTTTCCATAGCAACAGCAGTGTCAGAGGAAGTTGCCAGCCCTTCCAGAAGGCATTGCAAACAGGAAATGATGCGATGGGCCACGGCCATGGAGGAGGAAGTGAAAAATGAATACAGCAGATATACAGTAGGTGCTGAGAAAAAAATATATATATCCAGTTCGTTTACAGTGCACAGTTTAGTGAGGGATGCTGAAGAGTTGTAAAAGTGGGTGGAACTCCACTTTAAGTTTCAAACGAGATGAGCATATATCTAGCCCACAGTTCCCAGGCCTTTTTAATCTTTTTACCATATCCTGCAAATACAACAATTTTTTCTTGATTTTTTTGTTTGCTTGCGCAATAGACATGGAAGGTTGCTTCCAGGACTTGCCAATAGTCCGTTTACCCCCAGTTGGATAAAAAAAGATCAGAGAGTATTGGAAATGTCATCCACCGTTACATTAACTACTTGCCGACCGGCTCACGCCAATATAGGTAGGCAGAGTGGCATGGGTGCGCAAAACGACATACCCGCACGTCACTGCGTCATCAGTAGCTAGTGGGCGCGTGCTCCCGCCGCACGATGTGGGAGGATGCCCGCGGGTCCCGCGGAGTGATCGGGAGCAGTGATCTCTGTCATGCTCTAGTGAGCCGATCCCCCTACAGTTAGAACAAATCCAGGGAACACACTTAACCCCTTGATTGCCCCCTAGTGTTTAACCCCTTCCCTGCCAGTGACATTTACACAGTAATCAGTGCATTTTTATAACACTGATTGCTGTATAAATGCCAATGGTCCCAAAATAGTGTCAAAAGTGTCCGATCTGTCCGCCACAATGCCATGATAAAAATCACAGATCCCCGCCATTACTAATAAAAAAAAATTATAATAAAAATGCCATAAATCTATCCCCTATTTTGCCAACGCGATAACTTTTGCACAAACCAATCAATATACGCTTATTGCGATTTTTTTTTACCAAAAATATGTAGAAGAATACATATTGGCCTAAACTGAGGAAGAAATTTGTTTTTTTATATTTTTTTGGGGATATTTATAATAGCAAAAAGTAAAAAATATTGCTTTTTTTCCAAAATTGACGCTCTTTTTTTGTTTATAGCGCAAAAAATAAAAACTGCAGAGGTGATCAAATACCACCAAAAGAAATCTCTATTTGTGGAAAAAAAAGGGTGTCAATTTTGTTTGGGTACAAGGTCACACGACCGCGTAATTGTCAGTTAAAGCGATGCAGTGCTGTATCGCAAAAAAGGGCTTGGTCAGGAAGGGGGTAAATCCTTCTGGGGCTGAAGTGGTTAAGAAGAGTGATGTGGGGAGTTTGTGGAACTGATACTCTGGTGACTCTGCATAATAATGGAAAGATACCATTCTGGAAGCTACGAATCCTGGGACACTCCCACCAATATTGTACATAGAAGAAAAGGCAAAACACCGCGCTATACCATAAAAATTAATACATAAGGTGTACTGAAAAAAGCAATCAAAAAGTGACAAATTGTTCAAAAAACAACATAAAAGCAGCCGCTACAAAGTGTGATACGCACATACACAGTAAATAAAAATATAAAAAAGCAGCGCTGTGACAAAATTTGGTTATATATGATATAACAAACAAACAAGTGGGATATTAGGCCCAAATTAGGGGTAGACTCCAAGTTCATAAATTGGCATAAATATATGGGATGAACAATCCTATTCAGTATCGATCATAGATGGTGAATAAAAAAGATGAGGTAGGTGGAAATATTGAGTCCTTCACCGCACCACTGTGGTATAGTAAAATTATGCGCTTACCAAACGGCAAGCTTGGAAGAGCTTGCGACCTTAACCCGGTCGGGGCCTTTCAAGATGGACCATCAGAGAGGACCACACCACCTTAGCTTGGATTAAGCCCGCTGTTCCTCCAGTTACCACTCTAGGTGGAGATGTACCACTGGCTAGGGATAAACCTCAAGGGAGGTGTACCAAGAAAGAAGGAAAGGCAACATAGCGTAATCCTGCTTTACTTTTATTAAAAACAAAAGAGTTGCACTTACATTCGGAAAAGTATCAACAAACATATAAGCCGGCCGGCTAGAGAGCGATCGCCCGTCCTGTAGACTGTAAACAGTGGATGCAGCACGTCAGCACGTCAGCACGCCCGACGTACGTTTCGTCACACTCTGACGTCGTCTGGGGCACGGGCGACGCACTGACGTGTCGCATTAATGTAGTAAAATAACATAACCAGACCTCGTTCTGAGGACGGGACCGGAAATCACCTTGCGTTCCACCAATCAAAGGCGGATGACACAAGATCGCCATCTTGGATCTGGGAATGTACATAGCAACCTGTGCCAGTTTGAGATATACATAAACAGACCAATTAACATTCATAGGGGTAAGTTAACATCGCACGTAGGTTAATCCCCAACAAACGGAAAACGCAAAAAGGTGATTCTTAATAAATTAAATTAAATTAAATTAAATTAAAACTATTAGTTAAATAGCGTCCTTCGGAGGTGTGGCCATACGTAAAAAAGGGGATAAAGGTATTAAAGTAAATTAAATTAACCCCTTCAAATCGTTTACCACGTGAAATGGCTCGCTAAATCAGGAAGTCATTCCCTAGATATACAGGGGCGTCCCAGAGCCATTCTAACATTTATGGTGGTTAAACCTGGGGGAAAGGAAGGTGATTTCCTCACACATATGAAAAGCATAAATACATCATGACAAAAGTTGTAAGTGGAATACAAGCAAAAACAAATTAAAATAAATTAAAATAAATTAAAATACAATGGACATTTAATTTTAGTCCCGACCTTAAAAGTACCAAATCCCCATACAAATATTGGGGCACATCCCAGATAAGGCAGGTCTAAGTTGCCCTATGGGGCATCTGCCCACCCAGAAATATCATGTCTCTGGCATTAGCCATTCTAAGGGTGAGGAATATTGATCAAAATATTATACTCTAAAGATGGAGAATATGTACGAACCGAAAATTCCGAGAGCTATTATTACTCATGAATTATCGATAAAGGCATTGGTATCAGTGTCAATATTAAGCCCATGGGGGGCATAGCACTTGATTTTATATATCCAGAGCATCTCAAGTTTTGAGATGCTCCTAACTAGGGAGCTACCCCTCCAATGAGGCCGATATCTATCGATTCCTAAGAAAAGTGTTTTAGAGGGGTCTTTATTATGTGTGGTCAGGTAGTGCTTAGAAACAGAATGTTTCGGAAAGCCATTCAAGATATTAGTGATGTGTTCATTTAGACGAACGGAGAGTGGTCGCCTAGTCCTACCCACATATTGTAGGCCACAAGGGCACTGCAGAAGGTAGACGACCCCCTCCGTTGTACAGGTGATAAAGGGCCTAATTTCATGTTCCTCGTGGGTACTATTAGAGATGAATTTCTGAGTTCGCCTAGATGTCGCAGAGTTAAGCCTACAAACACGACATCTGCCACATTTATAGTACCCCTTCAAATTGTCAAAAAGGCCTTGAATGCCTCTAATAGGTGGATCAAGAACATTAGGGGCCAATCTGTTCCTAAGTGACGATGTCCCTTTAAAAATTACTTGGGGTTTGTCTGGAATGACAGTTCTCAGGATCGAATCATTAGCCAATAAGTGCCAATGTTTATTAAGAAGGTTTTTTATACTACTATGCTGTATTGAGTAAGTGGTGACAAAGGGGAGAGTAACGGGATTCTTTCTAGGGGGTGCTTTTTGAATGAGTAGCTGTTCCCTGTCTATACCCTTAACAACATCCAAGGTTTGGGTCAGAAATTCCCTGTTATACCCTTTTTCTACAAACCGGTTCATCAGGACTTCGGTCTGTTGCAAGAACTGTGAATTGTCAGTACAATTCCGTTTAAGACGTAGAAATTGACTCTTGGGAACAGACCGGAGCCAAGAGCTATGGTGGCAGCTATTCAAAGGAATATACGAATTCCGGTCTGTTTTCTTAAAATAGGTAGAGGTTACAAACCGGTCCCCTTGTATATCAATGTTAAGGTCCAAAAAATGGATATTGGACTGGCTGGCTTCAAAATTAAGTACAATGCCCCTATTGTTGGAGTTGAGTTCCTCCATAAAGAGGTCAAGGTCACTGCGGTCGCCATCCCACAGGAGGAGGATGTCGTCAATGTACCTGGCCCACAGTTTTAACTGGGGCCTCTGGCAAACATGGACGACATCCTCCTCCCACAGGGCCATAAACAGGTTTGCAAGACTGGGGGCATACTTAGCCCCCATCGCAACTCCACGGTCAGTTAAAACTGTGGGCCAGGTACATTGACGACATCCTCCTCCTGTGGGATGGCGACCGCAGTGACCTTGACCTCTTTATGGAGGAACTCAACTCCAACAATAGGGGCATTGTACTTAATTTTGAAGCCAGCCAGTCCAATATCCATTTTTTGGACCTTAACATTGATATACAAGGGGACCGGTTTGTAACCTCTACCTATTTTAAGAAAACAGACCGGAATTCGTATATTCCTTTGAATAGCTGCCACCATAGCTCTTGGCTCCGGTCTGTTCCCAAGAGTCAATTTCTACGTCTTAAACGGAATTGTACTGACAATTCACAGTTCTTGCAACAGACCGAAGTCCTGATGAACCGGTTTGTAGAAAAAGGGTATAACAGGGAATTTCTGACCCAAACCTTGGATGTTGTTAAGGGTATAGACAGGGAACAGCTACTCATTCAAAAAGCACCCCCTAGAAAGAATCCCGTTACTCTCCCCTTTGTCACCACTTACTCAATACAGCATAGTAGTATAAAAAACCTTCTTAATAAACATTGGCACTTATTGGCTAATGATTCGATCCTGAGAACTGTCATTCCAGACAAACCCCAAGTAATTTTTAAAGGGACATCGTCACTTAGGAACAGATTGGCCCCTAATGTTCTTGATCCACCTATTAGAGGCATTCAAGGCCTTTTTGACAATTTGAAGGGGTACTATAAATGTGGCAGATGTCGTGTTTGTAGGCTTAACTCTGCGACATCTAGGCGAACTCAGAAATTCATCTCTAATAGTACCCACGAGGAACATGAAATTAGGCCCTTTATCACCTGTACAACGGAGGGGGTCGTCTACCTTCTGCAGTGCCCTTGTGGCCTACAATATGTGGGTAGGACTAGGCGACCACTCTCCGTTCGTCTAAATGAACACATCACTAATATCTTGAATGGCTTTCCGAAACATTCTGTTTCTAAGCACTACCTGACCACACATAATAAAGACCCCTCTAAAACACTTTTCTTAGGAATCGATAGATATCGGCCTCATTGGAGGGGTAGCTCCCTAGTTAGGAGCATCTCAAAACTTGAGATGCTCTGGATATATAAAATCAAGTGCTATGCCCCCCATGGGCTTAATATTGACACTGATACCAATGCCTTTATCGATAATTCATGAGTAATAATAGCTCTCGGAATTTTCGGTTCGTACATATTCTCCATCTTTAGAGTATAATATTTAGATCAATATTCCTCACCCTTAGAATGGCTAATGCCAGAGACATGATATTTCTGGGTGGGCAGATGCCCCATAGGGCAACTTAGACCTGCCTTATCTGGGATGTGCCCCAATATTTGTATGGGGATTTGGTACTTTTAAGGTCGGGACTAAAATTAAATGTCCATTGTATTTTAATTTATTTTAATTTATTTTAATTTGTTTTTGCTTGTATTCCACTTACAACTTTTGTCATGATGTATTTATGCTTTTCATATGTGTGAGGAAATCACCTTCCTTTCCCCCAGGTTTAACCACCATAAATGTTAGAATGGCTCTGGGACGCCCCTGTATATCTAGGGAATGACTTCCTGATTTAGCGAGCCATTTCACGTGGTAAACGATTTGAAGGGGTTAATTTAATTTACTTTAATACCTTTATCCCCTTTTTTACGTATGGCCACACCTCCGAAGGACGCTATTTAACTAATAGTTTTAATTTAATTTAATTTAATTTAATTTATTAAGAATCACCTTTTTGCGTTTTCCGTTTGTTGGGGATTAACCTACGTGCGATGTTAACTTACCCCTATGAATGTTAATTGGTCTGTTTATGTATATCTCAAACTGGCACAGGTTGCTATGTACATTCCCAGATCCAAGATGGCGATCTTGTGTCATCCGCCTTTGATTGGTGGAACGCAAGGTGATTTCCGGTCCCGTCCTCAGAACGAGGTCTGGTTATGTTATTTTACTACATTAATGCGACACGTCAGTGCGTCGCCCGTGCCCCAGACGACGTCAGAGTGTGACGAAACGTACGTCGGGCGTGCTGACGTGCTGACGTGCTGCATCCACTGTTTACAGTCTACAGGACGGGCGATCGCTCTCTAGCCGGCCGGCTTATATGTTTGTTGATACTTTTCCGAATGTAAGTGCAACTCTTTTGTTTTTAATAAAAGTAAAGCAGGATTACGCTATGTTGCCTTTCCTTCTTTCTTGGTACACCTCCCTTGAGGTTTATCCCTAGCCAGTGGTACATCTCCACCTAGAGTGGTAACTGGAGGAACAGCGGGCTTAATCCAAGCTAAGGTGGTGTGGTCCTCTCTGATGGTCCATCTTGAAAGGCCCCGACCGGGTTAAGGTCGCAAGCTCTTCCAAGCTTGCCGTTTGGTAAGCGCATAATTTTACTATACCACAGTGGTGCGGTGAAGGACTCAATATTTCCACCTACCTCATCTTTTTTATTCACCATCTATGATCGATACTGAATAGGATTGTTCATCCCATATATTTATGCCAATTTATGAACTTGGAGTCTACCCCTAATTTGGGCCTAATATCCCACTTGTTTGTTTGTTATATCATATATAACCAAATTTTGTCACAGCGCTGCTTTTTTATATTTTTAAATATTGTACATAGACCTTAGCAGATTACAATCTTGAAAACAGAGCAGAGAAGTATAGGGGTACATTTTTGCCAGATGTGTTGAGACCAGGGCTTTTTTTCTCAGAGAATAGGTGCAGTAACTCCCCCCCCACCCCTTCTGAGTCACCCCTTGTCTCTGCCCCTCTTCACCTCTGAGCACCGTCCCTTTGTTCCACCCCCTGCCCACCTCCCAGTACCACTGTTTTAGAGAATACAGAACCAAGTATCATTTTGTTGTGCTTAATAATTTGTATGGAATTTATTAATGATAACAAAAAAGCAGTAAAATAGATCCCCTGCAGCCAGCAACAAGAGACTCTCCAGCAACAATAGATCCCCCACACAACAATAGGTTCCCCCACACAACAATAGACATCACCCCAGCAACAAATCTAGCTTTTCCATGATACTGTAACCTACCAGAGTCTGGAAGGGCGTTACATAAACTCCTCTTTAAGGTGTCCCCAAGATATTTCATACTTTGCTCCCTCTGTGGGGACAGGATGAGTCCTGATACTTTCCCTATAATGGTGGTCAAGGAGGGTTGCCAACCAATAATGATCCTTCTCCTTGATGCCACAATTTCTTGGGTCCTTTCGCAGGCTTTAAAGAATAAGGGAGCCCATGCATCGCAAGTTTATGGAGGCATGAAAAGCAAAGTCCTCGTGGTCACTGAGGATTACAGTTTCTGGAACTGCCTCCTCCCAGCCGTACTACTCTCAAAGGTTCCTCTGCTTAAATGCCTCGAAAAACTGCCAGAATCTCCCTCTCCTCTTGTGTGTTCTGTGGATTCGCAAGAATGGTGTCTGTATAAAGTGGGCCTTGAGAGGAAAGGAAGTCCTCCTTTTCCTCCCGCTGGTCTGCCTCGAGTGCCCTGTCCATAATGCCACGCAGAGTCTGCTTCAGCAGTTACACAAGATTGTGTCACTGATGCACGCATTGTCACGGTTTTACCATCCTTGTCGCCTGCTCAAATGGTGACAGTACAGTGCATGCATCCTTTATCAGCAGCAGAAAAAAAGTTGACCCGCCCTGAGTCTGTTGTTGTGCCATACTCACACAGGTATTCTCTGACAGCCCTCTGCTGCATGTGCAGCTGCTGCAACATTAGCCAAGTTGTGTTCCACCTGGTGGGCATGTCACAAATCAGAAGGTTTATGGGCTGGTAGAACTCCTGCTGAATTTTAGCCAACTGAACACTGGCTGTGTATGACCGCCTGAAATGCCTATAGACTCTTCTGGCATGCTTCAGATGATCTTCCAACCCTGGGTACCTATTTAAGAAACGCTGCACCACCAAATTGAGGACATGTGCCAGGCATGGCACATGTGTCAACTTTTCCTGTCAAATGGTGGACAGGGGTTTAGTGCCATTATCGAACACCACCATTCCTGGCTCAAGCTGGAGTAGCGTGAACCACCTCGGGACCTGCCCTTGCAGAACTAAAAGAAAATCTGCTCTGGTGTGGCTCCTGTCCCCTAGACAGACCAGCTGAAGCACTGCATAGCATCTTTTAGCCTGACTCCTTGAATAGCCCCTGGAATGCTTAGGGGGTACTGGTGGTTCATAGAACAGTTCAGAAGAGGAGGGCATGGAGGAAGAGAAGGAGGGGAAGGGGGTGGAGCTGACAAATCTGGAAGCATCACCACTAGCTGTATGGAAAGGTGGCTGTGTATGACCGCCTGAAATGCCTATAGACTCTTCTGGCATGCTTCAGATGATCTTCCAACCCTGGGTACCTGTTTAAGAAACGCTGCACCACCAAATTGAGGACATGTGCCAGGCATGGCACATGTGTCAACTTTCCCTGTCAAATGGTGGACAGGGGTTTAGTGCCATTATCGAACACCACCATTCCTGGCTCAAGCTGGAGTAGTGTGAACCACCTCTGGACCTGCCCTTGCAGAACTAAAAGAAAATCTGCTCTGGTGTGGCTCCTGTCCCCTAGACAGACCAGCTGAAGCACTGCATAGCATCTTTTAGCCTGACTCCTTGAATAGCCCCTGGAATGCTTAGGGGGTACTGGTGGTTCATAGAACAGTTCAGAAGAGGAGGGCATGGAGGAAGAGAAGGAGGGGGAGGGGGTGGAGCTGACAAATCTGGAAGCATCACCACCAGCTGTATGGAAAGGTGGTGGAAAAATACAGCTCCTGCATTCTTCCTAGTTGCAAACAGAGCTACTCAGTGTGCTGTGAATGAAATATAGCGTCCCTGACCACGCTTGCTGGACCATGCATCAGCAGTAACATGGACCTTGCTGCTGACTATCTAGCCCAACGATGCCACAACATTGCATTCCACGTGATGGTACAGAGCTGGAATGGCCTTAAGTACAAAGAAATAACAACTGGGAACCTGTGATTGTGGTACAGCACATTCTGCAAATTCACAGAAGGGTGCAAAATCCACCAGATAGAAAAGCAGGAGTTTTAAAGTCAGCAGCTTGGACAAGTTGGAGTTTAGACACTGGACATGTGGCAGTATTTTTTTTTCTCTGCAGCAGCTGGGGCAGAGAAATTTGCCTGCTATACTCTACTGCTGGTGGTGTGCTACTGGCAGACATGCTGCCAGGACCTGTGACACCCTTCGCTATACCATCATCCCTGTCAGTGGAGGCTGCTGAGAGGTCATGAGATATAGTGGGAATAGACCTGAAAGGTGAAGAGTGAGGAGAAGAAGAATTGTGTCCCTTTTCTGTGGCTTTCAGATGCTTTTGCCAACAGGCTGAGTGGTGGCAGAGTACATGCCTTGTCAAGCATGTGGTACCCAAATGGCTGGTGTTTTTGCCACGCTTGATCTGCTTGAGCCAAAGTTTGCAAATTGCAACAGTGCAATTGCTGCACATATGCTAAAAAAGGTCCAGACAGCTGAGCTGTGGGAAGTGGGTCAGGAGATAACAGCTCCACAATCTGATGGAATAGGGTGGCTGCTCTCTACTCTTCCATGATGGCTGCCTATGGAGGACATCCTGCCTCACTGAGATTGTGCCTCACCCTCTCTTTCCTCCTCCGCTCTATCCGGCACCCAAGTCACATCACTGACCTCATCATCATCATCCCCTCCATCCTCATCCCCTCAATCCTCATCATCACTGGAGCCAACTTGGGAATATGCTGCTGCTGGGGAAACATGACTGCCAATTTGTTGTTTATCAGTGTTCTCCCCTCTCTGTAGGCTCATGTTCCTACCTTGCTCAACCTCAGAGTCAGAACCAACATCAGAATCAAGTAATGCCTGTGTATCGTCAAGAAGCAAGTGGCTGACGCTGTGTTCAATTAACTCAGCTGACTCCTCCATGCATGATGCTGGGGCTATGGCAGGAGTAGCTATGGACAAGGAGGCAGAATAAGCTGCTCTGGCAGCTTCGGTGGACTGCACACTAGTCTCTGCTTGGGTGATAGAGGATGAGAAGGATGAGGATGGTTTAAACCCCTTTCACACCGAGCCGCCCATAGCGTCGGCAGTAAAACGCCGATATTTTTAGTGCATTTTGGCCACTAGCGGGGTGCTTCTAACCCCTGCTAGCGGCCGACAAAGGGTTAAAACTGCCCGCAGTGCGCGAAGCAGTCCAGAAGCAGTGGAGAAAATCAGCAGTGTTGCTGCAACCACGGAAGCAGTCAGCAGAGAGGGATAGTCCCATTTTATACAGTCTAGCAGGGGTAAGGTGTGAATGATGGAAAATTTTGAGTTGAATCACCCTGTCCCTCGGAGAGATAATGGAGATTTTGAACGTATCGCAGAACTCAGACCAATCCTCTTCTGTGATAGGGATATCAAAGGAGGCCCACCTCTCTTGAGCACTCCAAAACCTAGGGTTAGTGCCTGTCATAAGAGTGGAGTAATACATGGAGATAAGTTTCGTCTGGTCTGGGTCTCTCAGAAGTTTTTCCAGGTCAGGTGTCTTAATAGGACTGAGCAGAGAACCAAACTGAGTACGTACAGCATGTCTGAGTTGGTAATAGTAAAACAGGTAAGTAGATGGGATGTCAAAGTCTGTCTGTAGTTGAGAAAAGTATTTAAAGCCCTGAGGAGTATATAGATGACATAGGTATTTCACTCCCTTTGATTACCATCTGATGGGGTCAGGCATAGACTATAACTCTTTAAGGGACTGGTGGGGGAGGTCTCCCAAGAATCAGTGGAAGTGTTTGCAAATACCATTTCAAATAGGGAGAGGGCGGTATGGATGAATTCTAATTAATTCTTAGTTGGGCAAGCGGTGAAGTATATAGTAGCCGTATCCATGCTATGAGTCAAGGGCCAAACCCTTACAGTTGCAATACTCAAAATAGATAGGGCCACTCTACACTATCAAAAGGCTTTACAAGTGTCTAGTGACACAATCACATGGGGAGATGTATAGTCATGGGGATAGGTCAGATGTGGAACAATCTACGAATATTCATTCTGGTTGAACGGCCTGGAATAAATCCCCCTTGATCACTCCTAATCAATTTTGCAACAACCTTATTCAGACGATTGGCCAGGATCTTGGCCAAGATATAGGTCTATAAGAGTCACATTTAAGCAGATCTTTCCATAGTTTGAGTATTAAAATAATTAAAGCCTCTTTTATAGAACGAGGGAGCACCCCATCTTTCAGAGCCTCATTATAGGTATTGAGTAAGATGGGACTCAAGAGGTGAAGAAATTGTGTATACCGGCATTCAGCTGGAAAGCCATCTAAGCCCGGCGTCTTATGAGTCAGGAGTTGCAAAATTGCTATGGAGAGCTCCTCAACAGAGAAAGGTTCATCCAGTTCAGTCCGGTCTTGGTCAGATAGTTGGGGAAGCACCGTCTGAGTCAAGTAGTCATTCAGTTGGGCACCGGAGTAGTGGGCCCCAGTAGTGTATAAATCACAATAGACGGTGAGGAAGGCTTCTGTTATCTCCTGAGGGACATCGCTAACCCTATCCTGAGGAGTTAGAATCCTAGGGATAGAGATGGGAGTATGGTTTATTGTCGTGTTCGAACGTCTTCTGATTGACATAGAGCATACGGTTTTTTAGTGAGGTTCAATAGGCGGGTAGTCGGATCAGGAGTAACATCATATGCTGCCCCTGCAGCTACCATCTTGGTTTCTAGATCTTCAGTGCACTGCTGGGTGTTCTTGCGGAAAATTCCAGTAATGGACATAAAGGTGCCTCGTAGCGCGGCCTTAGAAGCCTCCTAGGCAGTTAAGGACCCAACAGTGCCCTGATTCGTACGCCAATAATCCGCAATGTTCTTCCTGCAGTCAAACTGTACTATCTCATCCTCCAACCAATGGGAGTTCAACCGCCAGACCAAAGTGCTTGAGTTTGGCAGGAGGAGGAGATCCATAGAAAGGGGGCAGGATCAGACACCCCTCGGGGAAGGTAGGAAGCTGCCTGTACAATAGGAAGCACTTCAACAGTAGAGAATGCCATATATATACGTGACATAGTGTGGAAGGAGTCAGAGTGGCAAGAAAAATGTCCCCCCTCTGGGTGCTTCCATCGCCACAGCTCAGTAAGACCATACACCTGAGTCCAGTCAATAAATGAGGGGTAGGGTCTACCCCCACCTCCCAAGTGGTCCATAGCAGGATCAAGAACAGCATTAAAGTCCCCAACATAAAACAGGGGACCAGGGGCTCTAGACAGCAGCATCAGGGATAAATTAGAAAGTAGGTCTGAGGAAAATGGGGGAGGAACATATATGTTCACTAGTGTAAAGACTATGGAAATAATTTGGATAGTAAGTATAATGAATCTTTCTTCCAGATCCGTCTTAATTCACAAGATTTCAGCCGGGAGGGATTTTGCTAGCAGGATAGAGGTCTCTCTAGAATAGTTGGTATGCGTAGCGTGGTACTGAGTAGCCAACTAAGGGACTGCAGTTTAGCATTGGTGAGGTGAGTCTCTTGAAGGCAGACAATACGTGACTTATATTTTTTAAGGAAGGAGAAAACCAAGGACCGCTTAAGAGGTGAGTTCAAACCCCTGAAATTCCAAGAGATCTGTTTTAGCGCAGTAGCCATATTCAGTCATATACAGCATAACAACATAGGCAGGATCATGGGGAGATGCAGTACGATATATAAAACATTGCACGAGAATAAATGCACAGTAGCAACAGAAATGGATCTGCAATAGGAGCATAAAAAACAGCAGCAGAAAAAAACTTAAAAGTCCAGCCAGTCCCAACAACTAAAATGTGAGAGATGCCAAAAGAGAAGAAAAAACCAAAGCCCCTTCCCCCTCTACCATACTCAACCATCCCAAACATAGTGAGCTTTGGTTCCCAAACCAAAAAAAAGAAAAAGAAAACCCTGTGGCCTCCCCACCTACTTGTGCGGAGGTGGTAGTGGGTCCAGAAAGGATCTCTGTAAAGGCAAAAGTTTCCATCCAGAAGGATATAACAGTAACCTGTAAAAGAAGGCACAAACAGTGGGAGTCATATAAGGCAAGGCAGGAGTTACCCGCTGATGAGGACAGGTGTTATATCCAGCTATGACATCTGACAGTTCTGTCACACGGGTGGTATAAAGAAACAAGGAAGGAAGGAAAGGGTAGATGCAGACCTTAAGTCATCCGTAGCAATAGAGTGTAGGAGACAGAAAGAAGGAGAGGGTGAC
The DNA here is from genome assembly GCF_042186555.1 of Aquarana catesbeiana. Classification (NCBI taxonomy): domain Eukaryota; kingdom Metazoa; phylum Chordata; class Amphibia; order Anura; family Ranidae; genus Aquarana; species Aquarana catesbeiana. The sequence goes on along the minus strand of NC_133325.1, from coordinate 178,532,074 downwards.
CCACAGGTGCTCAAGCTTGCTTCAGGAGAGATGAGTAGTGAGGCAGGGAGGAAGAAAGACTACAGAGATCAGTATTGGAGTTGTCTAGGTTGTTTCCCAAAACCAGCATCTATCCAGGCCATAGCATTTTTTGGACAAGTGCAGAAGTGTGCTTTACCCTCATGGATGATCCGCAGCTTAGCAGGGAAGAGCATTGCATATGGCAGGCCCTCAGTACGGAGGTGGTCTTTGACCTCAGCAAAGGATATGCATTGGCGTTGTACTTCAGCTGAGAAATCCGGATATATGGAGATATTGTTGCCATTAAACTTGAGTGGGCCTTTTTCTCTAGCAAGGCGCAGGATGGCGACTTTGTCTTGAAAATTGAGGATTTTTGCAATCAGTGATCTTGGGGGGCCCCCAGAGGGGGGAGTATGTGGGGGGTGCGATGTGCACGTTCAACCACAAATGCATGGGACAACACCTCCATCCTAAAAACATCTCGCAATCAGGAGCGAAGGAACCTTTCAGGACAGGCCCCCTCTGAACGTTCAGGGAACCCCACAAAACGGAGATTATTCCTGCGAGAACAGTTCTCCAAGTCATCCATTTTGGCTCTCAGGGACACCAGCTCATCAGTAGCCCTATGCACAGTTGCAGCTAAGGGGTGTACTGTGTCCTCCAGGGAGCTGATACGTTCTTCTGCCCCCCCCCCATCTGCTCCCTCAAGGTTTGCACATCTTGCTTCAATAGGGAGAAATCAATATGAATGCTTTCCATCTGAACTGTAAGGTAGGCCTTGCAGTCTTTTATAGCTAGCATGATTTCAGCCAGAGTAGGCTCCTCTGAGGAAGGGCCCGAAGAATTACAGTCTCCTGAGCATGTAGGGGAGTCTAATGGAGTTAGGAGGTTAGCCTGAGTGTGGAACACAGCAGGCATAGAGTCACTCACCCTTGATGTGGAGAGCTGTGCTGAGATAGGAGAGGGCTACGGGATCGGCACCATCTTGACTGCGATATCTAGCCAGTTGTTCCACCGCTGACTGGGGCACGGGTGGCCCGTATTTATTCACCATCATGCCTGCCTCAGGATCCCACCGTCTTTAGGAAGGATTCAGTGCCTTTTGGGAAAGAATTGGACACAGGATGCCTGCAGGATGTCTTTGTAGAGCCGGAGCTACGGATCTAAGCAGCCACGTTAATGGACTCCAAGCCACGCACCCGGGGATGCACTTTAATCAATGGAAAGTGGTGTTTGGTGCACTTTAACTTGAGGACTGCCGCTAAAAGAAATGTCAAAGCTATAAAAACAATAAAAAGGGGGAACAACAGCGCCACAGTCAGAAAAATTGCGACTCGCAATTTCAAAAAAAGGGGCAGGCACAGGACAAAAAATTAAAAAAAACACATAACGACCAAAAAAAAAAAAGAGGGGTACACTAAATGTTATGTAATGCGGTATAAAACACTGCACTACACAGACAAAATCCACTGACACACTAAAATATACTGCAGTAAAACTGCACTGATGCACTACGATATACTGCAGTAAAACTGCACTGACGCACTACGATATACTGAATTAAAACTGCACTGATGCACTACAATATGTTGCAGTAAAACTGCACTGATGCACTTAAATATACTGCAGTAAAAATGTACTGATGCATTACAATATACTGCAATAAAACTGCACTGACACACTACAATATCCTGCAGTAAAACTGCACTGACACACATCAGTAAACTGCAGTAAAAATGCACTGACGCACTACAATATACAGCAGTAAAACTGCACTGACACACTACAATATACTGCAGTAAAACTGCACTGACATACAGTATTCCAATATAAAGCAGGAAAAATGCCCTGACACACTACACTAACACAGTTCAATATACTACAGTAAAACTGCACGGACGCACTACACTGACACTGCAGTAAAACTGTCCTGACACACTACACTGACATTGCAGTAAAACTGCACGGACGCCCTATGCTGACGCTGCACTATCACTATATTCACACTACACTGACACTACACTCACAATAGAATCACAATAGCACACTATAGCACACTAACTCGCTAGTAGCAATGAACAGAGCCCTGTTCGATCTATCTCCACTCCAATATCACACTGCAAATGGCTCCTCTGGGAAGGAACCTTTTATAGTGTGGGTGGGTCTAAGAGCAATGAGCCATGATTGGCCTAAGTCATCAAGACCTTTTCCAGTCATGGCTGTGACAGTGCTCTGTGTCCTGATTGGGCAAAGCCTTCACTGTTTCAGCCAATCAGGGCTTAGAATGTACTGTGCGGCACGGAGTACATTGTGGGGCGTTCGGTGGGCCGAACAAACAGTCTAACGCTCTGCCAATTCGCTCTGCCGGTTCAAGGCTAAACTTATGCTCGGCTCGAACCAATCACCCAACACTAGTTGGGATATGTCTCTACCAGCTTTGCACATCTAGACTTTGCAATATTTGCCCATTATTCTTTGTAGAACTGCTCAAGATCAGTTAAATATGACGATGTGCACTGCAGTCTTCAAGTCATTCCACAGACTTTCAATTGGTTTTAGTCTGGGCTCTGACTAAGCCATGCAAGGACATTCACCTTTTTCTCCTTCAACCAGTGTGGTAATTTTTGCTCTGTGATTTTGGTAATTTTCATGTTGGGAGGTAAACCTTCTTCCCATTGACAGCTTTCTGGCAGAGGGCAGCACATTTTCCTCAAGAATTTGATGGTATATTGCCCCATCCATTTTTCTTCTATCCTGACAAGTGGAGGAGGGGGATCGGTGCGGCGGGAGAGAAGGACAATTACAGAACGATGCACTATGTATGTGTCTCTACCTCCAGCAGTTAAAAGCCAGTGGAAGGGAGTGGGGGAGAAACTGGCTTTCAGCTGCTGGAGAGAGAGACAGAGATCCCCCTGCTTTGTGGGCCCCCCCTGTGTGCCCAAGCCCCCTACAGGAAGCCCAGTGGTACCACCCTGTGGCCCTGCTTGCACGGGATGCATGGAACACCTATGCATCACTGTGTGGGTAAACTCAGACCTCAATGGGGGTAAACTGTAGTATGCCCCATGTAAATGAGGCCTTACTGTACACATATCTACAGATCTCAACATCTCCCGAATGTTTGTATACAGAAATGTGCTATAACAGAGATTCAGCAATCAGACTCCTCTACCTTACCAACCGCTCAGTGCCTGTCACACCTTTCTGCCAATCCCTACACTGGCTTCCGCTTACTCAGCGAATTAAATTAAAAATACTAACAAAATCATACAAAGTCATTCACAACTCTGCCCCAAACTACATTACCAATCTTGTCTCCAAATATCACCTAAACCATCCTCTCCGCTCTTCTCAAGACCTCTTGCCTTCAAGCTCCTTTGTCGCCTCCTTCCATGCTCGGCACCAGGACTTCTCCAGAGCCTCTCCCATCCTCTGGAAATCTCTACTTCAATCTGTATCCTACTTTGGCTGCCTTTAGGCAATCCCTGAAAACTCATTTCTTCAGGGAAGCCTATCATGCCTCCAACTAATGTTTTATTACTTACATCAGCTCATCCACCACAGTTACATCCTTTTGTACCATTTGCCCCATCCTATTAGATTGTAAGCTTCTATAAGTAGGGACCTTTTAATCCTATTTTATTGTATTGTAACTGTGCTGTCTCCCTTTTATATTGTAAAGTACTGCGTAAACTGTTGGTGCTATATAAACCCTGTATAATAATAATACTACTAATAATAATAACTGCCACATTTTTTTAACATTGCACTAAATTATTTCAACCACCTTTCAGATTGATATAAAGAAAAAGTAGCCATGATTAACCGATTGTCAACCAGCCGCCGCCATTATACTACGGCAGGTTGGCACGGCTGCGTGAATTGCAGTATGTGTACGTCGGCTGCTTTAAGAGCATTAGCAGGCACGCGAGCACCACTGGAGCAGATGCTCGTGGCCGGCGGCCACCCACAATTGCTCCTCAGAGAGCAAGAACGGGGATCTGTCAATGTAAACAAACAAATACCCATTCTGACAGGGAAGTAGAGAGAGATCTGCTGTTCCTAGTGATCAGGAACAGCGATCTTTCTCTACTCCCTGTCAGTACACTGCCCTCACAGTTAGAAACACCTCCCTAGAGAACACTTAACCTCTTGATCGCCCCCTAGTGTTAACCCCTTCCCTGCCAGTGACATTTATACAGTAATCAGTGGCTATTTTTAGTACTGATCGCTGTATAGATCACTGGTCCCAAAAAAGTGTAAAAAGTGTCCAATCTGTCCACCTCAATGTCCCAGTCCTGCTAACAATTGTTGATCACCGCCATTACTAGTAAAAAAAAAAAAAAAAAAAGATAAAAATGCCAAAATGTATCCCCTATTTTGTAGACGCTATAACTTTTGCGCAAACCAATCAATATACGCTTATTGCGATTTTTTTACCAAAAATATGTAGAAGAATATATATCGGCCTAAACTAATGAAGAAATTTGTTTGTTTCTTTTTTTTTGGATATTTATTATAGCAAAAAGTAAAAAACATTGTTTTTTTTTTCAAAATTGTCGCTCTTTTTTTGTTTATAGCGCAAAAAATAAAAATAAAAACCGCAGAGGTGATCAAATACCACCAAAAGAAAGCTCTATTTGTGGGGAAAAAAGCATGACCGCACAATTGTCAGTTAAAGCGACGCATTGCTGGATCACAAAAAATGGCCTGGTCATTAAGGAGGTAAATCCTTCCGGGGCTGAAGTGGTTAAAGCCGCTTTGTTTAAAAGTAGAACTAAAGGTATTGTTTTCATTTGGCTATAGTAAGGGAGAGTTATAACCAGCGTCAACTTTTTTTTGCCATTTGGTTCTATTGGGTGTAGCACCCTCTACCATAGGTAGGTGCTAGAGTGGGGATTTTGTAAGGGAAATTGTCAGTTCAGGTAAATTTATGCAGGCCTATGCTTCAGGCTAGGCCTGCTTGTTTTGATCTGGGGGGCAGGGAGGGGTTAGTGCAGCAGTGGGTGTGACCACCTGTGCTTTGGTTCTGACGCGCCTCCCCTGCTTCCAGGGAGAATGTTATGGAAGGGAGCAGGGCCTAGGACTGGAGTGGCAGGCAGCTCATGTGAGGAGCCCTGACCAATCCCCAACTGCAATTGGCAGGGGGCAGGCCTCTCATATAAGCTGAGGTAACAGGCCACTGGGAGGAGTTGTCGGCCGGGAGACGTGGAGAATGGAGCACTAGGCAGCAGCAGGGGCCCCATTCTCCCCATCCGGGGGGGGGGGGGTGTGAGGAGAGCTCGGAAGGAGCCTCATCTTTACACGGTCATAGATGAAGGATCTTCATCCATACACGGTCACGGACGAAGTGTTCTGGAACAGAGGGGCAGGAGAAGCTGTCGGAACGTACGTCCAGTTAAAGCTCTCCATCATGGACTTGGGGCAGGGTCGGTGAGTGGGCCACAGTGGATTTCTGGATGAGGCATGCCAGGGGAGCTGGGTGCGAGGCCAGAGGAGAGATTGTGGGGAAAGTGTCAAATCGCTGTGGCCTGAGGGCACAGGATTTGCAGGCCAGACTATCTGGGAACAGTAGTCCACCAACCAGCACATGCTACTAAATTACTAGGCCGCCGGGGAGAGGTACTGCAGACCTCTGGCCTAGTAACAGTGCAACCAATTCTAGCCAGCAACTGGGACTGTTCAGAGGAGTCTCTTTTGTTCAAAGAGTCCTTAGGCCCCTTTCACACTGGGGCGGTTTGCAGGCGTTATTGCGCTAAAAATACCGCCTTCAAACCTCCCCTAAACAGCCTCCGCTGTTTGTTCAGTGTGAAAGTCTGAGGGCTTTCACACTGAAGCGGTGCGCTGGCAGGACGGTAAAAAAAGTGCTGCGAGCCGCATCTTTGGAGCGGTGAAGGAGCGGTGTGTTCACCGCTCCTAAACCGCTCCTTCCCATTGAAATCAATGGGACAGCGCGGCTATACCGTGGTAATACCGCGGCTATAGCCGCGCTGTACGAGCGGGTTTAACCCTTTTTCGGCCGCCAGCGGGGGTTAAAACCGCACCGCTAGCGGCCGAATACAGCCGCAAAAACGACGGTAAAACAGCGCTAAAAATAGCGCTGTTTTACCACCGACGCCCCCACCGCCCCAGTGTGAAAGGGGCCTTACTGTGACAGGAAAAGTGATGATCTACAGTGGAAGTTTTGTGCAGGAGCAACAGTCTGCAGGAGATACGCAGAGGAGGAGTAATAGTCTGCATTGTGTTATGCAGGGGAAGTGACTGTAGATATTTGTACATCAATACTTAATGGCTCAACCTTTTGTTCTAATTCTTAACTATGATGGCAAAGCAATTGTTCTATGGGCATCCCATATTTCCTTTCCCCCAACCAAGTTATATCTCCCAGTAAATAAAACAAAACAACGCAAATGACTGTTCATTGTCTCCAAAGTGATAGATGGAGGTCTGGCAGCAGGGTGACATGGTGGATATTAGTTACTAGTAGCAACCAAGCGCTACAGGGGACACTTCACTTCCTGTTACATAGCAAAAACAGGAAGTGAGAGGAAATCCCTCCAAAGTAAGGGGTTCCCTGGTGGTCAACAAAACTAGTGTCCCCACTGGAAGATTTCTGCTCTATTCCTGTTGCCAAAATTTGGGATTTTGTTTTAGTGATAATGGTAAACATGACAAATTGAGGGCACAGAGCACACAGTGGGGGCACAGAGAGCAATAAAAATGTATCTCCACTCTGTCCGAAACTATAAAAAAAAAAGTTTTGCCTTAATTTATTGCAATTTGTGTGATCGGGTTCTGTGGTAAGTGTGCGTCCTCTGCTGAAATATGCTAAACTACATCTCTGTCTCTTGTGTCAGAAGTTAGGGAGCTATGAAACTATCTGTACAACTGCATTGCCAGAGGAATATGTATAACCACTTGCCGACTGCAATACATACAGGTATATATATGTTGTGGTTTACCGGGATTATGGCTAAAGATATCAGCCATAACCCCATTATTGTTTTTTTTAGCTGGTCCCTGGCTTTCTCTTGAAAGCATTCTGAGCTGCTCATAAGCCCCTGGAATGCTTTCAGAAGCCCCCCCCCCCTCCCTCCCGCTGCTTGCCGTTTCCGTTGGTTTTACCAAGAAACGATTTGACGGTGCCGCCGGCAGGTTACTGTGAAAATCAAAGAGTAGATCTTCTTCCATCAGTTCTATGGCCTTGGAGGACCAGAGAGATGTCATGATGTCACTTCCAGTCCAGGGTGGAAATAAACATTTTTTAAAAATTTCTTTAAAGCAAAAGATTAAAAAAAAATGTTTTATCTTTTGCTTTTAAAGGTAAAGAAGAGATCTGGTGTCTTTTTGACCCCAGATCTCTCCATAAATAGGACCTGTCATCCTCATTTCTATTACAAGGGTTGATTACATTCCTTATAATAGGAATAAAAGTGATAAAGAAAAAGAATTAAAGGGACAGTGAAAAAATAAAATAAATAAGGAAAAAAAAAAAAGTAAAGCGCCCCATCTCTCCATGCTCGCGTGCAGAAACAAATGCATACGTAAGTCGTGCATGCATTTGTAAACTGTGTTCGTACCACACGTGAGGTATCGCATCGAACGTTAGAGCGAAAATAATTCTAGCAATAGACCTCCTGTGTAATGCTAAACAGGTAACATTTAAAGCCGTTTAAAGTGTAGCCTGTGGAGATTTTCAAGTACCGTAGTTTGTCACCATTCCATGAGCATGCGCAATTTTAAAACATGACATGTTAGGTATCTATTTTCTTGGTGTAACATCATCTTTCATACTAAACAAAAAAATTGGGGTAAATATTGTGTCTTGGTTTATTTTTTTTTAATCATGAAAGTGTTTTTTTTTTTTTTTAAATAACGTTTGAAAAACTGATGTGCAAATATCATGTGACATAAAAAATTGCAACGATTACCATTTTATTCCCTAGGGTCTCTGCTAACAAAAAATGTATATAATGAGTCATTTTCTTGCAAAAAAGTGATGAGTTTTTACATGCAGGAAAGAAATGCCAGAATTGGCCTGGTATAGAAGTGGTTAAAATGTATTTTTTTCCCCAAAAAATCACGTTTGAAAAACTGCTGCACAAATACCGTGTGACATAAAAACTTGCAATGATCGCCATTTTATTCCCTAGGGTCTCTGCTAATAAAAAAATATATAACGTTTGGGGGTTATAGGTAATTTTCTAGCAAAAAATACTGATTTAACTGGTTGCCGCCTGCCCACCGTCATATGAAGTGATAGATTTGAGCGGGGATATCTGAATGATGCCTGTAGCTACAGACATCATTCAGATATTGCTGTTTTCAGCCGGCGATTCCCTACACCGTAAGAATAATCATAGCGGCTGTTCCGCCGCTTGATCGTTCTTGCGGGAGGCAAGAGGGGACGTCCCCCCTCCCGCTGCCTCGGTGCTTCTACTGACTCACACCTACGATCAGTGAGTTGGAGAACGGATCCGCCGGCCCTGGATGTTGATCATAGAGATTTCCGGCAGACCAGATGGTTGCTGGAATCTCTATGATAGTCGGAGGGCGGGCGCGATGTTATGACGTCACGCCTGGCCTCTGCATTCAAAAAACGGAGCTGCCTCGGCTGGGAAGCCGTGGTCAGTTTTTTTTTTATTTCAGGCTTCCCAGCCTAAGTGGTGAGATGTGGGGTCTTATTGACACCATATCTCACTGTAAAGAGGACCTGTCATGTCATATTCCTATTACAAGGGATTTTTACATTCCTTATAATAGGAATAATAGTAATCAAAAATTTTTTTTTTTTCAAAAAAGTGTCAAACTGAAAAAAAGAAAGTATAATTAACAATAATAAAAAAAAAATTTAAAGCGCCCCCCTGTCCCCGTGTGCAATAATGTCCCTAGACCTCCTCTGTAACTCAAAACATCTAACTAAAAATTTCAAGTGTCGCCTATGGGGATTTTTAAGTACCGAAATTTGGCGTGACATGTTGGGTATCTGTTTACTTACCTGTTCATCTTTCACTACATGCAAAAACATTGGGCTAACTTTACTGTTTTTTTTTTTTTTTAAGCACAAAACTGTTTTTTTCCCAAAAAAAACGTGTTTGAAAAATTGCTGCGCAAATACCGTGCGAGATAAAAAGTTGCAATGACCGCCATTGTATTCTCTAGGGTCTTTGCTTAAAAAAAATATGTTTGGGGGTTCTATGTCATTTTCTAGCAAAAAAATGATTTTTACATGTAGGAGCGAAATGTCAGAATTGGCCTGGGTGGCAAGTGGTTAAACTACTTGTAAACAAAAAGTGGCAGAAAAAAACTTGGTCTTCAAATTTATATTTATTTATTGTTAGAGCCCCCTTCCATTATTATCCATGTCACACACAGCACATGACAGTGACCAGCAGACTCAGCAGCACCCCTCTCCCGTACATTATCCCAGCGTCCACAGATCACATTCTTCTCAGCAACGTGACCAGCTCCCCGCCTAGTCCTCCTCCCTTTTCCAAAATGGCGACCCCGCCACCCTTTGTAACGTGAATATCGCCAATAGACAGGAGAGGAGCAAAGACCGCCCAGATCCAAGATGGCGTCGCCCATGAGGGCAATGATGTTGGGAAGCCGAGCGCTGAGATGTCTGCGGGTCATCGGGCTACAGAGGAGCTACGTCACAGCCAGTGACAGGAGGGGTGAGGAGACTGCAGACGAGGGGGAGAGGACGGGGCCGGTGGTTGGTGGAGGAGGACAGAGCGGAGACTGCCGACTTGTGGCTGCTGATAGATGGGAGGCTGAAAGAGGGCAAAGCGCGCTGTATACAGAGGGTTCAGTCCTGGTCACAGGTCCCTGGATAGGCCCCCAGTATCCCTACTACCCGAAGAGAGAGGCCCTTCTTATATATAATGTCACTAGTTTATCCACATTACTTCTAGAGCTCTCTGTGGGTGAGGTGATATCTACTTATGTGCTTTAGTGGGAACCTGAAAATCTGTAGTTCTAAAAAGGACCCGCCTGACCACCAGGGGGAGCAGTAATTATTCCTCTTATTATTATTATTATTATTTATTATTATTATACAGCGCCAACAGTTTACGCAGCGCTTTACAACATTAGGGCAGACAGTACAAGTACAATACAATTCAATACAGGAGGAATCAGAGGGCCCTCTCTTATTATTAAATATGAGAAAAAGTGAGTCCATTCCAGAACAGGCAAGCTCAGAAATAGAAGTACACTATATTACCAAAAGTATTGGGACACCTGTCTTTACACACACACATGAACTTTAATGGCGTCTTCTTCCGTAGGGTTCAATATTGAGTTGGCCCACCCTTTGCAGCTATAACAGCTTCAACTCTTCTGGGAAGATTTAGGAGTGTGTCTATGGGAATGTTTGAGCATTCTTCCAGAAGCACATTTGTGAGGTCAGGCACTGATGTTGGATGAGAAGGCCTGGCTCGCAGTCTCCGCTCTAATTCATCTCAAAGGTATTCTATCAGGGTGAGGTCAGGACTCTGTGCAGGTCATTCATGTTCCTCCACCCCAAACTCACTCATCCATGTCTTTATGGACCCCCCCAAAGCACCTTGTCCTCATATTGACAAGGGCCTCTTCCCCACAACCCTGACTGGTGGTTGTGGGGGGTCTGTGGGCAGCTTATCAGAATCTGGTGACCCCCTTTAACAAGGAGGCCCCCGGATCCTGGCCCCCCTATATAAATGAATATGGGGCACATTGTACTCCTACTCATTCACCCAAAAATAAAAAAATAAAAACAGAGACCGTCTTTGACAAGTCCTTTTATTAAAAAAAAAAAAAAAACTAAAAAAACAATGTCCCTTGGTGTAGATCCAGCGTCAATCTCGGTGAACGCCGCTGTTTTTTTTTGTCTTTTTTTTAAACCTCTGTTGATCTAGAAAAAGACATTCACTAGCTTCACTGAATTGAACTCTGGTTTGGATAATATGGCTTACATGTTTTACTTCTTATATTTCATGTAATACATGCTTCTTGCTCCTAGCTTAAAGCGGAGTCCTGCCAAATTTTTAAATTTTTTTTTAAAGTCAGCAGCTACAAATACTGCAGCTGCTGACTTTTAAAATATAGGCACTTACCTGTCCAGGGAGTCGGCAATGTACTCACCCGAAGCCAATCCGTCCCTCGGCTCTCAGGTGGAGGTGCCGCCATCTTCGGTAAGGGAATCAGGAAGTGAAGCCTTGCGGCTTCACAGCCTGGTTCCCTGCTGCGCATGCACGAGTCGCGATGCACGATTCTACTGGTCCCTGCTGTTTTCTCGGACCCATGTGTCTCCCAGAAGACAGCGGGGGGGACGGAGGAGGCGCCGGACGTGGCATAGATATCCGCGGATACTCCGACTATCTATGCCCGGAAGTGGGAGCAAATACCTGAATTTTATAGGTATCTGCTCTCCCCTCCCCCCTGAAAGGTGCCAAATGTGACACCGGAGGGGGGGAGGATTCCGAAAAGCGGAAGTTCCATTTTTGGGTGGAACTCTGCTTTAATTGTACCGTTGGAGACTCTGCAATGTTTCTATATTACTGATGTGATTCACATGTACACCATTCTATTATGTCAATAAACATTCCTTCTTTTAAAAAAAAAAAAAAAATCTCTGTACCTGTCGCTGGCTCCCGCCATCTTACAGTTCTTCCGCCCCCAGAAGGCGTTTTCCATTAATGACCAGGCCATTTTTTTGAGATACGGCACTGCGTCGCTTTAGCTGACAATTGCGTGATCGTGCGACGTTGTACGCAAACAAAATTGACGTCCTTTTTTACCCACAAATAGAGCTTTCTTTTGGTGGTATTTGATCACCTCTGTGGTTTTTATTTTTCGCGCTTTAAACAAAAAAATACCAACAATTTCTGCTATAATACATATCCAAAAAAATATATATATATAAAAAAAAAGAATGTATTCGTCAGTTTAGGCCGATATATATTCTTCTTGATATTTTTGGTAAAAAAAAAATAGCGATAGGCATATATTGATTGGTTTGTGAAAAAGTTATCATGTCTACAAACTGTGGGATAGATTTAGGGTAATTTATTTATGTATTTATTTTGTTTATAGTTTTTACTGGTAATGGTGGTGATTGATTTTTTTTTTTTTTTTTTTTTTTTGCGGGACTGCGACATTGCGGCGGACAAATGACACTTTTTGGGGACCAGTGACATTATTACATTGATCAGTGCTAAAAAAAATGCACTGAAATTACACTAGCAGGAAAGGGGTGATCAAGGGGTTAAGTGTGTTCTAACTGTAGGGGGAATGGGCTTACTGGAACATGACAGAGTTCACTGTTCACGATCACTGGTTACAGTAGATCTATGTCTGTCATGTCATCTGGCAGAATGGGGAATCGCCTTGTTTACCCACCCATTCTACCTCTGTACACCACGATCGCGTGTCGCCGGCGGACATAGAGTCCGCAAACCCACTCCTGCGGCGGGCATGTGTGCGCCTGCTATCCTCCTTGCACGGACCGACCTGCCGCAGTATATCTTCGTGAGCTGGTCAACAAGTGGTTAAATAACTAGGGGGTGGGTCCACCTGGTGTTGTCACTGGTGGCACCGCCACCTTGTGATATCCTCGATCAGTGCATCCTGGGTCAATGAAGTCACCAGGGGCAGGACCATCCAGTGATGTCACCAGGTGGATACGGCTCTTAGTTAAAAACTGTCAGATGGCAGAAGCCAGCAAAGGGTACAGAGCTCTAATCCTTTTATTTTTTTTCTGGGTCGCAGCGGCGATGTTCATCGTGATTGGCGCTGAAACTACGCCAGGGGGACATTGTTTTTGTTTTTTAAATAAAGGACTTGTCAAAAACTGTCTGTGTTTTTTATTTATTTTCAACACTTTTTTTTTTTTTTGTTTGGTGAATGAGTAGGGGTACAATGTACCCCTACTCATTCTCGGTGGTGTGTGGGATCTGGGGGCCCCCCTTGTCAAAGTGGACCTCCAGATTCCTTTTAGCCCCCTGCCTGCAGACCCCTACGACCACCAACCAGGGTTGTGGAGAAGAGACCCTTGTCTCCATCAACATGGGGACAAAGTGCTTTTGGGGGGGGGTTCTACCCTACCTCAAAGCACCCCCCCATGTTAAGGGCATGTGGCCTGGTATGATTTAGGAGAGGGGGCACACAAGCATCTCCACCCTATTCCTCGTATAATGGTCTGGTATGGATTTTTGCGGGACCCCACTTTTCTTTTTTTTTCTGGTGTGGGGTTCCTCCTAAAATCCATACCAGACTAGAAGGGCCTGGTATGTGTGTATGCATGGGGGGGGGCGGCGCCGGTGCTGTTTTTTTTTTCTCTATTCATGTTCAAAACTGTTGACATGTGAATCAGAAGCATTTCCATAGAAGGCAGTGAGCCTTTAATTCACATCTGAACAGCACCGCAGTGCTCAGAAAACACACAGGACTTTTTAAATTCGCACTGAGTGCGCACTGCTGCTGTACCGCAGATATGTGAACCCGGCTCCATAGAAAGGTGGTTTGGTTCACATGTCATGCGAATCAGATGTGCTTCAAAAGGCATCCAATTTGCATATATGTGAACTGATCCTGAACTAACTGTCTAAGAAGAAGTAGATTAAATTAATTTGCTGGTTTTATTACAGATGTGACATTTAAACTCGATGAGAAAACTGCCCACAGTAGCCTGGACCTGTTCAAGAAGGACACAGGGATAATCTATCGCATGCTAGGTATTGACCCATCCAAAATCCCACAGAACCCTGAACGTTTTCAAGAATGGGCTGTAGTGCTTGGGGACACATCAATGTCAAACGGTCGCTATTACTGGGAGGTGACAGTGAAGAAGTCCAATGAATTCCGCATAGGTGTCGCAGATGCAGATATGTCTAGAGATGAATGCATTGGAGTCAATAACCGTTCTTGGGTGTTTGCCTACAGCCATAGAAAATGGCATGGCATGGTGGCAAATAAAACAATCCCCATCACCAATATTGGACATCCTAGCAAAGTGGGACTCCTACTGGACTATGATAATGGGAAGCTAAGCCTTGTGGACTCTGAAAAGGGTTCCCTCATCCACACTCTCAATGCAAACTTTCGAGGTCCAGTGTTGCCGGCGTTTGGTCTGTGGGATGGAGAACTTCTAACTCATTCTGGCTTGGATGTCCCTGACAATCTGTGAAGCCAACAAGTTTTCTCATTCAAGTGCCTCTTCAATCCATATTATATTATGGTCAACAGCTGAACTTATTTTGCTGGTGATGGGTATCCAATATATTGCAGTGTTAAAGCTTTGTTTAATCGTGCAGTGCTTTACCTTCTACAAAGTCCATCTGTATTCAGTGTCAATATAAAAGTGGAAATTGTTCAAGTAATATCTGTACCTTAAAGTAATACACAACCAAGATTGAGAAGTTCCCTACATCTCGCTGAAATAAACAAAAATGCAAATTAAGTCCACATCAGAGCAGAGTCAACTGATTGTTTCATCTACTGTCATTTCATTTCTGTGCCAGCAGATTCCACAGTGTTGTACTACTTTAGCCAGCATTATGCATGATTTTTATTTCTCATTGAAAATGAGTTGATTCCGTATATATATATAACCCTTATTTGTGACTCTTCCGTGTAAGAAAGGGAAGGGTGCAGAGCTTGGATATATTAATAAGCTATTGCAGTACTGGTAAATTGTGTAAAATAAAGAACTGAGAATTTTCCCAGAGAATGACTCTGTACTGTGTGTGTTTTTTTGTTTTTTTTTTGTTTGTTTTTGTTTTGTTTTTTTGTTTGTTTTTGTTTTGTTTTTTCCCTTGAGTGGCAGTTCACACTGCGAATTTGTTGTGAATTTGATGCATTACAAAAAGCCTATACTCACATGTCATCCAAAAACAGTACAAGTAGGGAAGATTTAGGCCCCTTTCACACATACCTTCAGTTTGTTTCATCAGTTCAGTCACGTTTTTTCAAAGAAAAAGCGGATCAGTTTACTATCAGGTTTACATCAGTTTTATACAGTTTACACATCCAACTACTTGAGTCAAATTTTTGGTTTGCACGATTCCAGATTAAAATGAGAATCGCAATTTTTTTTTTTTTTTTTTTTTTGCTTAGAATAAAGACTGATTCTCTCATGATTCCCACAGCGTAACATCTTTCACATGATACAAAAAATTGGGCTAACTTTACTGTTTGTTTTTTTTTTTAATGCATGGAAGTGTATTTTTCCCAAAAAAGCCCATTATGCCTTTACTTTGCAGGGGAAAAAAGAGGAAATAAAACCCATCAGGGTTTAAATGGTTAAACTGCCCTCATTTACAGACTGAAGTTCATTCCTTTTGATTAATCTCTCTGCTAAGAAATGTTTTTTTTTTTTTTTTTTGACAGCTCTGGCTCTGCTCTGTTTATATAGAATTAGAGAAATGTCAGTTCATATAGAGAGGGGGTTTTGAATCCAGATTGTTTTTTAACCGGTTCAATACCGGGCATTTTCACGCCCTTCCTTCCCAGGCCAATTTTTAGTTTTCAGCGCTGTCGCACTTTAAACGACAATTGCGCGGTCGTGCGACGTTGTACCCAAAAAAAATTGACGTTCTTTTTTTCCCCACAAATAGAGCTTTCTTTTAGTGGTATTTGATCACCTCTGCGGTTTTTATTTTTTGCGCTATAAACAAAAGAAGAGCGACAATTTTGAAAAAAAAACACTATATTTTTTACTTTTTGCTATAATAAATATCCCAATTTTTTTTTTTTTTAAAAACAAATTTTTTCCTCAGTTTCAGCCGATACGTATTCTTCTACATATTTTTGGTTAAAAAAAAATCGCAATAAGCCTATATTGATTGGTTTGCGCAAAAGTTATAGCGTCTACAAAATACGGGATAGATTTATGGCATTTTAAAAAAAAAAATATTTATTTTTTTAGCGGCGATTGCGATTTTTTTTTTTTTTTTGTGACTGCGACATTATGGCGGACACATCGGACACTTTTGACACATTTTTGGGACCATTCACATTTATACAGCGATCAATGCTATAAAATTGCATTGATTACTGTGTAAATGTGACAGGCAGTGAAGGGGTTAACCACTAGGGGGCGGGGAGGGGTTAAGTATGTTTCTTAGGGAATGATTCTAACTGTAGGGGGAGGGGACGCACAAGGGGAGGAGACCGATCAGTGTTCCTCCGTTCTGGGAACGCAGATCGCTCTCCCCAGAGCTGACAGGCTGTGGATCTGTGTGTTTACATCGCGGCCGCCGGGCACACGCACCGGGTCCCGAGCAACGCGGCGGGCGCGCGCGCCCCCTAGACGGCTGGGAATCCCAGGACGTCATATGACGTCCACCCAGGATGGGAGATCCCATCCCAGGACGTCATATGACTATAGCTGGGTATTGAAGTGGTTAATGATTAATCGTGCAGCTCTAGTATGCCTGTGTATGTGGGGGTGGTTTTGTTTTTTTACTTTTCATGTGTTGTTTTTTTTTTTCAACTTATGATTTTATTGCTATCACATAGGGGACCAATAGTCCTATCAATAGGGACCCTATGTGATAGCAGGCATGTGACCAGTCCTCTTTGGGGGGGATGTGAAGGGCAATATACACAGTGAGGGGGCAGTCAATGCTGACTGTCACCTTTTTAAGTGTGATTGCTTGCTTTTTTTTTTTTTTTTTTTTTTTTCTATACTTAATAGCGCCGAGAAGGAGCTGTCACTTGGTCCCCCCACTAAATTAAACAAAGGGGATTGCCCGATGACCCCCGCCCCTTTGTTTAATTTAGTGGCGGGCTTGAATGACAGCTCCTTCTCGTCACTTATAAGTATAGAAAAAAGAGCCGTCAATTACTAGGAATGGGCGAATGGTTCGGGCCAAACTTTGGTTGTTCGGATCTTCTGCGAACACCCAACAATATGCGGTGTTCGGGGCAAATTCGAAAGCCACCAGAACACCGTTAAAGTCTATAGGACACTACCATGAAAAATCAAAAGCGCTCATTTAAAAGGCTTATATGCAAGTTATTGTCATAAAAAGTATTTGGGGACCCGGGTCCTGCCCAGGGAACATGTATCAATGCTATTTTTTTTTTTTTTTTTTTTAAACTGCCGTTTTTTTGGGAGCAGTGATTTTTTTTTTAAATGCTTAAAGTGACACAATTAAAAATTAAATATTCCTTTAAATATCATGCCTGGGGAGTGTCTATAGTATGCCTGTAAAGTGGTGCATTTTTCCCGTGTTTAGAACAGTACCGCAGCAAAATGACATTTCTAAAGGAAAAATTGTCATATAAAACTGATTGTGGCCGTAATGAATTGTCAGGACTCGGCAATATATATAAAACTCATTGAAAAAAGGGGCATGGGTCCCCCCCCCCCCCCCGTCCGTTACCAGGCCCTTTGGGTCTGGTATGAATATTAAGGGGAACCCCGAACCAAAAATTTAAAAAATTGCCTGGGGGTCCCCCAAAATCCATACCAGGCCCTTCAGGTCTGGTATAGAAATTAAGGGGAACCCTGCGCCAAATAAAAAATGGCGTAGGGGTCCCCCTCAGAATCCATACCAGACCCTTATCTGAGCACACAACCTGGCAGGCCACAGGAAAAGAGGGGGGACGAGAGCCGCCCCCCCCTCCTGAACCGTACCGGGCCACATGCCCTCAACATGGGGAGGGTGCTACGGGGGAGCCCCCCAAAACACCTTGTCCCCAAGTTGATGGGGACAAGGGCCTCATTCCCACAACCCTTGCCCGGTGGTTGTGGGGGTATGCGGGCGGGCTAAGGTTGTGGGGTTGAGGCCCTTGTTCCCATCAACTACCCCAAAGCACCCTCCCCATGTTGAGGGCATGTGGCCTGGTACGTTTCAGGAGGGGGGGGCCCTCTCTCGTCACCACCTCTTTTCCTGTGGCCTGCCAGGTTGCATGCTCGGATAAGGGTTTGGAATGGATTTTGGGGAGGACCCCTACTCCATGTTTTTGTTTTTTTTTAACTTGGTGCAGCGTTCCCCTTAATTTCCATATCAGACCTGAAGGGTCTGCCTACTCCAATTCTTTTTTTTTTTTTTTTTTTTTTTAAATTTTGGTTCGGGGTTCGCCTTAATATTCATACCAGACCCGAAGGGCCTGGTAATGGACTGGGGGGGACCCTATGCCGTTTTTTTCAATGATTGTTATCTATATTGCTGAGACACAACAATTCATTACAGCCGCGATCAGTTTTAAATGTAATTTTTTCCTTTTAGAAATGTCATTTTGCTGTGTTCTAAACACAACACGCTTTACAGGCATTTTACTATGCAAAATTTTTTTGCATTGATGCAGGACCCGGGTCCCCAAACACTTTTTATGACAATAACTTGCATATAAGCCTTTAAAATTAGCTCTTGATTTTTCATGTTCGTGTGTTCTTCCGAATTTTTTGCCTGTTCGGTATGTTCTGGTGCGAACCGAACCAGAGGGGTGTTCAGCTCATCCCTAACAATTACATTTAAAAGCTGACAGTGACAGTCAGCGTCGGCAAGTGAAGGGAGCCTGTCTGTACAGACTGCCCCCTCACTGTGTATACTGCTCTGTCCTGCCCTATTCCTTGCACACGCTGCCCCCCCCCCCCCCCCCCAAATGACAGCTCCAAAACCTAAGGGGAAAAAAAGCCGGCTATTACGTTTAAAAGCCAAAAATGACAGTCAGCGCCAGCAACTGAGGGAGCCTGTCTGTACAGACTGGCCCCTCACTATCTATACTGCTCTCCTGTCTGTCTCCACCGCAAAGCTCCGTGACTGGTTGCTCCTAAAAACCAATGAAAAAACGGATGCAACAATGGACCATTCGTCTGTTTACATCTGTTTTTCGTCCGATCTGTTAAAAAAAAACGGATGTTGATGGAAGCGGATGAAAATAGATGGTCATCCGTTTTTCCATAGGAATGCATTGATGTCTGTTTTTGATCTGTCAACGGATGGATTAAAAACAGATGAACAGATGTGTGACAGGGGACCTGAAAGGGGCCCTACTAAAACTGGAGCACTCAGAATCCGGTACAGCTGTGCATGGTAGCCAATCAGCTTCTAACTTCAGCTTGTTCAATTAAAGTGGTTGTAAAGACAGAAGGCTTTTTTTTTTATCTTAATGCAGTCTATACAGTAAGATAAAAAGCCTTCTATGTGCAGTAGCCCCCCTAATACTTACCTGAGGCCCATCTCTGTCCATCGATGTCCACGAGTGTCTTGGCCTCCTGATTGGCTGACAGCAGCGGGAGCCAATCAGGAGAGAGGGGTCAGGACCGAACTGCAGCTCCGTGTCTGAATGGACACCGGGAGCTGCAACTCGGTTCGGGTGCCCCCGTAGCAAGCTGCTTGCTGTGGGGGCACTCAATGAAATTCACATTACAATTGCACTCTTTACCGTAAATCTCTACGCAAAATTGCACTGAACGCTAGCAAAAATCTGCATGAGAATCACACCCATTCGTAATCGCATCAGTGTGAACCCAGACTGAATGATCACATATTTTAATGAAAGCCATAATTTCTTGTTAGAGATGCACCGAAATTTTAGCCGCCAAAAATTATCGGACGAAAATAGGGTTATCGGCATTTTGCTGATAGAGAAATTAGCCGTAATTTTGCCACAATTTTACTGTGCTTATGGTGTGTTTTTAATAGGTCATGTGACCCAAAAAACGCATAAAAAACGCAACTTGGATTATTGATATATTTTTGCTGCGTTTTGGTGCGTTTTTTTTTAACTGACCAAAAATGCAGCAAGCAAAATTTTTAACACAACGGGCCAGTGTAAAGACATACATAGGATTTAAAGGGATGCATTTTTCTTGAGCCTTTCTTGCACTAAGGCTCGATTCACACAGGGGCAACGCGACTTCAACGCGACTTCAACACGACTTGTGGATCCGACTTTGCCCTGCGACATGTGTCCGACTTTCAATGAACGGGGATCCGACTTGGATCCCCGCCACTGTGTTTGGTATGAATCTTTAGGGGGAACTCTGCGCCAAATTTTAAATAAAAAACCGGCATGGGTTCCCCCTCCGGGAGCATACCAGCCCCTTGGGTCTGGTATGGACCTTGAGGGTAACCCCCTACGCCGAAAAAACGGCGTGGGGGGTCCCCCCCAATCCATACCAGACCCTTATCCGAGCACGCAGCCCGGCCAGACAGGAATGGGAGTGGGGACGAGCGAGCGCCCCCCCTCTCCTGAACCGTACCAGGCCGCATGCCCTCAACATGGGGGGTTGGTGCCTTGGGGGAGGGGGCGCGTTGCGGCCCCCCCCCAAAGCACCTTGTCCCCATGTTGATGAGGACAAGGGCCTCTTCCCGACAACCCTGGCCGTTGGTTTCGGGGTCTGCGGGCGGAGGGCTTATCGGAATCCGGGAGCCCCCTTTAATAAGGGGGCCCCCCACCCTATGTGAATGAGTATGGGGTACATCGTACCCCTACCCATTCACCTAGGGAAAAAGTGTCAATTTAAAAAAAAACACTACATAGATTTTTAAAGTATTTTATTAGACAGCTCCTGGGGTCTTCTTCCGACTTCGGGGGTCTCTCCGGTTCTTCTCCACGCTCTCCGGATCTTCCTCCGGGCTCCTCCGCTCTCTTCTGCCGCTCTTTTGCTAAAGCGGAGGAGCCCGGTCTTCCGTCTTCTGCCCTCTTCTCTTCTTCTGATGTTGACACGACGCTCTCTCCGGCTAGAATGCTCTCTGTGCGCGCTGCTCTGACTTATATAGGCGGTGACCCCGCCCCCTTATGCCGTCACAGTCCCGGGGCATGCTGGGACTATGACTGCATAAGGGGGCGTGGTCATCACCCAATGACCACGCCCCCTTATGCAGTCATAGTCCCAGCATGCCCAGGGACTGTGACGGCATAAGGGGGCGTGGTCACCACCTATATAAGTCAGAGCGGAGCGCTCAGAGTGCATTCCAGCCCCAGAGAGCGTCGTGTCAACATCAGGAGAAGAGGGCAGAAGGCAGAAGATTGAAGACCGGGCTCCTCCGCTGTAGCAAAAGAGCGGCAAAAGAGCAGAAAATAGCGGAGGAGCCCGGCAGAAGACCCGGAGAGCGCGGAGACGAACCGGAGAGACCCCCGAAGTCGGAAGAAGACCCCCGGAGCTGTCTAATAAATTACTTTAAAAATCTGTGTAGTGTTTTTTTTTAAATTGACACTTTCCCTAGGTGAATGGGTAGGGGTTCGATGTACCCCATACTCATTCACATAGGGTGGGGGGCCGGGATCTGGGGGCCCTCTTATTAAAGGGGGCTCCCGGATTCCGATAAACCCACAGACCCCGACAACCAACGGCCAGGGTTGTCGGGAAGAGGCCCTTGTCCTCATCAACATGGGGACAAGGTGCTTTGGGGTGGGGGGGCCGCAGCGCGCCCCCCTCCCCCAAGGCACCAACCCCCCCATGTTGAGGGCATGCGGCCTGGTACGGTTCAGGATGGGGGGGGGCGCTCGCTCGTCCCCCACCCCCATTCCTGTCCGGCCGGGCTGCGCGCTCGGATAAGGGTCTGGTATGGATTGGGGGACCCCCCACGCCGTTTTTTCGGCGTAGGGGGTTACCCTCAAGGTCCATACCAGACCCAAGGGCCTGGTATGCTCTTGGAGGGGGAACCCATGCCGGATTTTTATTTAAAATTTGGCGCGGAGTTCCCCCTCAAGATCATCTGAGCACAAGTCGCATGCCGAAGTCGGATCATGCGAGACGGCGATCCGACTTTGATCCGACTTCAATGATAGTCAATAGGCTGAAGTCGGATCAAAGTCGGATCAAAGTAGTACAGGGAGTACGCTCTGAAGTCGGAGCGACTTCAGTAGTGTCTATTAAGACGCTCCCATTCACTTAAATGTGAATCTCTTTCTGGGGCGACTTCGGGCGACTTGAGGGCGTACAAGTCGGATCCCAAGTCGTCCCAGTGTGAACCAACCCTAAAGGTGCCGATATAGGCAGACAATAAATTCATATTCATTTAAGTTCATGATATTAAAAAGTAGTATATAATACAATTATATATAAAAATATATTTTTTTATGTCCTTTTCGGTTTTGGCCAAGTGCATCCTGAATTTTTGGTTTCGTCACCTCTATTTCGTTGCACCTTTATTTCTTATCTAACTTCCCAGAGCTGTTTGATTTATTACCGCATGTTGTAAATGCATCTGAATCTGATGCAGCGTGTTGGTGAAAATGAAGCATGAGCAAATGTAAAGACACATGCCCATACCTTAATATTAGGCAATTTTTAAAGAATTTCATGTCTGTGCAAAAAAAACAAAAAACAAAAACTGATAATGTATACAGTGTGCTCTTTGGGCTGCAGAGCTTACTGTACTTTTTCAGGAATACAGAAGTTTTCAACTGAAACCAAAGATAATTGTATGGGTGAAAATCCAGACAAAACTTCCTTTGTACATTCAGCCATGGAACTTTCCCATATCTTTTACTCCAAGTGATTCTGCTTTCTAGATGGATGGATTATTGTATGTTTTTTATGAGCTGCTTCTCTAAATATCTATCATGTTGCTTGTTTAATATATTTAAAAGTGATTGTAAAGTCGCATAAAAAAAACAAAAAAAAAAAAAAAACGTTATACTTACCCCCTCTGTGCAGTTGGTTTTGCACACAGCAGCCCCGATCCGCCTCTTCTTGAGTCCCTCTTCTGCGCTCACAGCTTCCTATGGGGGCACTGGAGCCAAGTCACAGCTCCGTGTGTCCATTCAGACATGGAGCCCTGACCCGGCCACACCCCCTCTCTCCCCTGATTGGCTTCCATGGCTATCAAAGTCAGTTAGCCAATGTGGCTGCAGCTGTTTACAGCCAATCAGAAGAAGAATAATGGACAGCTAAGACACTTGTGGACATCGCTGGAGAGAGATGGGGCCCAGGTAAGTATTAGGGGGTGCTGGGGAGGCTGCTACACACAGGTTTGTTATCTTAATGCATAGAATGCATTAAAATAACAAACCTTCTGCCTTTTACAATGCCTTTAAAAACAAGCAGGGAACTTGTATATTCTTAAGGCAAGGTGTACCTCTCATTATGTCCGAGATACCATTTTCATTATACGCCATGTCCAAAAAAATGCAAGCCCTTAGTAGAATTGTCTCATCCCCTGCTATCAACCTCTTCACAACAAAGGTAAAACAACTGTTAATGCCTGAACAGTTTTGCAGCTTTAACATGTTAGTAAAACTGTACATATCATCGCAACTACTTACTGTATCCAGGTGCATTGTACCTTGTTTTTCAGGATAAATTGGGCTTTCATTTGGTGGTAAATAGTAATGGATATCATATATATATATATATATATATATATATATATATATATATATATATATATATATAATTTTTTTTTTTTATTGTCAAAAGCAAAAAAGTCATTTTTATACAATGTATTGTTATATTTTTTGCTATTACCATGACTTGCCACCAAAGAACAACCCAAAGCTAAGGCTGGTTTTACACTGGCTTTGTCAGCATCTGCCTGAATGACAGGTCTGTGTCTGCTCCGCAATGCAGAGTGGGCACAGACATAGCCCCGCTGTTCTCTATGGGGCTGTCAAATGGAAACAGACCTCTGTCTGTTTCCATCCAACTGTAATTGGATCCACTGTTTTTGGCGGACAGGATCGGATGCCGGCGGGTGTCAGTGGACACATGTCCACTGACATTTGCCGCACCATAGAAAGCTATGGATGGCCCAAGCCTGAAAAACTGAAAGGTGGACCTTATCGGACAGCCCGTTTAAAACCAGCCTAAGGCTGGCCATACATCTTCAATTTTTTTTGTACAATTAGATTTACCAAATAGATTTGTACTTTTAGATTTACCAAAAACCATATAATACAAGGTCAAAACTAAACAAATTTCAATTGTATCCAATTAGGCAGGCCCTTGCACCACATAATTTAGGGTAAATCTAAGTCTGCTTTCACACTGAGGCGCTTTACAGGTGCTATAGCTCTAAAAATAGCGCCTATAAAGAGCCTCTCCTGTCACTCCAGTGTAAATCCCAAGTGCTTTCACACTGGAGCGGTGCACTGGCAGGACGCCAAAAAAAAGTCCTGCAAGCCACATCTTTGAGGCGCTGTAGGAGCAGTGTACATACCACTCCTAAAGCACCCCTGCCCATTGAAATCAATGGGCAGCAGCACTTTGAGTGCACGTTTAACCCTTTTTTGTCCGTTAGTGGGGGTTAAAAGCGCCCTGCTAGTGGCTGAAAAGGGCCGCTAAA